>NW_024002089.1:0-16777 GCF_014805625.2 Glossina fuscipes | reverse complement strand
GCCTGCGAATGCTCATTTGGTTTTTCCTTCTTTAGGGAATTTATTATTAGGGAAAATTATTTAGCTGAAATTGACTGGATTTGGGATTTACGTAACAATATGTTATTGTATTAATATATTATATAAAATAAAAATATGGTGATATATATTCAAAGTTCAAATCCGCCATTGAAAGTTTTCCTAGGAAGTGAAAATATGAAATTATATCAATTATGTCAAATTGTTTTACTTAATTTAGTTTTATGAAGTTAGACAATTGATTACATTTGTATGATTTTGTTTATAATTACATCATTGTAAACAACCCAGTGTCAAAATTTTTCTCTTATTTTCCCATTATTTTATCGAAATAAATTTTTAAATAACGGGAATCATACATAACTCTCATACAAATGGTTCTCAAGGCCTTTCAAACGATAGCTAGCTAATTAAAAGGTACATAATTAGTGCCCTAAGATGTCTCTAACGTCCCTTATTCGAGAATATTTTGCATAATATTCTCTTTTGCAATTTTTGTTTCTTTATTTCAAGCTCTTTGAAAATGAACTTAAGGTAAAGTTGTCCTTAGTTATACTATACTAGGCAATTATATAATGTTTTTCTGGAATTTATTAATATTGTTAAGATGGGATACCATCTTGCATTCTGAGGGGATGTGTTTTACACACACCTTTTATTCAATTCTTGTTTTAAAAAGGAGTGCTTTCCTGAGCAATGAAAATTCTCCTGCATAAGCACAAGAACCAAAACTGCAGAAGGATCTCTAAACTAGGGGCCCTACCTGAACTGGCCCTATTTACACTTTTTTTAGTTAATACACTTCGCCCATCACTGATATCTGCTTTATCATATTCTCAATAGGGATTTATTAGAGGTAGGTCGATTACGACGAACCTGCTAGAGCTTGTTTGTCATACTTATAATGGATCTTGGTGGGCAAGCAAGCTGCATAAGCTCCTCTTACATAAATTGTATCGCATAGCTTTTCCTACCAATTTAGTTGCGTGGTTTACATCTTATCTAACTAGTCGTACAAAACGTGCGTCGTTTGGTTCCTGTATGTTGATGTCTACACATGTCATATCTGGCGTTCCAAAGCGAAGTCTGCTAATTTTTAATTTATTTATTACGCTCCTGTATTCAATATTCTAATATGCTAATGTTTGCAGATGACGTTAAGTTATATGCCCTTTCAATAGCTGGAAAGAGAGCAAGCGGCTGCGTTCTGACCTTTCCGGACTTTATGCTTAGCACAAATGTAGTAATATACCACTTAAGAAAACGCAAACGATAAACGGTTTTCAGGGGAGTTCGATTGGTTGCGGACTATTCTATTGATACTTATAAGGTGGAGCCTGTTTCGAGCTATATAGATTTGGAGGATAAGCTCGAATCTAAATTGAGCTTTAGGTTACCGGAGCAAAACTCCGTTAACAAAGTGAAAACTCTGCTGGGATTGACTAGACTTTGGTCGTACGAGTTTAACGACGTTTAAAATGGTAAAAAGTTATATACCGCATTTGTTAGGCTTATATCGGAGAGTTCCCTAGTGGTGTGGTCGCCGAATAACGGGTATTATAATGATCAGATTGAGTTTCTGCAAAAGGTTTGTGTAAAATTGGTTTTACGAGGCTCGAGATGGAACCCAGCAGTATCGCTGCCTCGTTATGAGAATCGTCTTAAGCTTACTCACCTTCCTAGATTGGAGAGTAGACGTGGCTGCTTAGGCGTCTCGTTTATTGCAAAAGTGATATGTGAGTCCAATTCGAAGCTGTAATTGAGTGAGAGTAATGTTCATGGCCCGGCGAAAGTAACCCACAATTACTGGCTTATTAGGCTACCACAAACTCACAGTAATTTAATAATTCGCCTCGCTTTGCCTGTCGATCTTTTAATGACTATTTTAATTTTTATGATATGACCATGGCAACAGTTCTTAAATTAAAAAATGCAATGCAAACCCTGGTGATCGACCTTGTTGCTGTTGCTACTGTTTGTTATGGTTTACTTTTGTTACAACTAGAATTTAAGTTTTTTTTTTTATTATTGAATTGTTTTCTTAATATATTTTGTTTTTTCTCTTTCTGAATGAGTTGTATTCTACATATTTATCTAGGACAAACATCGTTAAACGGTGAATAGTAACGTGGGCACAATTAAACGTGCAAGTCCTTAGCGTGGACGATACGTAATCTTTTAACTGCATGATCTTCGAAGTAGTAATTGCACAACCTAGGCCTAGCTGTAACTTTAGGTGTTTCGAGCTCATTGCCTAACTTGCTGTTGTCGTGGTCCACTAAACGAAGTTGTGTAAAACTCCTCTTAAAAACAGTCTGTCTAATGTGCTAAGTTACTGGAAGTAAACCTAAGTCGTCACCTATCCACTGCATGCTTTTTGAATATTTTCGCGAAGACCTTCTCTGATCAATTCCAGTTCCTTATCAGCATTTAAATTTGTGCAAGTCAGGGCTCCGCAACAGTGCGTCTGATTTACCGTCACTGTACGTCAGAATACTTTATTCAAACAGAAGATAATAAGGTGGAAAACTTGCACTCGCATGGAGTACACTTCTCAAGACACAACTAATGACTTAAGATTCTTCGCCACAATCTCGTTGAGAGGGCTTAACATGAGCTCTGATTGCTGCTAGTATAGAACGGTTTTGCTGGCGTCAGTTAGTGAGCTATAAATAACGGTAAAGCTCTGATGAACTTCGCAAGTTTGAATTGATTTGAATTGAAATTCATTGTCAGTTAAAATTGACTAAAGTAATCCAGAAATGTGAAACCATCAACCTCTTTGGTAGGCTCAAAGATGCCTTCCCCGTTGGCATGGAACTTTTTAATTGTCCAAAAGACTGCTTAACATTCTTGTTTAGGGACGGAATAATTTCTTTAGGCGCTATTAAGTTTATGAGACATATGAAGAACTGGAATTGCTTCTCCGTTTTCGTTTCTGTGAGCTTTCTTTGAGGTTACCGAAATCTGGATAATTTAACAACGGTGCAGAACATAGTTGTCCTTTAAATGTCCTTGTTCTCAAAAAATAATCGCTTTGTTTCAACATTCGAAATTCTTCTTTTTCTTTAACATAACTGTCAGGAAGACACGGATGCATAATTTTTGGTGGTTGTTTATTCATTCGATGCTATAAATGATGCGATAGTACTATCGTTGCAGTTTTTTTTTTTCGTAGCACCTTTATTAGTTGGTGCACACTTACAACCGCTCTCTTCCAAGATACTCCAATTTAATTTAATAAACTTTGCTTATATGGTTCCTGTTCAACTTCGCAGCAAAAGATTTAGGAAAGACCAAAAATTATCGTTGTTAAAAACGAATTCAACGTAACTGAGTAATTTCGTATCAATTGATATGAGCCTTATGTGGTCTCATTTCTATCGTTTCCATGTTCAATCAGTCGAATCTGTTTAGAAATAGTTTTTGTTTTTCACGCGAAAGCGCTGCTAGTATCACTGGCACTGTATCAAAGCAGATTATCACTTATAGTCGTTTTATTTTAGGTCAATTTGTTTTGGTAAATTTGATATCCGGGAATACTAATACGTAAATTGCACCGTTAACAGTCGCCATCCGAGGAACTTTCTTTCACTAAACTTAGCCAATTTAAATTTAGTTGTAAAGTATTTATGGCACCTAGTGATTCATTTTCATGATTCATTCCATTTAACCTTTTTACCGGATTCGTTTAATGTTCATTTGATGTCAATTTATTAATGCTGTATACATATGAATTTTGCGTTTTGTTTTACGAAAGTTATCTTAACTGATGTTGTTCATTTTTTACTTGATTTTCTGAGATAGAAATCGTAGTTCATATTTTTTTTAATTGTGTTGCTAAATTTGTTACCGAACACCTAACTAGGTAAATATGCAATTATAATATAAATACTAAGCAATTATGCTCGCGCAAATATTTTAAATCTTTTTGGTTGATATCTTGACGGTAATGAATAATTTATGAAGAATTTTAATAACGTATATATTTATACATATATATAATATCTATCAATTAGTATGTATATGCAATATATTTATTGGTTTTTTCTGTATATCTATTCACGCAAACGATAGGAAGATACTACATTATCAACTATTTGATCACAGCTAAATATGGAAAACTTCGTAATCCTAAATGATAAATAGAACACAACTCGAGAAAAAATTTGTTAATAAATTTGTGCGACTTGAAGGCAACACAATGAGTATTTTGAACGGTTCCATTACAGTAATTGTAATTACTGTAATTGGCTTTTGAAGTGCAAGCCGCTCTTTACCGATTCGTACCAGAAAATCTTGAACCATATGTTAATTGGTGGAGTGTTCGGCATGGATCACTTTATAAATACAACTGAATGGATGGTTTCTTATGACGATGGTCGGATAAATTTCGACGGAACTGGTAAAGTTCTTTGGGATATAAATGATGATCGTGTAATGGTAAATATTTAAACGAAATGAAAATTGTTTTCCGTTACAGCTTTGTCCAATTTACCTAAATGGAAAAGAGTTTTATTTTGTGCTATTTTGTTGACCAAGTTTCGGTAAATTAAACTCATATAATATACAAATGCGTGCAATAGTATAATACTGTTTAGATATAACACGTACAAATCGTTTACGTGGTTGTTTAACAGATATGTGCATTTATTTGTACTCTACCGTGAATGCGGGAAATTTCAATCAACTGTGAGGAAAAAAATAGATTAGCTACAATTTTTGATGAAAGTTAATTTTGTGACCATCGTTATTACTGTTCAAATAAAGTTTTAATTTCATCAATTGTCGAATTCTATGTTTTTTTTAATAAAAGCTTAATATAATAGGTCTTTCCATTTATACATATGTTTGGAATGAAGTTTAAGCCATTAAAAAATTTTACACCCTAAGATTTTGTTCTGATACAACACGTTACACATGGCTTTTACTTATAATTTAAATAAATAAAAATTTTTCGCACAGCATTCCATATATTCGATGCATTCTATACGAATCAACCGGGTCACACGACGGACGTCTGTAATACTAAAAATTTGAATTAAAGATAAATGAGTTATGATATATGCTCTAAAAACTTAGAGGAGCATTACTTCGTTTTTTACAAAAATTCTTCCGCTTATTTACAGAGTGAAGAGTTTGTTATTTCATTTTTTTACAGATGGAAGCGGAGTTAAAAAAATTTTTCGATTCCATCAACACATGCCACATTCAAAAAAATTAGATTTCAAATTTTTAATTTATTTCGCAAAAATTTTTACGTTTTATAAGACGTGAAGAATTCTTTGTGAGATAATTTTATAAAATCCATCGTCATATCTTCGTCCATCAATTCTATTCAATGAATTGTAAGCAAATATTATTGGTTTTTTTGCCACACTCTACATAGAATTCGCAATTCGAAATGCAAGTCTACGGAAAATTGAATCAATTCTATATATAATAGCATTGCTGCAGTTCTATGGATAATCATGTAAGCTTTTGCTTTGATACATTCGTTTTTATCAAACTGTTGAATTAAAAAGTGAAAGCTACATTTTTGACACGCAATTACCTCCTTGTAAAGTTGTGTAATTAATAACAATTTTTTGCTTCTCAGATAAAACAATTCGCCGATCGTAAACGAAAAACATATATTTGTTTTTGCATTTGCGTTTTACGAAAGTGAAGTCAATCTAAAAAAGCTTATTCTGCATAAACTGCATAGCGTTTTTGCCCAAATCTTTATCAAAATTCGAGATACTGTGCACCGCCACCACTACTACGTATGAATTTACATTTACATTTGTTGGCTAGTGAAAGCAGATTATTTGTCTCTTCTGCCCATATTACAAGTAGTGGCTAGTGGTAAAATTTCGAATTCAATTTTGAAAACTTTATATCAATTAAAATATTGGAGTTCTCCACAATGAATTCTGTAATAGTTTTTAACTGAAAATATCTACATGAAGTTTTTGAAGCCTTTAAGCCAATCTTTCGGACTTTGAGCCGGCAATTGAGAGAAGCTTAACGTGTTACACCAAGCATTGTTTTATACGTTTACACATCACAGCATTATGAATGAAAACATGGGATCGTAAATTTTGTTTGCAATACTCATGTCTAAACGGAAGAAAGTCTCTTCTTCCAATTTCCTACCTTTGTTCACCCTGCAGCGGTAAGACTGCTCACATTTTTACAATGTTTAAGTCAACTTCTCACGAGGGTTGATTTTTATGAATATAGAGTGAACTCCTTTTTTACACGTTGGATGAGTTTCGTCGAAATCAGGGTAAAAAAATCAAGTAAAAAGTACATGCTATTTAAATTTGCGGACACTTAAAAAAATCATGTAAGATGAAGAAACTCTAAATATATTCCCACAAAGCCGTGCAAAAAGAGCAATAACGAAACCCATATTACAAAAACAGATTAAAATTAATCTACCTTGAAAATTCAATCCAATTGAAATTAGGAACACAATTCAATTTCCGAAACTATTCATCGCTTCTTGATACCGAACGTGCACATTTATTGCGGACTGGATCAAAAATGCTATCATCCGTAGATATGCTCTAGCATAACTATTGGATTTGATTCGAATAAAGAATTTCGTTCGTCATTAACGCCGAGTAACAGTGGAGTAAGTCACTAACATATGAGTCGGTATCAACCAACTGATTTTATAATGAAAAAAATTTGTTTCTTTTGGATTCAAAATATTCCTATAAAAAAAGTGTATTTGCTCTCATTGTTCGCCGTGTTGTTTACAAATCGTGTAAAAAATCGCGTAAAAGAGGACTCGATGTACATGCTTCATACAGATGCTTTCGCAGCACATTTTAATTTAGTTTTCACTTTGTTTCTTATCTAAATTTTTCTGCAGTCAACTTTTTTTATGGTTTTAGTAGGCAACTGTCTGTATAGATATATACATAAATATTTATTCACTTAGCTTATTTACTTTAATCGAAATATTCGATTGGAAATTAAATAAAATCAAGCATTAATTAAAAGGAAAAGCTCTTTTTAACTTCTTTCAAACTATGATAACCGAAACTAGGATATAGGCACATCTATAAAAATTGAGAAACCTTGACGTAGTTGGAGTTTCTTTTAGCAATGTCGTTATCATATATTGATTCGTTTGCAAAGTTTCTTATCACGATGGCTAAAATATAGTTTCCCAACAAGTTTTGTAAGCTTTGTTATCATTTTGTTTGAAAATATCAAACAGCCAGAAATGTTCTGCACAGATAAACACATATTTTGTAGAAATCCGTCAGTTCACACTCATAGTAAATGTATTACTGTTTACCACGGTTGATAGGGCGATTTATCGCCCTTTATTTGTTCAATGCTATAAACTAACACACATGTGAGATTTCTATGTAATCATGTACGACGTGACAACGAACGGTTAGACATCATAGCAAACAAATTACATTTTATTGCTAAACGATATAACCAAAACTATAAACATAATTACAGCACGTGGAAACGAAATTTACAATAATAGGAAAAGCATTCATACAACTATAATGCTGGAATATGAATGAGATAAATTGTCAATAGCTTATAGATTTACCAGAAAAACAATGAATTAGATTGTTGAGGGCTTTAAAAATGCGATCAGTACAGATATCTTTCTATGAAGAAAAATCCCAAAAAGGCTTTGAATGTTATGCACATAACGAATAACGAATAAATGCTTAATAAAGAAATTGCAAGGGATGATGGGAAGGGCAATGCAGCTTTTAATTGACCATTAAGGTTTAACTGATCTTCAAAATATGCATAGCTTAAATCTTAACACAAATGTCCACACAATTATTGTACTGCACCTTTTATAGATACTAGGTAAGCTTGAGCAGAAATCATACTTTACGTTTTCCTTTTGCTTGGTATCTACGTTTAATAAGAGTAGATAAGGAAAAACGGAAAATGCGCATAAGACATAAATTAGCATGAAATTGACAAGAACTAAAAATCGGGCAAACTAAAAATAAAACACCATTCTTTGCAAGAATGCATATCGTTCTGCGAATCTCTGAAATAGGCGTTTACAGTTTCGCTGATAATACTCCAATGTACGCTTCAAAGATTCATTAAATTTTCTTGATTAATTTGAGATCTTAAATAGTCCGCCAAGTTCTACATTTGTCTCGTGAAGGAATATGTGATTCTTAGGACAATGTTGGAAAATAAAGTAGCTTTCATGCAGGATGATTAAGAATATCTTTTTTATCGGAGAAACCTCTGTAAATTATTTATGTAATGCGCACTTATTTTCAAGTTGTATTGCTGTGATGTCGCAATTCTCGTATGTAAAATGATTCCTATAAAACATGCCACGCATGCAGTACTATATATAACGACTTATTTACAAAGACCGAAAATCGAAAAGACCACGGCGTTACAAAGATCAAAAATCGTTTTTAAATACTTGCAGAAACCAAACGGCGCAGCTATGTCTTGTTTGCAAACCCCGTTGGGATAAACATGATATAAGCTCTGCCTAAATTCAAGGTGGAAAAAACAACACATCTGATGCTGTGAGAACCCTTATTCAGTGCTTGCATGTATTTTGATCGTTTTTTACTTTAAAAAGTCATTTGTTGAGAAAAAATTGATAAAATATACATTAATCAAAATATTTTCCATCATTTCCTAAAACCTTTACAAGATGCGGCCGAACGTTGTCGCACAAGAGGACAACTTAGCCGTTATTGTTGGTCTTTTTTGCAACAATACATTTCCCAATTTGTGCAATTGACGTTGGAAGATATCTGCAGTAACAGTTTCGTTCTGTTTTAGCAGCTCGTAATACACTGCTCCTTGCTGATCCCACCATATTCAGCTTCGGACTTGATGTAGATGGCTGTCCTGGATTAAGCCATGACTTTTTGCGCTTGTTATTGTCGTAGTAGGACCATTTTTCGGTACCAGTTGCACCACGCTTTAGAAAACTTTTGTTTTTTTGCCATAGCCATTTTCTCTCCTTTTGCATCTTTCTTACTGGATGTTAACGTTTAGAAAAAATTTATCACTTGTTAAGCTGTTCGAAAGATGTTTGAGAGCTTGAGCTGGGTTTACATTCAGTAAGTTTTAATTCATTGTCTCCGAGATTCTTGCTCTAAGTCCTCTAGCCCGCCCTCGTCAATGACATCAAAATCATTTAGAATACGTTATTTGACTTTCAGAGAATACCTCAATAGCAGAGTTTTCATGAAAATAATGCATTACCATAAGAATATAAATATATTTTAGTAAATTAATTTAGTAAGTTTATTATATTTTAGTAAATATATTTTAGTAAATTTAGTAAATAATTAAGTGAAGTGGTGTAGGGTATAAACTGGTCGTGTTTGACCGACTATGACATTCTTCTTAATTATATATGACCTCTTTTATTTATTACACTCTACATAACATGTTGATCCCTTTTATTATATTCAGATCCACTTTCCGAATCAATCCAAAGTTTGTCCATACGGTTTTTTTTTTTTTTGCTCAGCCTACAGGCCCCAATTTTTGAAGATATTTTAATGAAATTAGTTACAACACTTCGAACCCCTTTTTTGACTACTTCCCATATAACGCCATATTTCATTTTCGAAGACGTTGGGTACACATAATACACTACATATGCCGCATATACAGTGAATTTCGCAAAACCGTTTTTGTTATTTTAACAGTAATTATAACCACAATTTTAATAAAATTTTATATAATAAAGTTTTACATTTGCTGACGCAGTTATAGTTATATCAGTGTGGTCTATTTGACTGCAACATCACAAAGTGCTTAGCAAGAAAGCTTATTATTTTACATTTTAAAATCATAGGTGGTTTCATCAATACGCGATCGTCCCTGGCGCCATCCAACTGTCTATCTCCTTCACTTTTCTTCTATCCATTCAACTCTCTCTAGCTCTTAAGGCCTTTTGCTCGCCGAGTCGACTGTCATCAACGCCCGCTTAATAAGTTGCCCGTTGGATTATCAGACCTTCTATCCGTACGTCTTACCATTTGCACAGCTCCTCTACTGCTATTATTAATACAGTTTTCATGAGATTTCATTTTTCATTGGGCTTACTAGTCGTTTCCATTCATTCTTTCAATTTTCAATCATTCTTTCAACTAGGGAGAAATGGAAAGTGTCTCAAAAATGCTGTACACTTTTAGTTAGAAAGAAGACTAAAAGCAACAGAACATAGTTATTGTTTATTAAAGCGTAGCCTCAATGTGTCATGGCGGGTGTCTTTTCGCCATTGTTTATCGTTTTCTATCTTTTTTTGTCTTTTGTACAATTGCTGTGACAACTTTATGTCATTATAATGTTTTCTTTAGCTCGCTTCAATTAAAATTCTACAGACTGCCAATTTTTTTATTAAATTCTTTTCGTTTATTTTTCTTTTAGGAAAAAGAACAATTGACACCTTGACGTAATATATTCAAATTTTTTAAGTTATTCCTGCATGTAAGTGGCGCCTCTGTTAGTAATGTTTTCTAATCTCAAGTTTTTCTGTATTTTATACCCTACACCGCTTGCGACACAGAGTATATTAAGCTTGTGTGGACGTATGTGACATCCAGACGGGCTTAAGATAAATCCACCTTTTATTATATATATATATCGATTTAGAAACATTTTAAACTTGTTCTTCCGCCTAAAATTTGTCCATGTAAAATTGTGTTCAACTAACGCTCTTTGACATAGAATGAAAGAAAGTGGTTTCGATCGTTTCGCTTTCCTATATAGCGCCTTATTTTGAAACTCTGTTACAAAGAATATAATTGCACTTTTCAAAATTTCTCGGCTAAAGGCGCTGAGTAATAGTAAGGCGCGATATTCTAAATTGGTATGAAAATTTATTTTCGGTAGCACAATTTTTTGAATCTCATCTCAACCAACCGTTCCTGTGAAAACTCAAACTTTATATTGCAAAGCACGTTTAATCTTTAATATTCTATGGTGAAAATTAGGACGAAAATTAGTTAGAAAATTGACAAGGAAGTCAACCTTACCGTATTTGGACCATGTCGGCATATCTTTTGGATACCACTTATGCTTAGAGAACCCTTATATGCAGAAGAAGTGTAATTGTTAATGTTTATAATGAAAATTTGTTCATAAAAGTTAAGCGGAACAAATTTGGGCCACATCGGTCTATTTTTTGGATCACATTCCATAATACATTTCTCACGAATAGTAAGCTCTTCTGAAATAGTTTAATTCATAATATTTTATGATAAAAACTGGTCCCTAATAGCAATTTATCAGAAAAACTAATAGTGTGAAATTCGCATCATGTGAGAAGCAAGTCCTTATATGGAGAGATAGTCTAATTTCCAGTTTTTTTATGACGGACACCGAAAAATGTTCACATGTGATGTTTCGGGCATCCTTCAATATGTGGGCTTTCATGAAAAGAATGTGTAAATTTTCGTGTCTTAATACCAAAACGAGTCAATAGCTGTATTAGGAGAAGTGGGGCAGGGTATTTAAGAGCCCGCCTGCTTGACTATAATGTTTTTATATGTTTTAAATTTATTTTGCAAAAACCCGATAACTAACTTAACTATTTTCTATTGTTACACCAAAAAGGAAGAAAAAGACAGAAGACACTAAATGAAAATTTGCGAAACATTTTGCAGAAGATAGGAAAAAGGTTTTACCATCACAGGCCGAAAAAAATTTCAGAAAAATAGACTAATTCGCTTAATAAATTCATTTTAAGGCATGTTTTTCGTTTTTCCATAAATAGGTATTTTTTATTGTAAACAATTTAAATAATAAGCTTTTCTATAAAAAGTTGTAAAAGAAATTGATAGATTTATTCACGAGATAATCTTACCGTACCATCTATTAGAGTTTGAATAGAATTAGTCAGCGCTGTTAAATCATTTAGAAAAACTAATCCTAAGAAACGATTCAATTAATGACTGCTACGGCATTCAAATATATCGAGCGAGAGAATCTGTCTAACATTCTGGGGCATTCTGAGCAACTTCACAGAGACATCATAAGCAAACTTCGCAATGGTTTACCGCTATTTTGATATTCCGACGTTGTTCTGTGCTTGCGTCTAATGGGATTCATGTATACTTAAATTATGCTCTGTTGAGCTCTATGGTATTATTTAAATGATTTTTAATCAGTCCTTGAAAACATTCCCTTTGCGCTGGAAGAGTAGTTTCCTTATGCCAATTCACAAATGTAGAAGTAGACAGCAAGTCGGAAACTATAGAGCCATCGCCAGGTTGAGCGTCTTACCTAAATTGTTTGAGCGAATTATTACTCAGCATTTGCTATTAAACGTCATATTTCTCCATTCTGGCATGGCTTTCGGAGAGGAAGATCTTCTGTCACGAATCTCTAATAGTTTATTTGCCATGTTTTCAAGGCTTTTTCAAGTGGCTCGCGAGCGGCTGTCGAATATACTGATTTTAGTAAAGCGTTAACCATAATTTAGTTATCTTCAAATTCCTGCCCTTTCTTTTCCCTTCTTACATAGCCAAATGGATAAGCTCCTATCTGCATAACATCTTTAAGGGTTCTGTTTAACTTCATCAGCTCTCTGACGTCTGGCATCTCTTAAGGTAGCCACTTAGGACTTTTTGTATTTACACATTAATGATCTTCCCTCGGTGATTAAATCCAGCCAGATCTCAATGGACGCTGACGATGTTAAACTGTTCGCTTGCTTCTCCTTGGAATCGCAATCCTGTCAGTTTCAAACCAACCGAAATAATTTGGTTACGTGGTGCTCGTCAAACTTTAAATGCAAGAAGCTTTCTTTCTGAAGAAGGAAAGAAACACTATTCATGTGCTTAGTTAGACCAATACTTGAGTTTGCATCTGCTGTGTGGTCTCCTTCCTATAGGTATTATGTAGATTCAATTGAGTCCGTTTAAAACAAATTCTTGCTGTTTGCGGTTAGGAATTTGAGTTTGGGCTCGCTTGTTTCTTAACCTCCTTGTGAAATAGGCTGCTTCTCTTATCCTTACCCTCACTTGAGAAACGTATATTTATTTTTTGTGTTTCCTCTTTAATTATGTTAATCAACGATTTCTCCACATTACGAGAGAAGTAAGCTTTAATGTCCCCAACCACTTTTCTAGGCACTTTGTTTTCACTAAGCTAACTCAATGTAAATATAATTATGTTTACGCTTCGTAGCTTAAGCAACAAGAAGATCAAAAAGATTCTTCTTTCATCGCTAATGACTTTGTTTTTAAGTTAGAACTGGCGTTGCCAGCTATATTTAATTTCATTCCTGGCTGGTCGCTGACTTCGTAAGTCATGTGGTAATCAAGGCTAATCTTATACTACATGCTAACATTACGTAGAAATAAGTTATTTAACCTTAAAGCTGCCTGTGACCAAAACGATGAAAGATGAACGATTCTGGTCCTAACAACGCCTAGTTCCACAACTAATCTATAGTCATCAACAAAAAATACATACTCTCAATTTTGAACAACAGATAAGTCGAGAGATACGCAGCATTAAATCGAATCACAATCTTAGGTTACGCAAGTTAGGTTAGGTTATGTCGTGTGTATTTCTTAGTCTTACAAACCGAAGAATACATGAACTGTAGCTTCAACCTTTTGTGGTGGGCATACAAATTTTAATATTTAAAATTCATTTTTGCAAATTGCTTACAAAATTTCCTTCTGAATGTGTTTTGGAAGAAACATTGGTAAAATTGTAAAAACAATTGTTTTTTGATTACTTCTGCATTGTAAATTTACTTATTCACCGTCATTTTCCGTTTTGCTTTTCGAATATGATCAGAGCGTTTAGCGCATGTGATGCCAAATTCTTTCAACAATTCGTGACAACGAAATACATCGAAAATTAGACGCATTAAGCATAAATCTTCCAGTCATGTCAATCGTCTATCTACACAATTGTTATAGAACCATCAACAGCAACCAGATTTATTAATCTATCATCGCATACACTTATCTTGACCACAACAAAATCGGCGTCGTTGCTGCCTATCACCAGCCTTACCTAAAAACGGTAAATTTATTCAAGTTGCATGTTTTATCGATATATTTGAAAAGGTACGCTGTGAATTATGAAAAGGCATTAGAAACAAATCTGACAACAGCTCACTGACTGCAACTAACATCAAATACCAATTGTAACGACGATACAAGGACAGTCGAAAATTCGTCTGCTTCTTGCATGAAGAATGATTGTATTCATCGACTAATGGTTCTTTGCATAGAGATATTGATATCGACGAGAAGGGCAAGAATGAGTTAACGCAACTGCATGAGAAACAACAACAACACCAGCAATAGTAGATTCATTAACAAAAGACTTTCCCACCATTCCTGTTGGTTTTTACTGAAACTGAACTACTTACAATTTTAAATGAAGATTCCACTGCTTTCATAACAAAAGCTTCTATATCATCATGACTTATACTTAATTCTGGATGTGTTCAAAAATAATTCACAAGAGGGTGTTTTACTTACAAAGAATTCACTGACAGCAACATATCAGTCAAACTAGTAGAATTCACATTTCGTATTAACGTTGCTTACATGTTACTTGTAACTGCCTGCTTGTATGATTTTATGTATCAAGTGATAATTTATTGCATTTTTCTTTCAGCGTTTTTTGAAATAATAATAGAATTTTTTTTGCAATAGAGCAACATGTCTAGTTATACATGTCAGGCAATATCAGCGAATACTAAACGAATCACTTCTTTATCACATTAATTAAAGGAATGGGGTGCTGGAAATATTAATGGTTGCGGATATGCGTGATTCAGCCCTAGCCAGAAATACTTGTTTTTTAGGATAAAGGATCAGATAATTGACTCAGTCCTTTCTGTACCTGTGATATAAGAATATTTAGAATAGAGAAAGAATATTCTTCTTTTATTCATCGCCTACAACAATAAATTAATTATATTATTTCACTAATTAGACCTAATTAAACCTAGATGTAGGTATCCGATCCAAAACCCGAGTGTCTAATAAATTTACAATTTGAGCGCATGTTGCAAAACATGCGAATCTTGCCGTCAGTGTGTTCACCCAAAGGTTTATGGTATGCCGCCTCTTTTATTTGATCATCTTTGGAGAGTCGGTTCCGAGTCATTCTTTTATAAGTAAAGAACTGAAAAGTCCAAATCTAGTTTTTTTGCAGTGAAATAAGAAAAAGAAAGCGGGTTCTCCTGATGGAGTAGCTTTAAGCCCATCACCGAACCTTCGAAGTACATTAATCTTGTGGTTTTTTTTTTTTTGTATTATATAAAATCGGGGCGCATCAGCAGCGTCGAATGTGCACTTGTCCTTCAACTTGTTCACCAACCAACTTGAACAAATTTTGGTTTGGGGAAAAAGAAATCCATTATTTTTTCGGTAGATGGCTGCACTGATAGATTTCTCGTAAAGTATCCATCAAACAATTTCAGATTTATGCTCGTTGGAAAGGTGACATTTCGCAGTAAAAAAAATTCTTTTGCTGTTTTTTGTTTGGTGCATTCAGTTGTGAGTTACAGCGTGTTAAAAATGGAAGTGAACAAAGAGAAAATTCGGTATGTTTTACAGTTTTTCTTTGACAAAGACGAAAATGCAAGCCAGGCGGCTAAAATTGTGAATGGTGTTTATGGTTCCAATACTGTAACAGCCAATTATGTGCAATTTTGGTTTCGTAGATTCCGTTCAGGAATTTTTGATGTTAAAGATGCACCTCGCACAGGTAGGCCGGTCGTCGAAAATGTTGATAAAATCGGAGAAATGATCGAAGTTGACCGGCATGTTAGCAGTCGTAACATCGCCCAGGAGCTAAAAATCGACCATAAAACAGTTTTAAACCATTTACACAAGGCTGGATTCAAAAAAAGCTCGATATTTGGGTGCCACACCAATTAACAGAAAAAAACATGATGGATCGAATTTCCATCTGCGAAGCCTTGGCCAAACGGAATGAGATAGACCCATTTCTTAAACGGATGGTGACTGGAGATGAGAAATGGATCACATACGATAACCCTGTGCGAAAACGATCGTGGTCAAAGAGCGGTGAAGCACTTCAAACGGTGGTCAAACCAGGACTAACGGCCAGCAAGGTTTTGCTATGCATTTGGTGGGACTGGAAGGGGATTATTTATTATGAGTTGCTTCCATATGGCCAAACGCTAAATTCTGATCTCTACTGTCAACAACTGGACCGTTTGAAGATAGCGATTGACCAGAAACGGCCGGAATTGGCCAACAGGAGAGGTGTCGTGTTACACCAGGACAACGCTAGGCCACACACATCTACAGTGACTCGCCAGAAACTTCGGGAGCTTGGTTGGGAAGTTTTAATGCATCCGCCATACAGTCCGGACTTGGCACCAAGCGATTATCATCTTTTTCTTGCATTGCAAAATTTCTTTAATGATAAAAAATTGGAATCTAGGGAGGATTGTGAAAATCGACTACTAGAGTTTTTTGCAAATAGAGACCAGGTCTTCTATGAGAGAGGCATTTTGAAGTTACCTTTAAAATGTCAACAAATCATACAACAAAACGGTGCATATTTGACCCAAATCGGACAATCCGAAGCATGTTAAATAGAGTCCTGAAGTTCATATAAAAATAATGGATTTCTTTTTCCCCAAACTAATATAAATGAATCCAGTTCGTTCATTTGTGTGTCGGGAAACATTTGTGTGTAATTGGAAAACATTCGTAAATTTGTCGTATATATCAAATGTATATGCAAACATAATATACGCTTGCAACTTACTGCAAAC
>NW_024002088.1:0-1005 GCF_014805625.2 Glossina fuscipes | reverse complement strand
TTGCCACCCCCTATGTGCCAATCCCTTCGTTTTGAAAGTCGTCCCTTCCTGCTTGATAATAAAAGTAAAGACTTAACAAGACAAGACTTAACAAAACTAAAATATGTCAAAGTGACATAATTTAGGTGCGGTATCAAAACAATTGTCTGATTCTCCTACGAAGAACTCTGACTAAAAAAAAAATAATGAATATCGAACATACCATCTGCGCCAAGCAAATTGCGCGCGCCAAAGACTAGGAAATACCAAAATATACGCATATACATGAAAACTGTTTCCAAAGGAATTTCTTGAAATATTTCTACTGAAACTATTTTGCCATTCTTAAAGCGTTATGATATGTAAATACATCTAATTTTTTTTACTCGAGTTTTATTTACATGAAATTTTATTTAAAACGGATTAAAAAAAGATCCTTTTTTACACGAATTGTTTCGTTTTAATACGATTTTCAATATTTTATGAATATTTTTTATGAATAAATAAGCAATGTAACTTTACATTTTTCACAATTCAGTTAAATTATGTCAATTATGTGCCTACATGAGTGGGATTCTCCGGGGTATGCATTGAATAAAGACGTTATGTATTTTTTCCGCAATTTACTTTGAGTTTTCAGAATTATAATTTATTTTTTATAGTATATTTAACGAACTAAAATGTGTAAGCAAGAAATAAATTTTTAAGTGATCTCTAAAAAGATTTTTTTAATATTGTTTATCGTCTTTTTCTTTCCTTCCTTTTTTAGATCTGGAACCAATCTATTCCTCCGTTTAGACAATGTCTCTTTTTACAAGAATTTTTTTGCACAAACTCTTTGTTAACGTTGCTATCGTGAAAAAGAGAGTTAGGTGTACGTACGCATTCCCATTTCTGCTGGTTTTTTTTATTTGGATATAACAGCTGTGCGTATAGATTTTTTTTTTTTTTTTAGCACTAAACTTTTTAATACTGCTCCTTCGCGTCGCATCTGGTAAACGTTTTAATATCCAGATGTTTTCATCG
>NW_024002087.1:0-1221 GCF_014805625.2 Glossina fuscipes | reverse complement strand
AGAAATGGACGACGTCATCTCATTAATGTAACAAAAAGAAATAAAGACAGTACGTATGGGGCAGCATAATGCAGAACAGAATTGAGCTACGAGAAATATAAATTTTCTTATAAGAAGAAATACTTGGGTGACCGAAAAGCGAAACTTCGCCAGGAATTTGTTCTTTACAGTGTGATCCAGCTGCCTATTTTTTTATTGTTTGTTTACTTGCACATGAAACTCCACCAAAAAAAATTAGCGGTCGCATTCAACAGACTCTTAGAAGTAAATCTTATAAAAATTAATATTAACAACTAGTATACAAGGAGAATTAAAGAAAAAAATATAATAATTAAATGATGAGTCATGTATAAATAAGAAAGAAAAAAGAAATAAAAAAAGAAAAAAGCGTGTACACAACTAGCACAGAGGTGCACCCACAACCAAAACAGAACCAAATTGCAAGTGACATCCTAAGCCATCGCAAACATGCAAAAGCTTGGCAACCGATACACTAATCAACACCAATTAATTTTCGAATCACAATGAGATATTAAAATTAAAAGTTTAAATACGACATAGGCAAATCGCGAGTATTAAGCAAAGTTGTTTTGATAGACTTTAAAGATTCCGATATTAAGATTAATTGGAAGACAGCATTTAGGTTCCTGGAAACAACTCTAAGCGAGTAGAACAGCTCATAATTATATTTACATTGAGTCACGGATAAGACAAGCAGCCTATTTTCACAAGGAGGTTAAGAAACAAGCGAGTCCGAACTCAAATTCCTAAGCGCAAACAGCAAGAATTGATTTTAAACTGACTCAATTGTATCTACATAATACCTATAGGAAGGAGACCACACAGCAGATGCAAACTCTAACTGGTCTAACTAAGCACATGAATAGTCTTTCCTTCCTTCTTCAGAAAGAAAGCTTCTTGCATTTAAAGTTTTACGAGCACCACGTAACCAAATTATTTTGGTTGGTTTGAAAGTGACAGGATTGCGATTCCAAGGAGAAGCAAGAGAACAGTTTAACATAGTCAGCGTCCATTGACATCTGGCTGGATTTAATCACCGAGGGAAGATCATTAAGGTATGAATTAAATATAAAAAGTCCTAAGTGGCTGCCTTGAGGGATGTCAGACGTCAGAGAGCTGATGAAGTTAAAAAGAACCCTTAAAGATGTTATGCAGATAGGAGCTTATCCATTTGGCTATGTAAGAAGGGAAAAGAAAGGG
>NW_024002086.1:6103-7320 GCF_014805625.2 Glossina fuscipes | reverse complement strand
AATGGAATCGATCAGACCAGTTTTGTGATTGACCCCTATGTAAAGTCCAATTTTGGAATGCTGGTTGCAAAGCGGGTTTATTAAACGACTACGCCGACACGAATATCAATTCCTTAATACTACAGGAAATTGTGTGGTGTTTGTAGTCAATGCATTAGTTTGATGAAAAACGACTTGCTTGACGACGATTGATGACTTTTTCTTACTTAAAGTTGTTTTTGTTTTTTCGTAACATTATAAAGGCAGTAATATTGCCTTAAGATTTTGCTAAGAATTGAATTTTTTTTTTTTTCCATTCACAATATTTTTGCTGTGTGGTATAACAATATTATTATCGTTGTTTTTGTTTTATTTTATTCACACACTATTATGTTTTGGATAAAAGCAAAAACAAAAAAAAAAACGAAATCGAAAGTAAGAAAATTGCTATTGTCACTACTGCAAGTAATGGCTTATAAACATGTATAGGTAGAGATTTTTTGGTAGTTGTGCGGTTAAGAGCATAGTACATGTATTTTACGTAAACAGGCGAACGCATGTACATATATGACCAACTTCTCGAAAAATGTGAAATGAGTAAATAAACCTTTAACTGGGTTGTTTTTGTCCCGTTTAGTTGTTTGTTGAAGCTCTTTACAATCAGGTCACAAGGATATATATGTACGCAGCCATTTAGCAACGAGTCAAACTTCATAGTCACTGAGGTAAGAGTGGCGTATGTGGCAAGCGCAAAGTTTATATTGTTAGCAATAAATTGTTTTTGGGTACGCGCTCACCACACAAGACTGTTTATGTATGTGTATGTATGCCTATGTATTATTAGGCTAGCATCCAAGCATAAATGTGTATGTTTGCGTATAATGTGACACACATTCTAATTTATTAAAACGAATAATATTAACGTGTTTATTTTCGTGCTTTTGACCATGGATAGTGGAGAGCAGCACATGGCCAGCGTACAGAAATAAATAAAAGTCAAATTTATGAAAGGCTTTCATTTGCTTTTTCCTTTTTTTTTTTTTTTTTTTTTTTTTTCGTTTTTTGTGAAATTATTGCAACACATATTTTTCATAAGTTTTAAATGAAAAATAAAAAATTTAAATAAATAAATGAATGAATAAAATACAAGCAATTAAAAGGAGTATGTAGTGTTTGCTCTCTCAACCAATACAATTACGAATTACCGGTCGTAGACCGGTACTTTTCAAAAAAGAGTT
>NW_024002086.1:0-6003 GCF_014805625.2 Glossina fuscipes | reverse complement strand
CTTTTATATTATTTTCAAGCCTGTGAGTGTAATTTGTTCGCAAGTGTTTTGCATTTGGTTTGTGTGTGTGCACGAACGTGTGTAAACGTTTTGAATAGATTGCATAGTAATTTATTTTCTCGAGTTCTCGAGTGCAACTCGACAACAATTCCAATACTTTTGCATTTTGATTGTTTTCTTGCTCTTAGAATTCATATTATTATTATTCCCATTATTGTTGTTCCTATTGTTGTTGTTTTTATTGTTGCGTATTTCTTATACACTGGCCTTTTACTATTGGCCAATTTTTGGTTTTTTTTCCCCTAGTGTCGTAGTAAATGCGTGCGTATGTAAGAAATTGGTTACCATAAAATTGATTTTATTTCATTTATTTTATTTGCTCAGAAAATTTATGCATTTTGTGGTTTTTTATTAAGATTTTTCCTCTTTTTTTTTATTTCATTTTAAACATTTTTGTGGTCAATTGAAAAATTATTTTCGATTAAACTTTTTAAACAAATTTTTATATATATTTTTACATTTAATAAATTGTTTCTACTTTTATTTCTCCATTTTTTCATTTATTTACAGGTAATGAATTTCACAATAAAGCGAATTCGTTTGGTAAAAGAGAAACTTGTTTTCATGGCGCTTAGCTTAAGCGTGGGGTATGTAATAAAATTTTAAAATAAAATATTTATTTTTGTTTTTTTAATTGAAATTTATCAGCAACTAGAAAACCATGGTCGAATATACAATGTTACATCAGTACATAGTAATGTGCATGAAAAGAACTAAAGAGTATTTAAGTGATCATCTCGCTCTAGCATTATCCGTCGTAGTCATTAAGTATTCTACACAGACGAATTCGAGCAAGATTCGAATCAAGAATGCGGCCAATTTTCTCTTGAAAGCATTTAAAGAGTCGTTACAGGATTTTAAAGTTAGCGGCACCACATTCCAGTATCGAGCTGAACGGAGAATGATTGAACGTTCAGCCAAAGGGTTAGATATGTTCGGAATTAATATAAAGGTTTTGCTATTTGTCCTAGAAAACCGTAGGCGTTGTATAAAGAGATTGGGCACTGGCGACTGAAAGATTTTATGGACATAGGTTATTAATAACCGAGTTTTGTGCAGTCATAGAAAGAGAATATCAGAAAAGCATGAACGAAAGAAGGAAAGTCATCTCTAAGCCTCACATTGCAAACAAAGCGTGCAATATGATTTACGAGTACGTGAAGTCCCTCCCTCCGAACTATACGACGGGTATCACGAGAAGGCTTCAATACAATAGGTAACCTGCGACCTAAGAAAAGCACAAGGAGTGGCATATATAACTTGGAAGGGCCAAAGTGGCTTCACATTATACAATTGAGTTTTAAATTTGGGTTCAAATCTCAAGTGCCTTAAAGTTTTCAATAAAGCCGATTGATGTAGATGCTAATGCTTTAAGACTTGAGTCTTAGAATTTATTATCTGGCCAAATTTATAATAATAATAATAAATTAAAACTTTTTAAAATAAAAGTTAATTTTCAAATTATATTTTATTTCAATTGCAACCTTTGATGCTGTTTCTTCCATTGCAATACAATTTATTAAATTGCAAAAGATTTCAAAGCAAGACGTTTTTTTCCGATTTTAGGATAGAGCTTTAAGACATAAAAGATTCCGTCACAGCTGAATACAATTTTTATACTTATTTTATTTCTATTTCGTCACATAATTCGAAGGAAAGCATTTGGCTTTCTCAATAGAATAATTGAGTCTCCCCATCGGTGAAACTTGCGGCGATGGCCAGCGGCTTTAAACGTGCCAATGGAACATAATATAACCAGAAACTGATCGGTTAAGATTTAAAGCACTTGTGGCTTTGTCGGATATAAGCGGATATAAGTGTCTACCAACTATGTAGCAACGGGTATGATGTTAATCTGTTAAGTTATTCTTAAGTGGATTTCCGTGGAATTCCAAAATTCCGGCGTATCGCGAAGTTTGATGGGAAAGCAACGGAAGAGACTGCGCGACCCGTTCTATGAAGATGTCAGGAGTTTAGTCGTTGAAGATCGATTGTGCTATCGGCTGGGCGGCAAACTTGTCCGATTGAACGTCGGAATGCGTTCGATTTGGAAATTGAGCTCAATTAAAAAAATATGCAAATCTTTCTTTCAGAAGAAAGGGCGCCTAAGAAGCTTGTGCGTAATGATTAAGAAAAAAAAAGCAAATGTATTATTAAAATTATGCTGAAAAACCCGGGGAATTTTTATTGAGTATTAGGAATAAATGATTCATACATTATTTTTTATGCCTTCCTGCACTTACGCAAATACGAATAAATATAAATAAAAATTATTTGCTTTGAGTTTTGTTTTCCTAAAAAGCTATTCTTGTGCGCGACAATCATAGCACTCCTAGGAATAGTAAATGTAGAGGAACATTCGCTTGTATGCACAACACGTGCAGTCAGATTCAGTTGGGACAACAAATTTAAAATTAAAGAAACCAATACAAAGCATTATATGAAAGCAAGGTACCTGTGTTTACAGGCGCATGCATTCACATACCGTAGACGTTTGCAGGGGATGTGTGCAAAGCTCTTTACTTTGTCTGCATTCGTAAGTCATGTGCGAGCCTACTGTAAGCATTTTCCGGCAGCGGAAATAAAAGCTTAGTTTTTCTGTCCAATAGATTGACTTCGTTAGCATATGAAGAGAGAGGGAGGGGGAAGAAACAAGCTGCCTCAACTTCGTTTGGCCAGACAACTTTCCTTAATAAACGTTGGGCCTTGTACTTGGCAGCAGTGCTTGGCTGATTCGAACTATCGCGTAATGTGCGTACATTTAAGTCTTATATTCGCTCGAATAACCTGCTGAGGGTAAGGGCAAAATGTGCTTACACCTTGATTCCCTTGAGGTAGATATTATATCAAGTTTAAGCAAATACATGTGTCCTTCAGAAGGAGTTAGTAAGCGCTTTATTAAACCCCTTGATTTGGAATGATTTTTGTTTCTTCTGTCCTTATGATGGTACTAGCGACGAAATATAGTTTTGTTTTTACCACACTTGAAGGTACTATAATTTTCATTTACCACAACGCACAAAACCTGAAAAGAATTCGAAAATTGATAATTTACGCAACAATAGCACAGTCCGAAAGAAGGCACATTAGAGGTATGCATGCGAGTAACACCGGAGCAAATATGCAAACATTAATTAATTAATTTGAACACAAATGCCTTTTCTGAAGAGACGATACAACTCAATAAAGTTCAATCCATTTTCGGAAAGAGACAAGAATGCTGAAGCATCCCAAGCTAAAATAGAAAGAAAAGATGACGGTTACCATGTTACAGCTGAATATTTTAGGATTTTGTTAAGCCAAGCGCTCGTTTATTCAAGTTATCTCTTCAATTGAAGCTTTGTATGATTTTTTAAGCTTCCTTTAGATATCTGGGTGGATGGACTATCTTTGTTTCCTTGGATATTTTACACCGTATTCTACTCTCCTGTTCTTTCGGGCAGTGGCAGAGTTTTTTGATTGATGTTGACGCTTTGCACTCTGTATGTTTTCTTATTAAAAAAAGTTGAATATTTTAATTTCATTTAGCACACGGTTAAGCTGTAAATCCAATTATTATATGGTAGTTAGATGAAGTTTATTGAGCATAGTCTTAACCAAAGCAATCTCTTTACACTATATACGTGATGCAATTGAGAAAAAAACTAAAATTATTCATATACTATTGCTAATATCCATGAATAATGTCAAATGACAAAAAAGAATGAAAGAAAAACAACAATTACTGTAACTGCAAAAAATTGAAATCTTTGGAAAAAATTGAGAGAATAACGACATGACAGAAAACATGTGTAAGTTTTTTCTTTTGCGTTCTTCACAAAAGAAGACGTACAGATGCGATGTATGGTAAGGCTGCATGCAATCGTTAGCAAGAAAAATATGAACAAAGAAAAAGTGAAATCATAATAATATCACACATGCGATATTGAGTATGTATATATTACGAATATAGTAAAAAACTTGAAAAAGAAATAAAATTCGTAAGGAAATGTAAGGAAAAAAATATGATACATTTGCATATGTAAGCAGTATAGGTATCACAAGGCAAACAGGAAACATTGGTATGTATCCACAAGTATGTATATGCCTTTGATTCACTGAGTTAGAAAATTAACGTTAAGTTTGTATGTGTTTTCTATAAAAAAAAAGTTTAAAAAACTTCTTTGAAGCGAAGTTAATAGTACTATAAATAGTTTCCTCTTTATTACAGGTTAGGCTGCGGGTTAAAATGGACCCGTTTCCTTTACCATAAATCTCGTCGCTTGTTAATGAAAAGGTATAGAAATTTTCATTGTTTTTCTAGAGGTCTTCTTCTTTTCGCCCATATTCAGAGCATTCATAGAAAAAGACCTAAAAATTTCCAAAATCCAAAACTTTGATTAATTTCGGGAAATTTCAGTTAGGTTTAGTTAAGGCATATATGTGGCAAGATTTAAATTAATATAAACAAATTTTAAAATGGACAGAGAGACGGACATGGCGTAATTGGGGCAAATTCGCGAACTAGACAAAGCAATATATTTTACTTCATGTTTCAAACGGATGGATAAATTTAGTATAATCTTATTCCTTTTGATATATATATGTATATATATATGTGTATGTAACCAACGTAGTTTCTTTGAACAAAAACAGTCCAAATGAAAAGCAATGAAGCTTAATATGTATTGTGTTCCCATTAACATTTAATGAAATCAATGTTCTTGATTAAGTTCTATAAACCGTAACATATTTTGGAGTACGTATAAAATGTTGTCTTATTTCGGTTACTCATACGTCCCGAAATGTCTTTGTCAATTTTGACTATCGTTTAAAATTTCATTCAATTATTTTGTGTTTACAACTCCCATACAGAGCTCAGGAATGACACCAACACAAGCGCAAAAAAAACTTTGTCGAAAACTTTTTCTCTCAGCCCTTTTCAGGTATATTTTTACTGAGTATATTGGCTTGGATTCACTTGGACTCTGCTTAGGATATAACGTAGAAGTTATAGCACTGAGCTATTGTGTACACTGTGTTGTTAAAACATAGTAGTGCAAAACAACTAAACAATGTTCTGACTTTAACTTAAGACAAGTACATCACCTGTTTCCTTTACTGGTAACGAAACTATTGCAACTGTAAGCAAACATACCGTGAAATTTATGAAGAACGAAACCATAGAAGAATGGATGAGAGCTTAATGCATTAATATTTAAACAGGTCATATCTCATAAATTGATATCGTGAGAAGAAATGAAATGCTGTCAATAACATGCTACTTTGAAATTCATTGAATTATCGCATTTACTTTAACAGAAATGGAAACAGTATTTGAATAATTTAATATTAGTCCGCACACACACACACACACACACACACACAAGGCAAGTTATTCGTTATTTTTATAAAATTCAACAAACTTATATACAATTTGAGATATATTGATAGGACTTGTAGGAAAGCTGGCTAATTTCTTCGTACGATATAGATATACCGAACTCGGAGAGTGTACACCGCACAAGGCTATTTTACTCTAGCTGATTTCAAGTTTTAGCAAAACATGGACGCAAAACATGGACGCATCACTTTTCGCCAAGCTTATTGGTTTTTCTAAAAAAACGACAAATTTTTGTTGATTTGCAAATTACATAAACCATTCAAAGCTGGCGTGCACTAAATTAGGATAAAAAGGGATTAGAATAATTCGAGAGGCTTAACTAGAAAGTCTCTAGAACGTCTTAGAAGTCGTTTAGTTGTGACTGCTTATAAAGCAACATTGAATACAGACGTTTGAGCCATTGCTATCAGGAAAGAACATATCAAACATTGTCCTTTTAAAACAAAAACGGACATTTTATGCTTTCGTTAGGGAGAACACAAGCAACTGCAGCCATATAACTTAACTAAGAAAAAATTAATTAATTAAATAGCCTTATTAATAATTTTATTAAGGTTCCG
>NW_024002085.1:2266-2500 GCF_014805625.2 Glossina fuscipes | reverse complement strand
ATAGTTCTAGACGTCTTCCCTAATATCCCACACCACTAGTATGTGAAGTAAAACTAACTGCTTTAGAGCCTGCTATAGCGACAAAACGATTTTTTAAGTTACCTTAAAGGATCTGTGCTTAGTAAATATAAAGAATATAAAAAATGTCATAAAAAGCAAGGAAAGTGTAAATAGTGGCCAATCTAATATATTCAAAATCGCATGTGTTGCCCTTGCTACGGCATGGTAAAACGG
>NW_024002085.1:0-2256 GCF_014805625.2 Glossina fuscipes | reverse complement strand
CACTAAAAAGGATTTCTTGAAAGGGAAGGCAAAAAGGAGAATATTATTGTGTAAAGAGAAATGGAACGGAATCCAACGAAGCAGAATTTAAAGTTTGCTAGATTTCTACTTATTGATTGACGCGTAAATATATTTTTTATCAAATGCATTTTCCATCAAACGCAGGAAAAGTATTTTGTTCTACGAAAATATAATGAATGAATGAATTTCTAAATTTAAATTTTTGCATCGAAAACCTATTTAAAGCTCGTTAACAAGGTTCGAAAAAAGGAGAAACTAATATGACTTAGTGGGTTGATTCCCTACTTTGATGTTGATTCCCTAATTTAATGTTGATTTACCTTTCCTTTATGTATTTATATACACATCTTGTTATTGTTGGGCGTGTGTTGGGCGGTGTGCATCTTTTGTTTTCTAAAATGGAATAAAAATAAATGAATAAATAACAATGTGTGAATATATTTATATATATATATTTACCTTTGGTAGGCGGTATGCTGCTTGATAGTGTGTTGTAATTTACAAGTAATGAACATTTGAGCCGCGGGGATCTATGAAGTTTTTCCATACAATTCTGCAGTTCATTTCCTTGATGAAGAAGAAGTCATCGTCGGTTCTGAACCCGGTTCTCCACTTGGAAACCTGGAAGCTCATCATTTTGTCTACTATTGCAGCAATTTGCACTGATGACTTCGAGCTTTCATAGGGGCATAGGACACCTACGATTTTGGAGAAAAACATTTCCAGCGGGTTTTGGCTTATCCTGCGTGACGCTATAGTTACGCCAGGGTAAGCCTGCAGCAGCTCCTCTGATAGCTCGATAAAATTTTGATCATAAGCCGAGTATCGATCGCTACCTGCTCTGCCTTGAAATGCTCCTCCAAGTAGCTGCGGCATTCTTGCAACTGGGATTTGAGATGCGTCCATGTGTCGATGGTTATGGAGCTCCGGCACACAACGTTTGCGAACTGAGTTATCATTCTGCTTAGGCGGCAAGTGCTTTGTGCCGTTTCCAGTTCGTCGTCGAATTCACCGACGGCTATCATTGCCAACAGGTTTGTGGGGAATACATCGCTGAAAAAGTTGTGTGCACTTCCAATAGTTCGTGGTCTTCTGAAGTTTGGGACGAAGCCTAACCGCGCCCTGAATCCATTGCAGGGCTTCAATATCTTCTTCAATTTCCGGAATACGTCATAGGTGTAGTGCTCGCCCAAAGTATTATTATCCATTTTTCGCCCGAACCCAAGCAAGAGGCGCCCGTGATCGTGAAGAAATCTTATTTTTTGGATGCTGCCGTCTTCTTGCCTTCTTAGGTAGATTCCATCTGTGAAATTTTTTAGTGCTTCTTTCTTGATGGCCCCGAGATCGCAGACGACGCCTTTCACCACTAGGCCGATCTCTTCGGCCAGTTTAATGTTATCTTCTAACCTTTTTTCCATCCCTTCTGTGTAGGACGTCAATGGATAGCAGCTGAGCAGCATGTTAAACGCCGTCAATAAACTTTGCACTCCGAAGACGACGACAGTTTGATGCGGCTCGGCCTTTGAAGCGCTGCTATCGCTGTATCCGCATCCAAGAAGCCTGTCCTCCGCGCGGCTGTAAACAGTCGTTCCGTTTGTAGGCACATCATCGAAATGTATCTGTACTATTTTGTCGTGGCTGATTAGCTTCTCGACGACTTTCTTTAATGTTTTCTTTTGGCTGGTACTATCCGCTCCTCGCCATTCGATTTCTGTTGCTGGTCGGGGATTTTTTTGACGCGTTAGCTCACTCTTCAACGCTTCCTGTTCCTCCTTAAGGCGCTTATGTTCTTGAACCAATGCTTGATCGATTTCATCGCCTGAACTTCTTCTCTTTTTACCTTCCATTGTAAAATGATTGGAAGATATTTGATTTCTCGCAAACAACCGTTAGTTAGTTTTCTTTCTTTTACATTAAAGAATTGCTCGAGAATTTTTTAATTTATTTGAACAATTTTTTTCTTTTTTCGCCTTCAACAAGGTGCACTGTGATATGATTGAAATGTCTTTGTTCTCCCAATAAACCATTAGCTGGTATTCTTTTTTTTAAATGTTGCAAAAAAGGTTACCTAAGAATAGAGAGAATATCTTGACACATACAATCAAAATCTCTTCCCAATGAATCTTTTCTTCTCTTACTTCTTAGTCACGAAATTATTCGAAATTGCTAGAAGCAAAGGAGACGCCAACGAAATTCAAAGAAAAAGCATGTGAATCTCAGGTGGGTCTCCTTCTC
>NW_024002084.1:0-2071 GCF_014805625.2 Glossina fuscipes | reverse complement strand
ATTGCTTGCCAGACAAAAGAGTAAAAGTTCTCTGTGGCGTATGGTGGTTGGCGATAAAAATCTACTAGGATAATCCCAAGCGCAAGAAATTATGGGTTAGCAGAGGACAGCGAACCGTGTCGACACCGAAATGGAATATTCATAGCTATAAAGTTCTTTTGCATTTGGTGGGGTCCGCGGGGTGTAGTGCATTACGAGCTGTTTAAACAGAATAAAATTTTTACTGCACATCGACGTTAATTGAGCAAATTTAACGATGTATTGTTGTAAAAAGGAGTAGTAAAGTCGTCCTCCTGCATGGCGACGCTCGATCGCTCTTAGGATTTCATTTCATTTTGCTCTCTCTTGACACAAATTTTGATTAAAAAACAAAGAAGATCTAAACGAGAATGGAGCGGAGGACTTGCTTGCTATAGACTTTATATAAAGGATCGAAAAAGTAGTCAGCAAGAGCTCCAAACTAACTCCTATTTCCAGCCTTTTTTTTAAATTGAAGTCAGTTTATGAACAACGCTACTCCTCCGATTAGATTCGTCACAGGACAACAATTGCACTATAAACGGTAAATGTGTAACGCGAGAAATTTGGGTCATTCTAAATCCTATAAAAGCTCAGCACGACTCCAGCAAGGGGACGTTTTCAAAATCAATACGCGCTTTTCAAAGTGAACGTTCCTTGCAACGTCAAGGCACTTCACCTATTGGTCTTAAAAGTCATTGCCAATCTCATTATTTTGTAGTAACGGTCGTTCACATTATCGTAAGAACATCCAAAAATCAAGAAAGCGTGAACTACATTTATATTTTCATTATTACTTTCGTCGTAGTACCATCCCTTTTCATAGGTGTTCAAAGAACTTTAGTATTCAATCACTTTCCTTTGTTTCTGTGGGCACAAGTCATATATGAAAATTCCTTTTTTCACATAGATTTCTTTACTACATTTTCAAGTACACTACAATATATACATGTAAATAATATTAACTAAAAATTGTGACAATAAGGAAAACAAACAAAAAGTATTTATAATAAGCTTCTTTCTATTGAAGAAAAGACAACTACATGAGCTACTTTTGTTGTACTTTTGAAATATTGTTATGTAAATGCATTCTTTTCAGAATGTGTTTAAAGCTTACTACTTTAGCTTCTAATAACATTTTCATTATTGTTCCACACCCACATACCTATTTATTTGCAAAATAAAGATTGTGCAGACGTATGTAATACTCTGAACCATTTTCTGAATAGTAATAAGAGGAGGGTTTTCCTTAAGCATTTCTACGACCTGAGCACAAACTTACATGGACACACATCAGACGGACGATAAAAATTGGAATTTTCAAAATTTCTCGGCAAAAGTGGTTAAGTAGTGGCATTTCGGCAATTTACAATGGTATGAAACGAAACCTGAAGCTCACACGACAAAAAGTTATAATTTTCAATGCTTTATCATGAAAATTATATCATAATAGTAAGTAACCATAAAAAAATTAACTGAACCAAATTTGGACCATCTCCGCCTATTTTTTGTGTTCAAGGGAAACAATTTTAAGCAACGAATAGGTAGTTATTCTCTTCCACCATGTTGTCATTAGTTTTATTTCCCGAGCCAATACTTATATCTTAAAATTTAAAGGCAAGGTAGCCGACGATTATCTCTTCTTTAGTCTTTCGGTATTAGCACAACATAACAATTTCTGATCCATAAAATTTTTCTCTTTTGCACATTTTTTTTTGCACTTGGTTGAAAGGAAACCTAGAGCTTAGTGCAACTTACATAGAGCAGTTACAGTCAACGCATTGGTTACTCTTTACCCTCAAGCGGAAAATGTTATATATACCATTAATGATGCTGCAGGTACTGAAGGTCGAGCAGTGTCCAGTGAGTCAGCTTGAACTAGGTGATCAGGTTTGGTGGTGTACTAATTGCTGTAAAAAAGTTGTTACCAGCTGTGCTTATGACGTTCTCCGAGCCGGTTGGCGTGGAATTTGTCTGTGTTGTGATTAAAGCTAACTATATCTCCCTCCTTGTAACGGTATTGTACAATTTACCCTCGTCTGATATTTATGTT
>NW_024002083.1:0-1793 GCF_014805625.2 Glossina fuscipes | reverse complement strand
ATGCATTAAAACTTCCCAACCAAGCTCCCGAAGTTTCTGGCGAGTCACTGTAGATGTGTGTGGCCTAGCGTTGTCCTGGTGGAACACGACACCTCTTCTGTTGGTCAATTCTGGTCATTTCTGGTCAATCGCTATCTTCAAACGGTCCAGTTGTTGACAATAGAGATCGGAATTTAGCGTTTGCATAGCAAAACCTTCCTGGCCGTTAGTCCTGCTTTGACCACTGTTTGAGGTGCTTCACCGCTCTTTGACCACGATCGTTTTCGCACAGGGTCGTCGTATGTGATCCATTTCTCATCTCCAGTCACCATCCGTTTAAGAAATGGGTCTATCTCATTCCAAGGCTTCACAGATGGAAATTCGATCCATTATGTTTTTTTCTGTTAATTGGTGGTGGTTAAACATCGAGCTTCTTTTTGAATCCAGCTTTGTGTAAATGGTTTAAAACTGTTTTATGGTCGATTTTTAGCTCCTGGGCGATGTTACGACTGCTAACATGTCGGTCAACTTCGATCATTTCTCCGATTTTATCAACATTTTCGACGACCGGCCTACCTGTGCGAGGTGCATCTTTAACATCAAAAATTCCTGAACGGAATCTACGAAACCAAAATTGCACATAATTGGCTGTTACAGTATCGGAACCATAGCCGCGATCGGAATTTTAGCCGCCTGGCTTGCATTTTCGTCTTTGTCAAAGAAAAACTGTAAAATGTACCGAATTTTCTCTTTGTTCACTTCCATTTTTAACACGCTGTAACTCACAACTGAATGCACCAAACAAATAACAGCAAAAGAATTTTTTTTACTGCGAAATGTACAGTATGTAAATGTACAGCATCGGAAATTGTTTGATCGATACTTTACGAGAAATCTATCAGTGCAGCCATCTACCGAAAAAATAATGGATTTCTTTTTCCCCAAACTAATATATAAAAGAATTTAAAAAGAACAAAATAACTTTTAATTCTTTTGAATGCTTGCAAATTAATTAAATTTTCTCTTTAATTTGACCTAAATAAAAGTTGCAAACAATCCTGATAAATTAAATTAAAATCCCTTCAATTCATAAATCATTTATAATGGAAAGGTTTTTTCAGGCAATTTAATTATAACTAAAGCAAATACGCAATAAATCAAAAATTTTGCAAGAAAGGTGCCAAGTTTCTTAAAGCAAATAGATTTAATCATTTTATAATACCGAGAAAAACATTTAATGCCATACCCAAGAGAATGTAATAAACGGCTATAATTTTATTATGTTTTATTACGTTTGACGAAATTATAAACATGTGAAAATGTTTTTTTTTTTTTATCCATTCAAATTGATATCAAATTTGGTTCATTTATATTTAAATTAACTTTCTTCAGAATTTACATGATAAGTCGAAAGACGGGACCAACAATCATATACTGTTCGATATAGTTCTGTAGAACACAATCACAAGAAGAAGAGATTTTCGATACTCTACCTACAGTTGTCATAACATAAAATAGCCTGTAGCAGCTGCAAAAAAAAGGATTAACAAAAATATCAGATATCTGATATTGATGGGCAGTTCTCAACAAGTTCATAAGCAGCGAATACCCTGAAGGCAAGGAGAGCTGAATCGGAACTTTCGAAAGAAGAAGTCGAAGAAGTGTTTGTGAACTTTGTCTTCCACAAAAGCAAATAAAATCCACACTACCCATAATCCAGTGGCGCGAACCCTAAGATGTATTACAAAAGCAACTAAAATCGAACAAGGTGCGTGCAATGAATCTTCTCACTCCTTTTATCAATAGAAATTTAT
>NW_024002082.1:1715-2228 GCF_014805625.2 Glossina fuscipes | reverse complement strand
GTATGTTGTCAAACTAAATGCCTAGTGGAAATAAATCTTTAGGTAAAATTTTGACGCTGTAAAGACTTGCCAATGAACCGCTTTTCAATGTAAATATTTTTTATATTTAAACACTCAAGTTTTTGGAATTAACCAGCAGTTAATCATAAGCATCAGGTAATTGTTCTCATAATAGTAAATACAAATAGAAACAACTGTGTTTTTCCTTAGCTAATGTCGCTATGTAATTGGTCTCTAACAACAAACACATAGTAACTCCATCTGCGTTCAAATTTATTCCTTTAGTACCCAATTCCTCCTCCTTTCTTTATATTGTGGCCGCTTTTGTAGGCCAATGTACACGATATATCGACCCGATTCCTGAAGCCTTCCCTTCCTTAGATTCATTTTATTGAAGCGCTTTAACAGAATGATGCAATCGTTAAGCTAACGTATTATGTCGTCAACCCTGATGAAGATAAATTTTTAGGTAAAATTTGGACGCTGTAAATACTGAAAAATGAACTGCTTTTG
>NW_024002082.1:0-1615 GCF_014805625.2 Glossina fuscipes | reverse complement strand
GTGTACATTGGCCTACCAAAGCGGCCACAATATAAAGAAAGGAGGAGAAATTGGGTACTAAAGGAATAAATTTGAACACAGATAGAGTTGCTATGTGTTTGTTGTTATAGACCAATTACATAGCGACATTAGCTAAGGAAAAACACAGTTGTTTCTATTTGTATTTACTATTATGAGAACAATTACCTGATGCTGATGATTAACTGCTGGTTAATTCCAAAAACTTGGGTGTTTCAATGAAAAAAATATTTACTTTCAAAAGCAGTTCATTTTTCAGTATTTACAGCGTCCAAATTTTACCTAAAAATTTATCTTCATCAGGCATTCTGGTTGACGACATAATACGTTAGTTTAACGATTGCATCATTCTGTTAAAGCGCTTCAATAAAATGAATATAAGGAAGGGAAGGCTTCAGGAATCGGGTCGATATTTCATGTACTAAAGCGGCCACAATATACAGAAGACGGATTCGGAACTAAAGGAATAAATTCGAACACAGATTGGGTTGCTAAGTTATTGTTGTTATAGACCAATTACATAACGACCTTAGCTAAGGAAAAACACAGTTTTCTCTATTTGTATTTACTATTATGAGAACAATTACCTGATGCTGATGAATAACTGCTGGTTAATTCCAAAAACTTGAGTGTTTAAATTTAAAATATAATTACTTTTAAAAGCAGTTTATTGTCAAGTATTTAGAGCGTCCAAATTTTACCTAAAAATTTATTTTTACTAGCCATTCACTTTGACAACACATTATGTTCATTTAACAATTGAATCATACTGTTAAAGCGTTTAAATAAAATGAATTAAAAGATTGGAAGGCTTCAGGAATCGGGTCGATATATATGTACATTGGCCTACCAAAGCGGCCACAATATAAAGAAAGCAGGAAGCAATGGGTACCAAAGTAATAAATTTGAACACAGATAGAGTTGCTATGTTATTGTTGTTATAGAGCAATTACATAACAACATTAGCTAAGGAAAAACACAGCTTTCTCTATTTATATATACTATTATGAGAACAATTACCTGATGCTGATGAATAACTGCTGGTTAGTTCCAAAAACTTGAGTGTTTAAATTCAAAAAATATTTACATTCAAAAGCAGTTCATTGGTAAGTCTTTACAGCGTCCAAATCTTACCTAAAAATTTATCTTCGCTAGGCATTCGTTTGACAACACATTATGTTCATTTAACAATTGAATCATTCTATTAAAGCGCTTAAATAAGATGAATTTAAGGATTAGAAGGCTTCAGGAATCGGGTCGATATTTCATGTACATTGGTCTACTAAAGCGGCCGCAATATAAAGAAAGCAGGAAGGATTGGGTACTAAAGGAATAAATTTGAACACAGATAGAATTGCTATGTGATTGTTGTTATAGGGCAATTACATAACGACGTTAGCTAAGGAATACACAGTTTTCTCTATTTATATTTGCTATTAAGAGAAAAATTACCTGATGCTGATGATTAACAGCTGGTTAGTTCCAAAAACTTGAGTGTTTAAATATAAAAAATATTTACATTGAAAAGCAGTTCATTGGCAAGTCTTTACAGCGTCAAAATTTTACCTAAAGATTTATTTCACTAGGCATTCAGTTT
>NW_024002081.1:0-1565 GCF_014805625.2 Glossina fuscipes | reverse complement strand
TTCTCTTGTTCGCACCCGCCGTCCGTAAATCCTTTCAAAGCAAAAGATTCTCTTGTGAATTATTGTTGAACACATCCGGCACTAAGGCTATGTTGCTACGATGATGTGAAAGACAGTGGACTCTTCATTTAAGATTGCAATTAGTTCAGTTCCTGTAAGGACCACGGCAAATGGCGGCATAGACGGTGGTATCGCAAAACCTTTCGTTAATAAACCTACTATTGCTAGTGTTGTTGTTGTTCTTGTTTCTCATGCAATTGCGTTTACTCATTATTTTCCTTCTCTTCGTTATCGTCATCAATATTCGAAGTATTATTAGTCAATGACTACAAACATTCGTGAGGTACAATGAATACAAACATTCGTAAGGTACTTATTGAAAACAAAGTCGATGATATCTTCGAGTGTCATTATATTGTCGTTACAATTGATATTTGATGTTGGTTGCAGGGAGTAGGCTGTTATCAGATGTTTTTCTAATGGCTATTTTTCATTCACACCGTACGATATTAGCACAAACATGCAACTTGAATAAATTTATGCTATTTTTGGTAAGGCTGACGACGAATAACAGAGATGCCGATTATGTTGCGGTCAAAATAGATGTACGCGATGATAGATCAAGAATTCCGGATGTTGTTGATAGCAGTCGCATAGGGTAGACGATTGACATGAGTGGAAGATTTACGTATGGTGCCTTTAGATTTCGATGTATTGTGTTGTTACGAAAGTTTCGATAATTGGCATCGCATGTACTAAAGCTCTGATTAAATGTGAAAAGCAAACCCATAATGATGGTGATTTATAGCGTGAAAGTGTCTTAAAAACATTTTTTTTACAAATTTGTAGTACTATCTACATAATTTTACCAATGTTTCTTCCAAAACGTATTTAAAATTTTGTATTTAATTTTTTTATATTTATATATATATATATATATATATATATATTTATCCGCCTAAGTGGCCAAGCGGGCAAAGATATGAGAAAATAATAAAAGAAAGTATTATTCTCTGTTAATAGCCGGATTGTTAAAACCGCTCCGTGGAGTAAAGAAAGTTGGCCGGCAAATCCAGCAAAAAAAATATATTCGATAGCTTATGAAAGTTAATATCGATTTAGTGTAAGTGAACGAAATATAGGGCATAGAATTGAATAACATTACATACAAATATGAAATAAAGCGATTTGAGATCTCAATAAGTTTATGCTCGTGAGAATTGGCCGAAATCACCCCATTAATTTAAAGAACCGGTGGCGCATAAATCGTTTATAATACAGCAAAAAATACCCTTTTGTGCAAAAAACGAAAAGTATGATTTAAAGTTGATTTTTTTAACCGATTTATTTTCAGTTGTTTCGTGTATAAAGCAAAATTGTTTTTTCTTTTAATTTTTTTCCACTAGTGGAGCGAAAGACCATTTCGTATTTTCTGTAAAATGTTTAGATCCTTTTAAGGCCATTAGATATTCTACACCACCCCTCCTAATGCAACTGTTCATTCGTTACACATTATTTTCATAAAAGGCCGTATAATTTAGCAAAGTTTGTTTTCGTCCTAAAAA
>NW_024002080.1:0-1068 GCF_014805625.2 Glossina fuscipes | reverse complement strand
TTCTCACCGGTCTCGCATTGTACTCTACTGTAAACATTCTTCCGGTGTAGCTAAGGTGCTAACTGTAAATTAGTGGATAACCCAAAGGCTTCCCATTGTACAAGTTAAATTGTACAATTTCAGTCAGTTCATTTTTAGACATCATTAACAACACCGTCTTAAAGTTCGTCAAATAAAATACAATTTGTGAAATAAAATAAAAATTAAAAATTGTTTTTTAATTAAAATAAATAAACCCAATGTTTAACTTAGATAACTAACACTACTCAATAACAAGACAATAGAAGACTTATAAGTATCTAGTGTGCTAGTTCTACTACTTAATATTATTTGATATTTCTGAGAGAAAAGCCGAAGTGAAGCTTAAAGTTTTATACGAAAAGATTCTCCTATTTTCTTAAAGGAAGAGATAAGTGCCACAATATTCGGCATAAAACGAGTTTTAGAGTTTAGAATTTATTCTTGCATTCTGCTTATGTTAGGTAAATATAAACTTAAGACTGCTTGCAACGGTTCTAGCTCTGCAGTCCGGTAGAGCAAAATTCATTGAAGTGCTTAACTTTCTGAGCCGCATTACAAAGAAAGAAAGGAACACACAACAAGAGAAAATATTTTATGCCGGTAGCCTGTCGTTCGTCCGTCTAGAGTGAGTCTGTCTGTATCTGTCCTATGTCCCCCTACGGTTCCCCTACGGTGCACCCCCCTACATCGCACTCGCGCTACCGCAGTGGAATGTTCGGCCTTAGACGCTCATTGTGGCTCACAGGGAAGTGGGGACACAGAAAAAGGGAAAGGTAAATACCTGACTATAATTGTTGCTGCTGTTGCTCCCCAAATCACGTCGTGGTCCTCTCTGTGTTGGTTGTTGTTGGCCTCTGGGGTCCGCTGATGATGAGATGTGGCGTATATAAATTTTCAAACAGCCTCAATGGTGAGCCACATGTAGCCAATTTTTATCTTGAGGCTCTGCGTACAAAAATCCCCACTTCCATCAATCAAGTGAGTCCAACAGAGTTCTTTCCCACCTTTACTCTGAGCGAAAGTTTACCATTTTCTAAATGAAGTCAT
>NW_024002079.1:0-2609 GCF_014805625.2 Glossina fuscipes | reverse complement strand
TTCTTCACTCCGCTGTTCTGATAATCCTTCCTGCTTGTGAACATGCTCATACATATAGGGGACGTCTCCTGAGTGGGTGGTCGCAGAAAAAAAAAATACTATATAAAACCGCGAACAAAATTTATAGAATATTTTCGTTGAAGACTTGCTAATTATAACAAAAATTCAAAAAGTTAAGGATTTAACATTGGCCATAATTTTGTTTGTTTTATTTTAATAAATTTTATTCAGAAATTTTTACCTTATACCAAACCTGTACTTGACATGGTCATCTGCGGTTGAGTAATAGCAGTTTTGTATCGTGTGCGGCTGGAATATAAAATTTGTCTTATGCTCTTTTAAAGATGTGCCACTTCGTTACTATTAAAATATATTTTAAAAGCACTGAAAAGTTGACTGTCATCGGTTTTGATTAGCCAAGGGGATTAAGGTATTGTCTTAAAAAGTAGAAATAGATTCCGCTTTCTATTCGTAGAGAAGATATTTTGCAAACAAAACTCATTTAAAAAGAATAAATTCAATGAAAAAATAACAATAAAGTTATCATATAACAAATGTTTGTTAGTTTTGGAAAATATATAATTTGTTTGATTTTTATTCAGTCAGTTTCTGTCTTGCCGTTTGTACATATTTTAACCTGATGATTTTGTGTTCATAGTGTCTTATTCCTTTCTATCATTTCCGTTTTTATAGTCTTGCTTTTTTTATTTTTCGAGTAAGGAATATTATTTTGGTTTCGCTTTTCAATTTTTATTTGGGACAAACTTGTAACGTAACATAAACAGTTCACCATATTTGCAGTGTGTTCTTATTACGACAACATGACGTTCGGTTTACAACAGTTGCACGATTTCCTTTCGACTTCTGATATATTCCATTGTATAATGACTAGAAGCCAAGTCTTTTTATTTATATCTTTTACCATAATTTGAGAGCCTCATTTGCCAAATCGATTAACTACAAAAACCCAAAAGTAGATTAAAGTTTATCAGCGACAGAAAGACTTTGTATGCATTTAGTTTTCAATTGCTTTGCTAAAACGTCTTTCAATTCAATGTTTATTACATCATTAGGGTATGGAGTATATTATTTTCTGGAGTCAATTTTTATAATTATTGCTCAATGGCTAAAAGAATCTTATTTTCTTAGAGAAATTTATTTGAAATATAGTTAGAAGTCATTCAAATTTTGTGACATTCAAATTTTAAAAAGATTTTGAAAGTGGAGTTAATCGATTTTACAAACGAAGCATTCATATATAAACTGCAATAAAAAATAACGTTGACTTTTGTCTAACACTTCCTTCGGTCTAAACAAGTTTCTTTACACGTGTGAAAAAAATGTTTTCATTTTTTAAAAACATGTACAGTGACACGAAAAGTGAATATATATTTATTTTTTTCTTCCCACTTTCTTTTCTTCTCAACAAAGCGAGTATGTTGTTTGAAATAAAATCCGAAAATCATACAATGATGTCAACAATTTTCCCTTTTGTAAATAATAGCACAAATTTTTTTTTCGAAAATACACATTGTTTAGTTTAGGTATATACTTTTATTCGATATATTTGTATTTTTTATTTGCACATTCATGCTTATGCGCTTATTAACACAACGTTGTTCATGCACGTGGACCGAAATCAAAAGAACGGATGTCCTTAAATTAATCCTTTTCAAATTTTTGTAGTTATTCCAGACATACACACCACCTTAAAATACCAAAAATAGGTATTGTGGGGTATGACAATGAAGAGCTTTCTTAATCTACATAACAAAATGTTCTGCTTGTTTTCTTAAAAACAAACTGAATCCGCAGCGACTTTTGCAAACAATTCTTTCTTTTTATTTAACTCTTTCTATCATGCGGAATTGTAAAAATACATTTTAAAATCGAGTGATCGTCACCGTTTCATATTTTCAATAATCAATTTCAGACAAATAGCTAATGTTTTCTAAATCCCTTGAAATCGGTGATTGAATCGGTTGATTTTAGCTTATGAGAAAAGTGTTTCAATTGTGAAGAAACTTTTCTTTTGCTAATAATCGGCCGAGCGAAAACCATTGGATTACTGTAATGACTGTGATAACTGTTATTGGTGTGGAAGAGTTGTGTTTCAAATTTTTTCATCGCTAATTTCATTTTGTGTTTAACATTTTATTTAATGTAGTCTTCATATATACAATAGGATGTTATAAAGGATTTATTATTTTTTTAATGTTTAATGAATTTTTTTTCGCTCTTTGTAATAATATGATACAAAAGTACACATATAATCGGGTAATATCAATAGTTTTCAACCCATAACTTTTTTTTGGCATTTCTATAGTTCTTTCAATAATAGTCATTAAATCCTTAAACCATCGAGCTGTTAAGTTACTTAGCAAGTTGAACTGCTCTAGTCAATCCGCTTTTATCACCACTAATTTCATGTTTTCTGGTCATCACGATTTTTTATTAATATGTTCCGTCAGGCATTCTTGCTCATATAAATTCTCTAAATTGGAAAATTACCAATTTCAAACGAGTTTTGGGATTTTATGTCCTAGACGCCTTATTAAACACGTTATATAATATTGTCGTGGATTTATGTGTGCCTGATTTTATATAAC
>NW_024002078.1:4518-6810 GCF_014805625.2 Glossina fuscipes | reverse complement strand
AAATCCTCGGCGGCGAGGAAAAGAAAAAATTCAAGAGTTTCATGACAAAGTGGCGCCCAACGGAAATTTAACCCGGTATAAAGTTTAAATTAATTAAAGAAAATTTATTTTCTAATTAAAGAAAATTTGTTTTCTAAAAATTGGTAAACGTTGGTCGCTATATTTCATGACAAAGTGGCGCCCAACGGGAACGCGGACATAACATAAAATTTTTTTTTTTTTTTTTTTCTCTTTTTTTAAATGATCGAAGTTGGTCGCCATAAATTCATGACAAAGTGGCGCCCAACGCAAAAGCGAACATAGCATAAAATATTTTGTTTTTCCTTTTTTAAATGATCACCGTTGGTCGCATGACAAAGTGGCGCCCAACGCAAACGTGAACCCGAACATAGTATAAAATATTTTTTTTTCTTTCCTTGTTTTAAATGATTAACGTTGGTCGCCATAAGTGTTTCATGACAAAGTGGCGCCCAACGTGGGGCCCACACACTACAAGGTGTATGAAATTTGCTTTCTAATTAAAGGAAATGTGCTTTCTAATTAAAGAAAATTTTTTCTTTCGTTTTTAAATGATCGAAGTTGGTCGCCATAAATTCAAGACAAAGTGGCGCAATTTCGACCTATTATGATGATTTTTAGGCTATTTAGCTTTTGAATCAATTAAAGAAATTTGTTTTTGAGGAAAAAAAAAATTTATTAAAAGAAAAAAGGGCGAACATATCCGTTTTTCTTTCCTTTTATTGAGTAAAGTTGCCGACGGTGTAAAACCCGGTGAAAAGGTTTTTCAATTTTTGATGAAAAGGGAAACCGCGATCTATTATAAAATTTTTTCTTATTGATAAGCGTTGGTCGCCATAAATTCATGACTAAGTGGCGCCCAACGAAATAGTTAGCCCAAGTATAAAGTTTTAAATCAATTAAAGAAAGTTCGTTTGTAAAAAAAAAAAAAAAAAAAAGAAAAAAATTTTGATTAAAGCAAAAAAAAAGAAAGGAAAGAAAGAAAGGAGAAATTTGTTTTTTTGCCTTTTAATGATTAACGTTGGTCGCTGTGCTCCATGACAAAGTGGCAACCAGCGACAGACGCGGACATAAAATATATAAATATATAATAAAGCCTTTCTTCCTTTTTTTTTTTCTTCTTTTTTTTTCTAATTTGATAAACGTTGGTCGCTATACTTCATGACAAAGTGCGTGACCCAGTACAAAGGTTGTAACAATTGATGAAAGTAATTAAAGAAAATTTAGTGTTTTGAAAAGAAAATAAATCTCGTGTTTGGGCATTATTTCCTATACCGAGTATTTGTTTTTATTATCTATTGTAACAAGTTAACGTTCGTATATATTGAGACTCTGTGGAGAATGTGAGAAAACACCGTAAAAAGAATTAAAAATCATTTAATGTTTTTCCTTCCACCCCTAAACGATTATTTATAATAACAGGTGCCTTTCCTTGATTGGCTAGACTACTCTATACCAGCATTTTAAGTTGTCTGTCTGAAGTTACCAAGCAGTTCACAAGAAACAGTGGACAGTGAAAGTTTGATATCAATGTTTGATTCTGATCTTTTTTTTTACTTCAGTTTTTGATTCTATTGCTTTTTACTTCAATTTTTGATTCTAATCTTTTTACTCCAATTGTTGATTCTAAAATCTTTTTTTATTATCTCATTTTTTTTTTTTTTTATTCTGAATTTCTGCTTCAATTGGTGATCCCAATTTTTTTATTTCAATTTTTGATTCTAATTTTTATTTCGATTTTTTTTTGATTCTAATTTTTATTTCAATTGTCGATTCGATTTTTTTTATTCCCATTTTCATCCTAATTTCTATTTCAATGTTTGCTTCAGATTTTGCCCAATTAAAATAATTTTTAAAGTAAATAGTTGTTTTGAATGGTCCTCTCCGAATGAATTGTTTTTTTTCTTTCAACGCGAAATATATACATAACAATAATGGCACAGAGTCAAGACGAATTTAACTTGTGCTACAGATAAATCTATTTCGTCGCGGGATAGATTCATTTAGTTGCCTTAACGCAAGACGGTTTCGTTACACGAAGTGATGCTTGGCATCAAGTCAATTTTATTTCGTTGGATGTCATGGAAGGAACGGGAGAATCCGCCAGACTTCCTCTTAGTAATGGTATTGGGTAACGTCTACACGAAAAAAATATATGAAATGAAAAAGAAAAAAAGGAGAAAGAAAAAAAAAGGGTAATGATGGCAATAAGAAATGATAGTATAAGGGGGGGTTCGCCAAACTGTTATCGCAGTTCTGTCGCTCCGGCGTGGA
>NW_024002078.1:4065-4508 GCF_014805625.2 Glossina fuscipes | reverse complement strand
GTCGCTCCGGCGTGGATCTGTTGGGCAGGGCGGCAGTATAAGGGGGGGGGTCGACTGTTCAGGAGGGAAGAGAAGGCAAATGTTGTGGGGTCCGGGAAGAATAATCGGGGGGGAGGAAAACGGAACCCCAGGTGCACACCCACGCCGTGCTCAGCCACAGCACGGGCGTTTTAAAAAAAAAAAAAAAAAAAAAAGGAAATCGAAGTCTCTAGGAGACATCCTTATTGTACACACGTTTATTTTTAACCATTCCTAGTATACATACGCACATACGTTGTTGATAACCATTCTTATTATTATACATACGTTTACATACGTTTTTGATAACCATTCTTATTATTATACATACGTTTATTTTTAACCATTCCTATTATATATACGTCTATTTCCTCGCTATATATATATAGATAGATATAAAAAAAAAAAAAAAAAAAAAAAAAAAA
>NW_024002078.1:0-3965 GCF_014805625.2 Glossina fuscipes | reverse complement strand
AGGGGGAAACACACAAAAGATACGAAATAAGAGAAGAAAACTCATATATATATATACATAGATGTAAAGGAAGAAATATTAAGATTAAGATACAAAGCATCTCTAAATAACGAATGTTGTAAGCACTTCGCTTGGCTTATTTCTTCCCGGTCTTAGTGGTCAGTTTTGCCACATTAATTACCTTTTTGTTCTGATTGATTGTTCTGCTTTCTGTTTCTCTTCTATCGATCGTGTCAAGTTACGAGCGAGATCGGACTGTTGGTTTAAGAAAGGGGGGTATATTGGTAGTTTCTCTTCAAGTTTGGTTTGTACCTAGTCCTTGCGGGGCTAGGGTATTGTCTTCGGGGAGTTTTTTTCAAGGGTCTTCGGCTACCAGTTGTACGATAGCAGTAGGGCTAGAAAACGTAGCAATCGGGGGGTCCAACCTGGTATGAACCCAAGCTGCAATCCAGCCCACGCTTCACAGACGGTAGACGAGTCCCTGGCGACCCGATTGGATCCAGTATTACAGCAATACCAGCTCGGGGGAAACTACACCACCGTAGAGTATCCTGCAGATAGCAGTGCAGCATCACTCTTTAACAGCCTCAGCCGAAAGCTGAACCTCCTCTTTAAAATGTCCGACAACGAAACGACAGACATCACGCGCAACGCCGGTAGCGGCATCGCAGGTAATGGTCACAGCGGTCACCGCCAACCAGGCCCAACAGGAGAAACAGCTAGCTCGGATCTTGACCTAGCGAGCATGCTGAAACAACAACATGAAATGCTCCTAAGCTGCATGCAGGAGATTAGCCACCTAAAGCAGGAGAAGTCCGCGGCAACGCAGCGAACCCAATCACGAGACAGCGAAGGAACGCAAAATTTTATGATAGCGGCATCGACTTCAACACCACAACCGCAGATGCCACCCCAGACAGTAGCGCAGCCCAGCGGCAGTTACCACCACGACCAGCAGACAGGACAGCAGCGCACCAGCGATGAAAACACCCGGAGGCGGAACATAGACCTCAATCGCTGGCACCTTAAATTTGACGGCTCCGGTAAGGGTCTGACGGTCGAGAGCTTTGTGTTCCGAGTGGAACGGCTCAGACAGCAGCACCAGATAAGCCATGAAGAATTGTTTGCCGAGTTTCACTGCCTAGTGACCGGTCCGGCCAGCAAGTGGTATTGGCAGCTACTCGAGGATAGAGAAGGAGACATCACCTTTGATTATTTCACGCTGAAAGCTGAGCTCCTCAACCAATTCAAGACTGCAGACTCTGATTACGAGATAATCCGAGAAGTCATGGAGCGAAAGCAGCAGCATGCGGAGAGCTTCGAGGACTATTACGCGGAGATACACGATCTGACATTCCGCCTACGCAGAAAGATCCCGGAGGCAGAGATGATTAAAATAATGAAGTCCAACCTTAAGCCTAGTCTGGCCGCACTGATTTTCGCCACCAGAGTGGAAAGCATTGGCGAGTTCAAATCCGAATGCAAGAGGGCAGAAAAGCTGTTGAGAGAAAATAGAAGCAGGCCGAAACACGTGAGCGAGATCGGTCAGGGAGGTGAAAATGGTGACAGGGTTCATCGCGAAGCAGTCGAAGCTCTAGCGCCGCGGCATGGTCCAAACAGCGACAGGCGACGCGAAAACGGCGGGGCTATGAAACACGAAAAGAGATGGATCAACACAGGCAACACAGGTAACCATCCGAACGAGCAGCAACATCTGCAACCAGCAACATCACGTACAGGCCAGCCAAAACAAGAAGCAGCAGCAGCAGTGGCAACACCCCGGCACTGTACCACCACACCAGCACCAGCGATCGCAGTGAAGACAGCGCAGAGCATGGCCTTCTGCCAGTCACCCTTCCACCTGATGACCTGCTATGTGTGCGGTATGCCGGGAGATCACTTTCTGAGGAACCCAGCAGAAAACACTAGAGAAGATCGATGCAGGTGTCCTTTCCACCACATGGTCTGTTTCGTATGCGGCAGGAATGAGAGCTACGGCGCTGTACCCGCATCGGAAAACACCAGGCTGGCGAGGCAAGCCGGGAACCCCTGCCAGACGAAACGTCACCCGGAACAGCAGCGACAACACCAACAGTAACATTAACAACACCATTAGCTATAACAACACCATCAACAGTAACAACACCACCAACAGGAGCAACCACATCAACATCAACACCAGTAACATCAACAGTGACATTAACAACACCATTAGCAATAACAACACCATCAACAGTAACAACACCACCAACAACAGCAACCACATCAACGTCAACACCAGTAACGTCAACAGTAACACTAACAACACCATTAGCAATAACAACACCAGCAATAGCAACAACAACAACACCAGCCTCAGCAGTGACAATATTAACGCGAGCAGCAACAGGCACAACGATAACACCAGCAACGGATCAAGGCATCCCCGAGTACCGAAGCTTGGCACAGAGGATCGCGGACTACCAGCGGAAGCGCCACGAGATCTTCAGCGCAGAAATTTCTAGAAGGCGAGCGCTCACTAGAAGACATGGAAAGATTCTAATCTTACGCCACAGGAGGAAGGCGTACAAGAGGTTTCAGCGAGAGGAGGTCTCAGCGATTGTGTCCCTAGAACACGATGACAGGTTGTTTGCGCGGACCAAGGTCGACAACACCGAAGTAACCGCTCTTCTGGACACAGGAGCCAGCGTTAGTTGTTGTGGGGCCGGAGCAACGAGATTCCTTGAGAACCGAAGGCATCGAATCATCAAGCTAAGGGATCGACACGTTAAAACCGCAAATGGAGAGAAGACCTCAGTGACGGGGCTCATCACCTTACCCGTCGAGTGGGAAGGCAAGACCAGGGGTATTGAGTTCTATATAGTACCAGCTTTGCAACAGCAATTCTATTTCGGCATCGACTTCTGGAAGGCTTTTGGCTTATCTGTCGCCACCAAAGCAGACACTATTAAGTCGCCGAATAAATGCCAAGTTTTAGACGCCTTAAGCCAAGGAAACGATAACTCCAAGAGCTACCGAAACTCGTCACTTCAACTGACTGATGTAAAGCAAACCTCTCTAGGTGAAGGTAAGGAAACATTGCCACACAACACACGCGGAAAGTTCAGCGGATCTATTGAAATCACCTCGTCAACGTCACCTTTACGTAATCGGCGTCAGCAAAAGCAGCAGAGCCAGCTCAACAACGCTGAAACGACAATAGCAGTAGTAAGTCACCGTAAACGTACACGCATCAACAAAAATTTAAGTAGCCAACATAGTACACGGAAATCTTCAAGGCGTCATCCACCTGCAACTACCGTAACTGCAACAGCTCAGCATATTAAATCTTGTTCTCAGCCTGCCCCGCAAGCGTACATAAACCAGGCTCCAATAAATCTAACATCAAGCGGCCGCTCAACGACGATAAGCAGTGAATTCGCATTCTCTACCAACACGAGTAGTGGAAGTAATAATGATGGCAGCAGTAGTCGAACACCTTTCGACTTGGCCACGGAAGCGTTGAGACGTTCACGCACCATAGATCGCGAAAGGTTGCTAAACTTGTTGCAAAGAATTGCAAATGAAAGTCAACAGTATCGAATGCAAAACCTACTACTCAAAGGGTTGCTCGACTTACGGAATGAACAGGTTAGACAGCTTAGTCACAAGGTGCAAGTTCGATGACACCAGCTAGAAGACAGCTAGCTAGCTAGGGGTATAACAAGCGAAGGTATTCTCTTCTCTAAAACTTCTTGAGGGGACACCGAGTCTGCCCGGCTAGCTCAGTCAGGTAGAGCAGGAGACTCTTAAACTCAGGGCGTGGGTCGAAGCCACACGTTGGTCCGTAGCAGTCGGTCGTTGAGGGTATAGTCGGTCTGTCCGCGGACTTTTTGACGTACACATTCCATATCGCAGGCGATATCGATGGGTCCGAGCTGTAACGGCCGCGAACAAACCTTGGGTAGGGTGTCTGTCGGTCTGTG
>NW_024002077.1:0-1977 GCF_014805625.2 Glossina fuscipes | reverse complement strand
TTTACGCAAGGATTAAATTAAAGTTCGTTACCTTTCTAAATATGCAAGAGTTCAACTACGGTAACTAATAAAACTATAACGTATGCCTACGTGGAGTGCCAAACCCAATCTATCGGCTTTGCCCCTTATCTTATCTTCATCTGTAAAAATTCTACGTAAACGAAACGCCGTTTGTTATATAGTAGAATGAGTATGAGGGATTACGTTAAGCATATAAGTCTTTGATCAGCAACACTTTCCGTATCTACTTTGTCATATCTTTCTATTCGTTTGTCTGTAGATCTAACGCAGTTATATATTACGCGGTTGATGTGGGAAACAAGACTCACGTCAATTTATCATCGATTTCGTTCACTTCACCTCAATGATTTTTAGCTCCTTTTCCTCTTTGTTTGTTTGTTACAAGGTCCCACTTTAATTATTATACTCCACTTTAATTATTGTTGCATCATCTATCCTTTTGATTGATTATTAATGTGTGGGAATTGTACTACGAGTCACATGTGTTCATTTACTCATGTCGCTATATACGTGATATTCTGAAAGGAATTTCATACCAATGTCGTAACAGTAGCACATTGAAAACCTGTATTGCACTAAGCAATAAATCCAAATTTTCAAAGCAGAATGCATACCAAAGTCATATTTGGAACCTAAAATTTTGCATGAATGGAAACTTTCACGGAGGTAATCATGTAAAAAAATTTAGATTTCGCTGTTGCATTCAGCTAAACAGAGAATATAAAAGCAAAAGCTAACCTTGAGCTACGTGATAAATCCCCGCGATATCGAAAGATTAATTAACGTCCGCAATGACAACTCGGGATTAAGGCAGGCTTCGTTAAATTTTAATCCATGCGACTTCATGCTAGCTGAATGCCTGGATAAAGAAATTTGCAAACGATAAGCGAAGTAAAGAAACGACATCAAAGTCTTCAGCGCACCACGTAACTGCTTCCATATAAAAAAAATATATATATAAAAGAGTGCGAAGATAATTTTCAAAGAGGTCCTGAAAGATTTCTAAATAAAATTTCGTCCATAAACAGTTTAAGCAAAAGGCGTATTATTGAAAGCTGAAATATTTGAAGATACGAGTAGCACTAAATACTACATCTAATTTTTTTTTTTTTTTTGGTATGTTGAATGGAGATGGACTAAGCCAATAGGTTTGTGACTTATATGTCCATACTACATCTAAGTAAGGGATGTTCGATCAATGCATATGCCCAAAAATATCAAACAAAATGGCAAATGTAAACAAAAAATTAAAACTTGCAACAACAACTGCCACGGTATCATCTTTACACCAACAAAAAATGTATATAAAAAATTGTTGTTTGTTAACAACGTTGCTACTCACAAAAACGCAACCGATTGTTTATTTAATTATTGATTATGTACTATTACGTGGGTTATTACACCCACATTATTTACTATATTAAAACAACATACACGGTGCTCTTTTGCTTTTTTTTTTTTTAACGTGTTTATTTGTGTTCTTTTCTGTTTACAATTGTATTTTAACTGCCCTGATTTAAGAAAGAACAACATTAGAGTTTCTCACCCTTGTATTTTGGCAGCACAATCCTTACAACAAACAATTCTTGGCAGCTCTAATTATTATTAAATGTTTTTTTCAAGTCTTGTAGTACATTTGTTCTTGAGCAACGTAAACATATAATCGAAAAACGTAACAAAATACGTGAAAACAAAAGAAGAAAAAGGTGTGAAATGCGATAGAACAAAAAACAAGTCGCCAATTTGCATGTTCTACTATAATACTAGATGGACGGTTCAGGTTTGAGTTTTGAGACTTGATATCCTGCTAGAATAATTTAGCGGAAATTTATGTCTTGTATCTCTCGTAGTTTGTGAGTAACAAGAAAAATACTCGAAAAGCAAAAGTGTTCTTAGCAGTGTTCTTGTTTTCATCGGCGTTGGGGCATTCTAGGCGTGTTCTGACCTGCTTGCGCC
>NW_024002076.1:0-2744 GCF_014805625.2 Glossina fuscipes | reverse complement strand
CCAGCAATCAACTAGGGAAAAATTCGTATCCGGGGTAGTAATTTTTCGGTCTTTATAATAGTCACATCGTTTGTGAAAACTGACAGTTGAAAAATAAATGCTATGAAAATAAAGAAGGAGGAAAAATCGCGCCTTTATTCGTCATTATTCGGTTAATAACAAACGTGACTATCCCTTCCATTTCATGAAAAACGATTTTGAATCCATTTGAATCCATTCCAGATAATAATCATTATTGCAATTGATATCTCATAACCCTGCGTTAAGACAATAAAAAGAACTTAAAAGCTGAGCATAAGGAAACTTTCAAGGGATTTTATATTTGTACAAATAAAAATCAAGTCGGAATGGTTTAAAGCACATGTGGGTACTGAAACAGCGATTATAAAGTGTCCACGAAGTTCCACACTATAGACACAATTTTTTGTTCATCTAGTGAGCTAAACGTCGCGTTAGTTTAAAGGCTTGAAACACTTTTGTATTGAAAATTGTGTAAAGCGAGGAACAATATATATCCTGTTTCCAGTAACATCTTAAACATGGTTAATAAGGAGCAAAATTGGAAATTCCACTTGGGATTCTCTTTTCCTGCACATTTATGTTAAAACTTTTCCATTTTCCCCACATGCCCCAATGATAAGCCTCGTTCAAAGTAATTACTAGTTGGAATATAAAAATTAACAATTCAAGACAATGCTTTTTATCTCTTAATTTTCGCACCGAACTAATAAGTAAGTAACTTCTCTTCCGAGATGAATGAAAAAGTTCATCTGAGGAATTTTAGTTATAACAATAGAGCTGACGTTTATTTATTTGTTTATTTAATTCAATCTCGCTACAGAACAAAGCATTAGCCGAATGTAAGCCACAAAAAATTTAATTGTAGTAAGGAAAACAAAATAAGATCAACTCACTGACGAACTGATCAACTGACAAGATCAACGTACACCAGAATTCAACTAAGCACTAAATGAATATACAGGGTAAGTTGTAACGATCGTTGAACGTCCTGGACGCTAGAACAACGCCCAAAGTCCATCTGTACAACGTAAGCGTGGATTTTATGTATGAAAATAATATGCCCTTTTTTTGTGTTGGTAGCATTACTGAGAAAAAGACTGCCAAAAAGAAAACAGATCAAGTCATTTGATATTGAGTAGTCAATGAGTCAAAAACAGGAATAATTATTTCACTTAAAACGATCAGAAGAAAAACAAAAGTCACAACTATATAAGTGAAAGATGAACAATTGTTTAAAAACGAGTAATATAAAAATTTGTTTAAAAATACTTTTTCTAAAAAAAATAAAGTAAAATTTGGTTTAAACCGCTTACCCAAAATGAATAAAGTAAACCTTGTTTAAATATAACAAAACCTTATTTAAAAAAAGTGCCTTTTCAGAAATAAATAAAATTGAAGTAAACCTTAGTTAAAACCGCTTATTCTAACATGGAAACTATAGATTGAAGAATTATTCTAAAATAATAGTGAAAGAAAATTATAAAAAAATTTTACTTCATTTTCAGCTTTGTGCTGAATTCACCAGTCGGCCAAAGTGAACCAAAACGATTGATACACAGCAACATATTCACCTGCTACTGCTTTATATATATGTGTATATATATGTGGATTCTTAAAACAAAGAACTGGAAAAGGGTGTGTTAAAGAAATAAACGAAAATTTAATATAGCGCTAGGGTAATATAATATAAGATAATATAGTTTAGTATAGCATAGTACTAGTGTAGGGTATCATAGCGCTAGGATAATATAGTATACTATTGTCCGAGCTGGGATAAGGGATCTGTCCGTCGTTGACAATAGACAATATGTTGAAACGTTATTTCTTAAACATTATTATTGCAAAAATTTCTTAAACATTATTAGTGTTGACATCATTACCTGTTGAGAGAAAAAAAATAGAAATAAAAAAAAAAAAAAAAAACAAATCAGTGTATTTATTTCAACCAAGATGAGTTTTGGAGCCATTAAACAATAATAAAGATAAAACGAACTTCCTACCTGTCAAATGCAGCAGCAGGCATTTTAAGGAAACATAAGTAGAGTAAATTGCCATTCAACCTTAGAGAAAAGCAGAATAATTTAAACAAAGGCTACGATCCGTGCAGCGACTCAATCGGTCCAGCGAGATCGATACTTGTTCGGCAACGGCAACAACCTCTGAGACCAACATCAGTTGTGAATTTGAAGCAGGCAACAACCCCTCGCTCTGAACAGGAACCGCCGATGTAGCAGCTACCGCAGCCGACACTACACCGACACCGATTGCATTGTATTGTAAGTCATTTTAGTTTATTTAATTCCTTTTTTTTATCCCCGATGAGTGGCTAAGCGCGAGCTGCCACCACTGTAGCTGGGAAAAAGGGGGGTGTGCATACGATGGCACTGTAGGGTGGACTCCAGACGGTTACAGACTGACTTACGGTGGACAGACGGACGGTAGACAACCGACGAGACCTTTTCCTTTTTTAGTATTCTTTGTCAGGAGGCTCAGAGAGCCAAACCCCATTCAGGAAAAAAATATAAAAAAAGGGGCTAATACCGTGACAAAGCGAAAATTCGCTGGCTGAAATTCTAGCGAAACGGACTCAGCAAATAAGCATTTACTCTCTTATAAATATGCATTCTTGCAAAGAGTGGCCTGGAAAAAAAAAAGGAGAAAAAAAAAGGAAAAACAGAAGTTTCAGTAAAAACTAAATAATTAGAACACAACGATGGCAACAA
>NW_024002075.1:0-1022 GCF_014805625.2 Glossina fuscipes | reverse complement strand
AAGTAGTATATATATGGGGGAACGTCGACGCGAATTTTAGCCCGCAACCAAAAAGGACCTTTTTTTTTTTTTTTTTTTTTTTGCTCATCACAATTTTTCGCCCTTTCCGTATAGTAGTATATATATGGGGAAATAATGTCCGCACACTTCCCCGCTCAAAACGCCGCACATGGTCGGATTCACACACACACACACACACACGCACGCACACACGCACGCACTCACACAACACCATTCTTCACGTCTACTACACATTCCACATGACACTCCACTTACCCTTACAGCACGAACTCCAACGCCAACGATCACATTTCATCACGTCCCTCCCTCTCCAATTACACTCCCTCATATCACGCTAACAAACACTTATCTCCCATAAATCTTACCTCCATTACATACTTTCTCCTACACAAACGAAAAACCAATCCTCAACATACATTATTTACGATTCCCTTCACTAAAGTACATGAAAAAAGAAACACGACATGTGCATGCACATGTCTACACAGATTCACACAAACACTTCTCTTCATTACACGCATCTTAATGACCAAACCAAAACACGATTTCTTCAAGAACACACACTACTTACGATTCCGATAATAAACAAAATATCACAAAAGAAACACGATCGTGCATGCATGCCTCTACACAAATTCCCACGAACACATCTCTTCATTACACACATCTTAATTACCAAACCAAAAAGGATTCTTTCAAGGACGTACATTATTTACGATTCCGATAACAAAAACAAAAAAAATATATAAAAAAGGGACACGGTCGTCCATACACATGTCTACACAAATTTCCACGAAGAAAAACATTAAGTGCACTCTGGGTGATGCGACTATTTCACCATATCGCATTTCAGAACACTTACACGTCTCATGATCCTTCCTCATTTCTATTTTTTATTATCACTATTTCCATTCGTATAAATACCCCGCTGAGAATGGAAAAAGAACTAGTATTATGGTGCATTATAAATGATAAAAAGAAAAAGGTCAAACGGTATTTAT
>NW_024002073.1:1274-5663 GCF_014805625.2 Glossina fuscipes | reverse complement strand
TGTATTTGTTCAAATGAGAGGCGAGAATATTTTACGATCATCCGCTGCTGAACGACTTTCCAACTTACTTAATTCTCTCAAAATTTCGTATATTTTGTAGCTCTCTTTCATATATCAGCACGAAATACTGCGTTTTAGGTGACTCGCTTGAATGTACAATGTATAAGGAAGGATAGTTGCAAAGAAGATTTGTTCTCTGCTTCTGACATGCTGAAAATGTAGAGTATGGACACTATAAAGAATGCCCACACCCTGTTTTGATTCCAGTCAGTGTTATCTCCTAAGAAAAATTTGAGTCCGCTGCGGGTTTTTGTAAACCTCTTCCCGCAAAATTGACAAAGTAATCAAGCTTATCGAATTTGACCAACGTAGGTTTTCCTTTTGAATACCGCCGCACTTACGGATTCTAAGGAAATGCAAACTGTTATATATCCAAAAGTTTTAATTGTAAATGTTTTATGGTAGTAATTTGATATAAAAATGAAGTGTTCTTACCAAATTTGAAGTACATTTTTTAGACCCTTAGCAGGTCCCAACCCAAATTCATGAGTATACATAGCAAGAATTTCTATTAAACGAATTCTGTTGAATCTACATGGCACTTATAGGAAGGAGACCACACAACAGAGGCATATTCAAGTATTGGTAAGCATCCCTAAGCTTTTTACTTCACCTCTTAATGACACCATGCACGTGTCTAGCTTTACTTAAAGAGAGCTCAACATGCAAATTAAAACGTTCGTCGAATAGAACCCCTAAAACGATGAGAGAATCTACGTTTCCTAACTTGTGTGGTCCTTTATAAGAAAAAAAGCTTTTTGCATTTTTTTAGATTTAATTTCATAAAATTTAACGAGAGTCATCTAACCGAGCTATTTAAATCAATTTGAAGCTGATACGATTGCGATTTCAAGGAGAATGAAGAAAACAGTTCAACATCGTCAGCGTACAATAAAATCTGGCTGGATTTAATCACCGATGGAAAATGGTTAACATATATATTAAATAAAAGACGGCTGAAGTGGCAGCCTCGAGGGACGCCAGACGTCACTGGAAATTCATCCGAGGTGATGAAGTTAAACAGAGCGCTGAATGGTCTATTATTCAGAGAAGAGCTTATCCTTTTCAAAAGGACAAGGGGAAGCCAGGGGCCAGGAGTTTGAAGATCAATTAGTTACGGTTAAGTAAGTCGGTATACACGACGTCCGTGCGACAGCCACTAGGAAAAGCCTAGAAAACATGGCACATTCTAAGAGATTTCCGACAGTAGATCTTCTTTTTCGAAACCCATGGTGCAACGGAGAATTATACGATTTGGTAGCAAAAACTAAATGCAGAGGAAGTATTCGCGCACACAAGTTGGGTAAGATACCCAACTTCACAATGCCTCTACAGTTCGGAAAGTGATGTCTGTTTCCCTATTTGTGACGCGAAATAAGGAAACTACTGGTCTAACACAAAGGGAAAAGATCTAATTTCAAGGACTGATTAAAAATCATTGAAATAATACCATACAGCTCAAAAGAGTAGTATTTAAGTCCACATGATGGAATCTCATCATTTCAGTCGCAAAACTATATTTAGGATACCCTAAGCGTTACTTTCTGAAATTATCAAGTTAGAAATCGAAACCGAATGTGTAATTTGATTGTTAGCAGTTAAATCGGAATCAACGGTTGAAAAATATCGCCAGAAGTATTTAGTAAAAAGATTTGAGGATTCAATATGACTGGAGGGGGATTTTTCTTTTGGAGTTGACAAACTTATAAAAATGTTTAGGATCAACGAACAGTGAAGATTCAACTGAAAGCAATAACGTTGATGGTTGGACCATCATGTTTGTATTGAAAGGAAATGCATATTGGTGGATGATACGAATCCTCAGGTAAACAAAAAGGTGGACAGCGATAAACAACTATCTGCGCGAAATTGGCAAAGCAAAGAACTAGCAGTGTGCCGACTTACGATCAAATAATTCATTGAAAAACATAATAGATGTTGAGGTGGTGACCCTACAGCCAAAATTATGACTATGACGACAAGTGTGTAGTGGAAAATTGACGTCCCCTAATGAAATGACTATATCAGTAGGTTTAGATTTTCGACCACGTCACAAATGAGGGTGGCAAGTTACCTATAACTGCTTACTAGCAGTCTTTACGAGAGGGGCAATTAATTCAACGTCAGCAGCAGTAGAAAATTCATTGAATAAGACGATAAGCAGATATGGCAATTAAGACACCACCACCAGGCCATCCAAACGATCCTTTCTGAAAACCTGGAAAGAGTAGTGAAAATGTTCCGACGAATATAAATCAGGCTTGAGCTAGGTTTAAGTGAAAGCCAAACAGGAAATCTCCCTGCTTACCGAATTCAGAAGAGTAGAGTAAATTTTTGAGTTTAGACCCCTACTCTTGTGGTAACTAAAAGCCAACTGGTCACAATGTTCCACAACAGACCCACAAGTTCCATCGTTGGGGATGAGGACGAGGAGGAAAGATGGCGAACAATATAGATCGACATATGAGATGTAGGCGAAGACGGCGGTGAAGTACCGCTCGCTACACAACAAGTTAGTAGTTTACAGGCTGGACGAGAACGTGAGTGCTCTAGGCAGCGCCGGTTTTAGATCATTGTTTTAATTTTTTAAAACTTATCGCACAATGTCACGTCATTTTTATTCAATTCAGAAAAACCACCCCTTGTCTGTGTCAAGAGCTTATAAAAGTCAATGTCTCGCTTCCGGAACATGACCAACCTAATCCTTTCGAAAGATCTAAGAGTGCATCTGCAGCATGGCCTTTGATACCTGCACACTTTGCTCACAAAACCAACAAGTAATGATTCGCCCAGAAGGAGGGCTTACTTTGATTCGACATAAGGTAAATAAACACTATATGTCAGAAAGCAGTACACAAAACAGAGTTTGTGAAGAAAGAAAAAACAAAAATGTTGGTCGCATATTCAAAAATGACCTCTTAAGTTAGCACGCAAACTTCACATTATTAAAAACAGAGTATACAAAAACTGTAAACTCCGTAAAGCAAGACAGATGTTTGGAAGCAACAACTCGCAAATACATAGAAGACGCTTTTTGAAGAGAGTCCTTATGCTGATAGCAATTGCAAAATGATATCAACACAAAAAGTTCTATATAAAAAGTAAAGAATACGACCACAGAACAAGCGCGAAATTGCCAAACCTTAAAGGTATATTATGCGACAATATACTATTTTCCAAATTTTCTGACGAAATCCTAAATAAAATTTTTTTTTTCAATTATCAGCTAAAACCTCAGGTGTCCATTTCATCAATTTTGCGGACCGAATGTGTATTCATAGAAATCTCGCCAGATCGAATGTGAAAGCAACATGAAAATATTCCATACGTTCTGACGTTACAACAGGAAAAATAAATCTACTAAACCACATCCATCGGTGCTCATCAAAACTCTCTGCGTAGATGCCTCGCTATATACGCACTCCCCATGCGTGCACCCACTTATATTTCATGGCCTCTTGCTGCAGTTTGTAGTCTCACATGTTTCGCACAAAACATTTAACTATGAAGCTAATTGCTATGAAAGAAATGTTCATCTTCTTGTGTTGTTTGCCCTATGTCTATAGTCAACTCTCCATAATGCTTGCCCGTGCAGAGGATTTCCTACATTATATATGCACTGGAGTTAAAACTCTCAAATAAGCAAAGTAAAACCTAAAAGAAGATTCTTTTTTTTTCTGTTATGCTTGAACTGAGTGCGTCGACAATGATAATGTTTTCTAAGAGAATAAAATTTTTTATACGAATGTTGACACATATGTGAAATGGATTCAGAGGAAACCAATATTTTGGCACTGCTGATGTTTTACATACACTAGAGGGACACGGTTTCTTTAAAACAAAAGCTTTAAAAAAAACTTCAAGAAGAAGCAAAATTTTTTTTTTTTTTTAATTTTGCAATACATCCGTGATGCGGATGAAACTACATTTAAACCGTCAGCATGAGTCAGAAACGAACTCGATTGTTCTCGAACTACTTTAAAGTATTATTATTATTATTATTATTATAATTTTAGACTAATGAAATAGATTCTTAGACTAAAAAAAAGGCATTGAGCACTAGCAACACAGGCTATCGGCTCTAATTTAAATAAATGTATATTGGATAATGAACTTAGTAGTATTAAAAAAGTAATGTATTGAATTGATATTCTGTTCTGAAGCTGATTGTAGAATGCCCAAAGGGTTAATTATTCCAAATGCAATACTTCCAGCCAAGCAAAAGTTAGGGCAGTCGCAGAGCATGTGCTTAATGGTAAGAATTTGTCCACAACTGCAGATCGGGGAGGAAGACTTCTTCAAGATCCATTGGTCAGTTGCAATTGTATG
>NW_024002073.1:778-1174 GCF_014805625.2 Glossina fuscipes | reverse complement strand
GCACTAGCAACACAGGCTATCGGCTCTAATTTAAATAAATGTATATTAGATAATGAACTTAGTAGTATTAAAAAAGTAATGTATTGAATTGATATTCTGTTCTGAAGCTGATTGTAGAATGCCCAAAGGGTTAATTATTCCAAATGCAATACTTCCAGCCAAGCAAAAGTTAAGGCAGTCGCAGAGAATGTGCTTTATGGTAAGAATTTGTCCACAACTGCAGATTGGGGAGGAAGACTTCTTCAAGATCCATTGGTCAGTTGCAATTGTATGACCAAGGCGAATACTCGAAAATGTTTGGATCTTCATTTTCTCAACATTAGTTGGACATAAAGGTGGACTTAATTGAGGGTTAATGGAAGAGTAATGTTGATGATGGTATTGTAAATTTTCTTC
>NW_024002073.1:0-678 GCF_014805625.2 Glossina fuscipes | reverse complement strand
TTCGGTTGTGAAAGTTGAAGTACTTTCGTGGTTGAGAAGAACTCGTCCTGTAGCATCAACCACGGCACAAGCAGGAGGCAGACCAGAAGATTTTGAGCCGTCTGTGTATAAAAGATTCTAACCAGTACTTTCCAGTAGTTGGGTTTTTTCAGCTATTAGATTCCTGAAGACGTAATTTGGAGTATTTTCTTTCTTGTGCATAGACAGCGAAATGTCAAAAGAGCAGTCTTTCAAAATCCATGGAGATTTAACACCAAAAGAGCGGAAAATTTTTAAGGGAATGTTCAATTCCTTTGCGACGTACAAACAATAGTCAATTGCAGATGGTGACTTTGGAATTTTCTTTGCAATAATAATCTTTCTCACGTCATCACCGAGAATGGATTTGCTTGAATTAAGAAGCTTGGGGACTATTTTAGCTTTTAACTCATACAGTCTATTTTCTAAAGTTGGGAGACCAGTTTCAATTATAATATTATTTATGGGCGTCGTCCGAAAAGCATAACAACTTGCTCTAACGGTTTGGTGATAGACCGGTTTAAGGATGTTGATATTAGATTTGCAGCTATTGCCATAAATTATCAAAGCATAGTCAATCTTGCTTAACACAAGCATTTTTGTAAGATAAGCAATAGTGTTAATATGCGCATGGCTTCTCCAAGCAACGTACTGTATGAA
>NW_024002072.1:1494-3296 GCF_014805625.2 Glossina fuscipes | reverse complement strand
CTGTAGAGTTCTTGCTGAGAAAACGATTGCGAAGGTGGAATATAGAGCGAAAGCACTGTAAATTTTGTATTTAACATTATTTGTATCGCTACGGCTTGTATATTTGAGCTTAATTTTATGCGTTTGTGAGGTATACTTGATTTTATAAAAACACCTACTCCTTGTTTGGAATATGAGTTTTGATCAGCATTCGTGAAGTATCCAGTATATGATTTGGGTGGAATAGGATTAAAAGAGCTTCTACAATGGGTTTCTTGAAGCGATAAAAAGGTTGGATTAAAATCACTTATGAGTGTACGGAGTTCATCAAAATTATTAATAAGTCCCCTAATGTTCCATTGTAGAATTTTAAAAACTTTATTTAATTGTAATGACATGTAAGCAGAGTGGAGGGAGGGTTAAGTTGATATGTCAGCGTCTCCGTCGAGAAGGTCACTATAGGAATTTTTCGTGAATGATTTATTCTTACCAGCAGAATAATCTGTATTTAGGTGATTTGGTGCATTTGAAGCGCAACGGGTTGGCGCACGTGAATAATTTGAAATTGAAGGTTGATTAATGGATGAAAGAATGGGTTCATTACCACTTGTGATTTGTTGGGTAAAGTTGAGAGCTGGAGATTCTGGAGAATTTGGTATATTAGATTTTAGCATATGTGTTGTTGTTTTAATTTTTTCAATATTTGCAGTTGCTTTGGTTTTTTCAATATTATCTTTGGCAAGTGATGTAACTGGATTCGCAATATAATTTTTGGTTAATGGTGGAACAGGTTTTTCATTGGAAGCAGTTGCAGTTAAAGTCTTACTAGGCTCGATTTGTGAGGCAACAGCAGCATAGGTATTACTTTTGCCAATTCCATGGGCTACAGATGGATTTCTTTCCCGGTATGTGCGTCGCGCTTCGCCCATGCTACAGTAATTTTCTGTTTTGATTTTTAATATTTCGCGCATCTGTACAAAACGTGGGCATTGTTTGTCTAACGCTGAGTGTTGATCATTGCAATTTATGCAGAAACTACGGGTACAGCTTTCAGTATTTGGAGGATGACCACAGTTAGCACAAGATGCAGCATTAGTGCATCTTTTTGCCGTATGACCCAGGCGTTGGCAATTTTTACACCTCATAGGATTTGGGATGTATAGTTCTACTTTACATTTATACCACATTTATACCATCGGTAGCGATCAAAAGTTAAAATAATCCTTCCTGTAGGAGAGCGTGTTTTTCCGTCATCATTTAGTTTGGTGAATTTATATATTTCAGTCACTCCTTGATTGCCCATTTCGCGAACAATTTCATCTTCCGGCACATGGTTTAAGCAAGGGGCATAAATTACGCCTCGAACCGAGTTAAGTTTCTCATGTAGTTTAGCTGAAACAGCACATAGATTAGCTAAAGATTTGGCCTCTATGAGTTTTTCGGTTGCGCGCGGGTTCCCAGCGAGGACCAGTAAATTCCCATCGCGTAGAATCGAGATGGAGTCGATGTATGTTGTAATGCTATCTAGAGCTTTTTTTATGCAAACGGGCTAATTTGGGAAATTGTTATTCGAGCATCGGTTGAAGAAATAACAATATATTTTTTATCAATAGGGGTTATATCGGTGATTGGCAACAACGGAAAATCGGAATTTTTACTTTTTTTTCTTTGGGGGGAAGTATCACTTAATAGATGAAATCTATTCGAGTTTTTGTCTGGCGGCCCCGGGGCCATTATGCCTTATTGTTGTCTATTGCTTATTATTTTTGAAATAACCACTCACTTCAAAAGGTTTGGGAAACTACTGAATAAAAAGTCAGATG
>NW_024002072.1:0-1394 GCF_014805625.2 Glossina fuscipes | reverse complement strand
TTTTTTTTTTTTTTTTTTTTTTTTTTTTTTTTTTTTAATGTATTTAAAGGAAAACACGTACGATATCCGCGATGAACACTTTTCGCAATAAACACACAGAAAGTTCAATCGATTATAATAAGTTTGAGAACTTTTAAAAATGTATAACGCAATAAAGAAATTAAATTGCAAAAATTTTTCCACAAAGAGAAAAATGTAAAAAAAAAAAAAAAAAAAAAAACTTAGAAACGTACAGATGGACGTACAGATGGACGTACAGATGGACGTACAGACGGACGTACAGCCGGAGGTACAGACGGACATTCAGAGAAAACAAACATTATCCGAAAAAAGGCCCGATAGTCGTAGATATAATTTCAGAAACCGTTCACGGATGTACGACGGCGGACCATCCACATAGGCGGAAGCAGCGCGGAGGGAAAAGATGCGACGCCTTCAACCCGCTGCAGATCAAAATGAAGGCCAGGAAGTTCAACGAGCTGATAACGCAGCGGACGTGGAGGCGCAGACGGAGAATAGCGGAATTATTGAACCCCCTGAAGGCCGGGAACTTAAATTCACAGTAAATATCGAGGCGCTGCGGGAGGTCGTAGGGAGGTTAAGTCCTCACGACAAAGTTCTGCAGATACACTTCGACGAAGTGTAGAACGGAAAGATGAGATATTCTTGGACCGAGGATATAATGTACGGTTGCGGCTACAACAACACCAAAAAAATTACAACAGAAGAATACCGATCAGTACTCTTCTTCGGTGTACGTAGCCTGCTGACAACTTCCAACGTGTTAGTCAGCGCCACCCCCGTAACCAGCTACAACGGAGCTCCAGACGAACTGGACAGATGTTTAAATATCGTAGAGGAGGCCGGCCTAGAAGTGAAAGCAGTAGTCTGCGATAGGAACAACGCAAACGTGCACACACTGATAAAGTTCGAAAACGGAAGGTATCAACGAAAGCGAGCTGACGGCACCGTTTATACGATACACCATCTGTTCGACTATATACATCTGGTGTATGGATTTTTCGATCAGATGATAAGGAGCAATCTGTTCGACACTCCCGTCGTCACCAAGGCACATGCGGAAAAAATTTGCACCTCAAATCACTTAAAGAGAAGAGGTGCATGTTTAAAAAATACTTCTGCTTCATCGCTCAAAGAATGTATGCAACTATTTACTCCCGCAACAGTGGCGAACTTGAACGTCGCTGTGCAGAGCGGAGTTCTTCATACAGAAGAAGATATGCGAACATCCGAAGCCTTCGCTGGTCTGACTAAATTATGCACAGTCATGCGCAAGGGCAAGATAAGCAGCGCCCAATGGGAAGGACAGAAAGCGATGCTGGCGGAAGTGAAAACTTGTTTAATAGCTAACTTCCAGACGGCTGAGGTAACTA
>NW_024002071.1:0-8479 GCF_014805625.2 Glossina fuscipes | reverse complement strand
ATTGCTTTGCTTGTGAAATAATCAATATGTAACAGAGCGTCGATGCACCCTCTATCCCGCTTGAAACCAACTTGTTGCTTTGTTATCACGTTCTTGGACTCAAGAAACCGAGATAATCTAGATGCCATAATCGTCTCTAATACCTTTGAGAGGCAAGATAAAAGAGAGATCGGGCGATAATCTAATGCAATGGAGACATTTTTTGAACACTTTTCCAAAGTAATTAGAAATCTCATCTGCGTCAGTTAAACTTCATTGAAGAAGGAAAAAAAAAAAGAAAAAAAGCATGTACACAACTAGCATAGAGCGACACTCACAACCGGTACAGGACCAAATTGCGAATGAACCCCTAAGCCATCGCGAACATGCATAACCTTGACAACCGATAATAGTTAACAACAATTCATTTTTGACTCATCATGACATTTTAAGGTTAAGAGCTAGTTTAAGTATGATATAGGCAAATTACGCGCATTAAGCAATGTTACTTTAAAGAACTTTAAAAAGACCGATAATGAAAATAAGTGGTAGACATCATTTAGGTTCTTGCAAACAACTCTGAGCGGGTTAAACAGCTCACAATTGTATTTATATTGACTAAGCTTAACCAAGATAAAGTGCCTAGAGAAGCGGTTAGGGACATTACAGCCAATCTCACGAAGTAATGCGGGCGAGTCAATTGTACCATTCATTAATTTGATTACGAAGGAAACCCCAAAAACAAATCTACGTTTCTCCAGTGACGGTAAGGATAACAGAAGCGACCTATCTTCATAGGGAGAAAGAGAGGCAATCGGATCCCAACCCAAATTTCTAAGGGCAAACAGCAAGAATTGCTTTTGAACAGAAATCAATGCTCCGCTTTTTGCAGTCAGCAGCACGGTCGGTAATACCAGCACACTTTGCATGTCCAAAACGATCACACAGCCAATAAGATATGAATCATTCAGATTCAGGGCTTGTTTTCGCACGACATGGTGTAAGTAAACAATCCATATCTTTTGAAAACAACAAAAGTAGCTCATGAAGGAAAAATAAGAAAAAGAAAAACTAAAAAATTCCGCACAAATTTTCAGCAAATTAGAGCAAATTTCTCACTTTACATTTATACCACGCCACATCAACTGTTCGCGGTAATCGATAGCGATCAAAGGTTAAAATAATCCTTCCTGTAGGAGAGCGAGTATTTCCGTCATCATTCAGTTTGGTGTATTTATATCCTTCAGTCACTCCCTGATTGCTCATTTCGCGAACAATTTCATCTACCGGCACATTTTTCATGCAATTTAGCGGAAATAGCACATAGGTTAGCTAAAGATTTCGATTTTATGAGCTGCGCGCGGGTTCCCAGCGAGGACCAGTAAATTCCCATCGCGTAGAATCAAGATAGAGTCTACGTATGTTGTAATGCTATCTAGAGCTTCTTTTATAGCAAAAAGGCTAATTTGGGAAATTGTTACTTTAGCATCGGTTGTCTATTATTTTGTTATTTGTGAAATAACCACTCACTTGAAAACGTTTGGGAAACTACTGAGGATAATATCAAATGTGTTCAATTTTTTTTTTTTTTTTTTGTTGTATTTAAAGGAAACACGTACGGGATCCGCGATGATCAGTTTTAGCAATAAACACACAAAAAGGTCAATATATTTTAATAAATTTGATCACTTTTGAAAACGTATAAAGCAAAAAAGAAAAAAAATAAAAGAAGCAATTGCAAAATTTTTTTGCACAAAGAGAAAAGTATGACCACAGCGCTTGCACAGAGATGCCGATCTGTGACATTATTTTTATTTTTCTTTTAGCAAAAAGAATTCTGCTGAATTTGCCTGATACACTTTACAGTGGATGCATATACCGATATGCGATCATACCACACCCTTACCGTTTTAGGAAGAAAATTGTTAATGTGTTGAAAGACGTTAACAATTTTCTGTTACGAAAGAGAATTTTAAGGGTAGTTCTTAATATATTAATTTAAGTACATTCTTATGTACTTACACATAGTTCTTGATTATATTTGGCTTATAGTTTTACTTTATAAATTTTTATAATATTTGTATTTTTAGACTTAACTAGATTTGGTTTATAATTTTTCTTTTCTTACAATTTTGTATTCATAGTCTTAATTAGGTTTGGTTTATAATTTTTCATTTCTAAACGTTTATAATGCTTGACATGGCTTTTATTTGTATTGTTAATTGTTTTGTTCTTGAGTCTTAGAAAGGTAGGAAGTTATATTTGGATGGTTTAATTTAGGTTTAGTTTTGTAATATTGGTTTTGGCTTGTCTTTCATTTGTGTAGTATATATCCCTTATTTGTTCTTCCAATATTCCTCATTTCAATGTTAATTTTCTTGATTTTAATATTTCTTATATATTCTTCATGTATTTTTAAATAATCTTTCCATATTTTTCGTCATTGGGTGAGTTTAATACAACGCTGTTTTGTTATTTTACGTATGTCTCTGTTTTTGTTTTGCTATTCCTCATTTATATACTTATATACCCTTATTTACTCAAATATATTTATCTTTTCAATATTCCCCCTTCTAATAGTCTTTGATATTCTTTATGTGTTCTTCGTTTTCATTTTAATGTTCTTTTTATTCTTCACGTATTCTTTGATAGTCTTTATGTATTCCTCTTCTTTATTTTAATGTTCTTTCTATTCTTAATATGTCTTTTCTATATTCTTTGATATATACTTTATCTTTATTTTAATATTCTTCCTATTCTTTTAATATTCTTCATATTCTTTTTATATTCTTTTATTCATTTTCTTACTTTTATGCATGGGAACTAATTAGATGAACTTTTCGGAAAACACACCGCAGTCGTCTGGATATTCAATTGTCCTTTTAAACTCCTTTGAATTTAAAGTTTTTCTATTATTTAGAAGAATGTATGAGCATTAGTAAATGCTGACGGGCAGAGGGTTTGTGGTGAGTTAATTTCTGGTCTGTACACTGCATCTTGTCTAGCAGTGACTTTACCGTGATGAAACACATATTATGAGGAGATAGCGATTGGATTTTAATTGGGTGGGAATGCTATTTATTGGTGTTGTATGAGTGTGTCTAGTTTTGGTAATTTTTTTTTTTTTGGTTAGTAAGACATGTTAATTATTTTTGTTTTCTCCTTTCTATACCTTCTTATTAATATTAATATTTTTCATATATTTAATAAATTTTTCTTGTATTCTTTATCTGCATTTTAATATATTTTTTATATATCTATATATTATTTTTTTTGTATTCATCTTCCTATATTCTTTAATAATCTTGACATATTCTTTATTTGGAGTTTTGGGTGGTTTCAGAGTTTTATTTTTTTCTCTGATTGGCACGTGATCGTTGCGATGTCAAAAATTATTGTTGATATACACGTTCTTTGATTACGTCCTGGTAATAGTTTTGATGTCGTCGCCAAAAAATAGTGGGTGAACGTGTTCGAAGTCCAAGGGGAAAGAGAATGTTCCCTGTCCTGCCTCGGATGTGGGAGTGTTGTCCTCGGGAGGGACCATTGTATTTGTGAAAATTTTTGGAGGTGTGTGCCCAGAAAATTTGACTTTAATGTCGTCTGGATTTGGCAGGATCTAAACGTGTTGATCAAAAAGCAACAGGATCGGTTGCAGGTTCGCCATGTAAAATAAAAGAAGTGTGTTGCAGATCGTGATTTATTTTATTGTGAGGATTCCCTATGAACCTTCCCAGGTGAGTAGATCAGATTTGAAGTCGGAGTTTAGCCCTAACCTGCTCGGCTTTACAACGCCAAGTCTTCTATCTCTTTATAAATGCCAATAATGCTCGGCATGAGATAGTCCCTATAAAATTTATATTAGGCGGATGGAACGCCTTTTGACCATTAGCGTATCAAACGCTTAATTTGAATTGCTTTGGTACAATTACTTTATTTAAATTTTATTGTGCTATTTATACATAAATTCTTATACTAAATTATGCTTACATCGACAAAACTTAATTGTTTTAATTGGGGGCGCCTGGCATTGTATTGCATTGCGAAATGCAATACTCAGCCGGGTGAAGTGTGATATAATTTTTATTTTTCTTTTAGCAAAACAATTATGCTGAATTTGCATGATACACTTCACAGTGGATGCATATACCGATATGCGATCACACTACAATGTAATATAAATATACAAACATAACATAGTAATAAATATGTAATGGCCAGTTTGCTTCTTTTGCATTCTAAAACAAAATAAAAATAGATGAATAAATAACAAATATGTTAATATTTATGCATATGTGTATATACCTTTATGTGTGCATATATATATTAGTTTAGGGAAAAAGAAATCCATTATTTTTTCGGTAGATGGCAGCACTGACAGATTTCTCGAAAAGTATCGATCAAACAATTTCCGATACTGTACATTTACATACTGTACGTTTCGCAGTAAAAAAAATTCTTTTGCTGTTTTTTGTTTGGTGCATTCAGTTGTGAGTTACAGCGTGTTAAAAATGGAAGTGAACAAAGAGAAAATTCGGTACATTTTACAGTTTTTCTTTGACAAAGGCGAAAATGCAAGTCAGGCGGCTAAAATTGTGAATGGTGTTTATGGTTCCGATACTGTAACAGCCAATTATGTGCAATTTTGGTTTCGTAGATTCCGTTCAGGAATTTTTGATGTTAAAGATGCACCTCGCACAGGTAGGCCCGTCGTCGAAAATGTCGATAAAATCGGAGAAATGATCGAAGTTGACCGGCATGTTAGCAGTCGTCACATCGCCCAGGAGCTAAAAATCGACCATAAAACAGTTTTAAGCCATTTACACAAAGATGGATTCAAAAAGAAGCTCGATGTTTGGGTGCCACACCAATTAACAGAAAAAAACATGATGGATCGAACTTCCATCTGCGAAGCCTTGGCCAAACGGAATGAGATAGACCCATTTCTTAAACGGATGGTGACTGGAGATGAGAAATGGATCACGATAACCCTGTGCGAAAACGATCGTGGTCAAAGAGCGGTGAAGTACCTCAAACGGCCAGGAAGGTTTTGCCATGCATTTGGTGAGACTGGAAGGGGATTATTTATTATGAGTTGCTTCCATATGGCCAAACGCTAAATTCTGATCTCTACTGTCAATAACTGGACTGTTTGAAGACAGCGAATGACCAGCAAGGGCCAGAATTGGCCAACAGGAGAGGTGTCGTGTTCCACCAAGACAACGCTAGGCCACACACATCTACAGTGACTCGCCAGAAACTTCGGGAGCTTGGTTGGGAAGTTTTAATGCATCTGCCATACAGTCCGGGCTTTGCACCAAGCGATTATCATCTTTTTCTTGCATTGCAAAATTTCTTTAATGATAAAAAATTGGAATCTAGGGAGGATTGTGAAAAACGACTACTAGAGTTTTTTGCAAATAGAGACCAGGACTTCTATGAGAGAGGCATTTTGAAGTTACCTTTAAAATGGCAACAAGTCATACAACTAAACGGTGCATATTTGACCCAAATCGGACAATCCGAAGCATGTTAAATAAAGTCCTGAAGTTCATATAAAAATAATGGATTTCTTTTTCCCCAAACTAATATATCTTATTGTTGCGGGTATGTTAGATGATGTGCTACTTCCTGAAGTGCAGTTGGGCGGTATGAGTCTTTTGTCCGCTAAAATAAAATAAATATATTTTTACATATATACCTTTGGAAGATGTGTTGTAATTAAAAATTAAGTAACATTTTTGTCGAAATGCTTTCTGAAGCTTTTGTATGAGAGCAGCATAAATAAAATCCAATCGAGCAAACTTATACTGTGGATGGTATTGTTGCCACACGAACCCGCTGCCATGAAGAAATTAAGTCGCGATACTACCGTTGCCTCGACGCGCTTGCTATACTTGGTTCCACCGTATGTTGCTGCATAACTCTATAGAAAATTGTGTGCGCTTCCGTTAATCCGCTTGTGTTGGAAAGACCGGCTTTAAATATTTGCTGACGAGGTCCAATTGGTTTCTTTTGTTTTTTGCAACTTTTCGACCTCTTCTCAAATATCTTCTTCCTCCCCCGTCTTACTTGACTTACTTGAGGGGTATTTTCTTTAAATTTCAAAGAAAATTTCATCCGGTATGTATGCCCTAATGTATATAAATGTATAAAATAGTTTTTCACGGTCGGGGATATTTGCATTGTTGTGATGTTTGCATTCCATTTTCGGGAATTTCCATTGTCGAGAAAATTTGTTTTTATTATTTTTTTACTTTTTTCGAATTTTATTTAACATATTTTTTAATTTTTTTACGAATTTGTACTGTATTTCAATTTCGTAGCAACTTCTACACGCATTTGTAAAAATTTCTTTGACTCCACAGAAAACCGTGAGCTTGTTTTTTTTCTTTACAAGTTTTAAAAAAAGAGAGAGAACGGAGTTGCCTCCCATACATGGCAACGTTTTGTCATGAAGAAAAAGAACCAAGTTGTTCATGTATTGTATGCATGCAATGTTAAAAATGACTAAAATTGTAGCTCTGCTTAAAAATTATACAAAACGGATCGTAAAAATATGAAAAAAATATTATAAATATTTTCTGTATGCTCGATTTAAAAAAAGTAAACTTATTTCCCTTCTTATTACATAGCATATGTTATACAAAAACGATAAGAGCGTAAGAAATTATATTAACAAATAGTTAAAGCAGGTCGTTACGTTTATATATACAAGTCATTAATATATGGGAAATTTTGAATCAATTTTATAGTGCCAAGAATGAAGACCACCCCTAATATCACGTATGTTATGTTTGGGAAACTTATTTATCATATGTTGGGCGGCAATTTGCGAGTCATTACCACGTCGACATAATATAAAAACTGGTAAAGTTTCATCTTGAAGTTTTTCCTTGAAACGTTCAACAAAGCTGTCATCAAGTATTGTTTTGAGAGGAACATTTTCTGAGTTACGCAGCTTACAAATCTCAAATTCTGCCGACTGCCGTACATCCCATAGTAGATGCGGTTTACCTAGGTAATTTTGATATTCTTCAACACTAACACGTTGCGCTGGCATTAATAATTTTAAAACATAATCTTTATCTGAAGTCTGCATGCCACAAAATTGCTCGTAATCCAAATTATTTGGTATTAATGGTACGTTTGAACACGCGGAACAGTCCTTCCTTCGTCCTCTCAAACGCACGCACCGAAAGGAGCAATTGGCGCCATCAAATATTAATAAACGTTTCGAAAGTACTTCCCCCCCCATACCATTCAATGCAACTTTAATTGCTTCTAGAGCTTGTAAACTACCAATAACCCCTGTTACAGCTCCCAAAACACCACCATCACCACAACTAATGACAGCTTCTGGAGGTGGAGGCAGTGGAAATAAACATCTATAGCATACCCCTACTTCGCCGTAGTTGTATACTGTTAGCTGGCCATCCAGTTGTAAAGCACTTCCTGATATCAAAGGTTTTCCTATCAAATTAAATAAAATGTTCTAAATTAGAAATATTCTAAATTAAATTATCTGAAATAATCTATAATTGAAGTGAAGTTTAATCTATAGTTTGCATACACAACAAACACTGTAATAATAACTTAAAGCAAATTGATCTAACTTAAATGGTTCGAAACCGAGGCTCTTACCTAAGGCTACACATGTATCATTCAATAAATAACGTGTCGGTACGTTATCGCTGCAATCCAAGACAATGTCATATGATCGAATAATTTCGTTTGCATTTCTGCTGTTCAATAACACGCAGTGCGAATTTATTTGACATTGGGGATTTATCATTTTCAAAGCTTCACAAGCGGAAAGCACTTTGCTCATGCCCACTCTTGATTCGGTATGCAAAGTTTGTCTATGCAAATTGCTGCGATCCACTTCATCATAATCCAGCAGGCCCAAATGACCACAACCTGCAGAAGCCAAGTAAAGTGAAGCTGGACATCCAAGGCCGCCCACACCGACTACAAGAATAGAAGTTTGCTTCAATTTCAATTGTCCTTTCACGCCAAAATTAGGTAAAATTAATTGTCGACTGTAGCGTGCTATGTCGTCATTGGTCAGTTCGTTAAAAATAACAGAATCATTTACTAGTTGACGTAGACGCTCTTCTTTGTCTTTACACAAAATCTTCAGTTCAGCTATTTCCATACGCAATTTGTGTATTTCCTCCGACGACATTGCTATTAGTCAATGTTTTGTAAAAACTTTTTACTTATGCTGCCGAAATTGATATTACTGCGACTCTTTCAAACATTCCTGCTATTGTATACATGATTACGATCAAAGTATCGTATCATTCTACTTTTCTGTTCTGATTTATAAAAAAGCGATTTACATGTTAAACACAAAACTGATATTCGTTTGTGTGTGTAATTTGTTAAATATTGTTAACTCAATCTTAGTTTTTAATTGGACTGGGTCTGAAAGTAAATAGCTTTAAAAAAATATATTTTTATGTACGTTGACGAATGAGCACTTGTAAACAAATTT
>NW_024002070.1:0-1276 GCF_014805625.2 Glossina fuscipes | reverse complement strand
AAATCAGGCCCGGATTCTGATAGATTCGTTTCTTGTTGGTTCTGCGAGCGCTTTGGTCATGCAAAGTGTGCCGGTATTCTCGGCCGTGCTGCTGACGCAGTCGCTGATCCGGCTAAAGGCTTAAGATGGTCATGTGCTGACTGTAGGCAGCGGGACATTGACTTTTATAAACTTTTCACGGAGACCCGTTATGGTTTCTCGGAATTGAGTAGAAATCTCGGCTCCTTGTGGGAAAAGTTTGAGCTCATTAAGTCTAGGTTTGATGAGTGTCGTTTTATTGGATACTCATCTTCTACTCGTAGCGTAGCGTGTGGGACGTCACCTCTGGCTTTCTCCAAATCTAATTCGTTGGTACAAGTTACCGCTCCCTCTAACTCTAAAATGAATAGTAATTTTTCCGATATTGCTGCGTCGGTTGGTAGCAAAACAGTTACAAACAAGCCGGCAAGTCCTTCCGTTTTAAGCTATGCTGAAGTGGCAAGGGTATCTCCTCCCAGAGCCGCCACTCACTCTAATCAAGTGCCATCGCCTAAAAGTAATGAAGAGAAGAATAAATCATCCTCTCCTCCTGGCTGTTCGCGTGTGAATGCTGGTCACCAGACTAGGCAGGTCTTACAAGCTGACGGTACAAGGGCGATAACCCCATCTATATTTTCCCCAACTCGAAACTCTCCTACTGTGAACCCCCCTCCTGTTCCAAATAATGACATTTGCTTGACGGCAGTTCCTCCCAGAAAAGCAATATTTGTGTCAAGACTGGCACCTGAAACATCGGTGGATAACATAAAAGATTATCTGGAGACGAAAGTCCCATCAGTCAACTTAAAGCGTGTTAGCATCTTCAAAATGGCTCCTTCTCATGCTAGGGCAATCTCTTCTTTTAAAATATTAGTTCCGCCTGAAAACAGTGATATGTTGTTAAACAAATCACTGTGGCCAGTAGGATCCTTAATTAAGGAATTTATCCCTCGAGATCGTCCCCGTAATACCAAGGCAATAGTTTTGTCGCCTTCAAAAAACTAATTGTTTCTTCAGGCCCCCTATCTCTCATTTATCAAAATGTTAGGGGCCTAAATTCGAAAATTCGTTCCACTTTTATAAATTCTGTGGGCACGGAATTTTTCTGTTTGGCCTTTACTAAAACCCGATCTACATTCGTCGGAACTTTTTCATAATTCTTTCTAAGTGTTTAAAAATGATCGAGTAAATCGCATTGGTGGTGGTGTATAAATTGCCATATCTGCGTCAGTCCCGTCCAATTTAATTGAATTTCCCA
>NW_024002069.1:0-2636 GCF_014805625.2 Glossina fuscipes | reverse complement strand
CTGCTTCTGCTCCTCTAATTATGGATGATGTCATGGAAAAGTTGGATGTTCAAAGATACATTTGGAGAAAAGTTAAAGTGAAAATTGCAGAAGGAAATTGACAATACCATCATCAACACTACTCTTCCATTAACCCTCAATTAATTCCATCTTTATATCCAACAAACGTTGAGAAAACCAAGATCCAAACATTTTCGAGAATTCGCCTTGGTCCTACTATCGCAACTCACCAATGGATCTTGAAGAAGTCTTCCTCCCCAATCTGCGGTTGTGGACAAACTCTAACTATAAAGCACATTCTCTGCGACTGCCTTAAGTTTTCCTTGGCTAGAAGTATTGCATTAGGAGCGACTAACCCTTTGGGCATTCTAAAATCAGCTTCAGAACCGAATATAAATTCAATATATTACTTTATTAATTCTACTAAGCTCATTATCTAATGTACATTTATTTATATTAGAGCCGATAGTCTGTGCTGCTAGTGCTCAATGTCTTTTTTTTAGTTTAAGAATTTATTTCAATAGTCTAAAATTATAATAATAATAATAATAATAATACTTTTATTCGAACAATTATCATGCGACGTTAACTAAAAACTCTTTTGAACAGACATTCTTCAAGTTACTGAACAATGCTGTCTACGGCAAGACTATGAAAAATGTATATAAAAGGAAAGTTATTAATATAGTCTTGCGAATGGGAGAGCGAAAGTAGAAAGTTGGGGGCGAGAAGTCTTATAGCTAAACTAAACTTTCATAGTTCACACAAAATTTCGGATGAAATGATTGTGATTGAAATGAATAAAGTACGGGTTGAGTACAATAAGCCAGTTTACACAAGTTTTACCGTCTTAAAATTATCTAAATGGAAAATATATAATTTTCATTATGATTATATGAAGCCTAAATATAAGGAAAATATTGATCTAAATTATATGGATACTGATTCGTTGACTTATGATATTGGCATAAATGACTTATATGATGACATTCGAGATGATATCAACTATCATTTTGATACGTCTGCATATTCTAAACAAAATATTTTCGATTTCCCATTATTGAATAAGAAAGTCTTAAGAATGATGAAAGATTAATGTAATGGAAAATTAATGAAGGAATTCATTGGTTTACCAGCAGAAACGTATTCCTTTAAAATCGATGAGGATGGAATAGAAACTAAGAAAATTAAGCATTAAGTATAAAGCAATGTGTTATTGCTAGACTAACCGTTCATGACCTTAGGAAATTTTTTTTTTTTTTTGAAAAAAAATTGTACTATGATTTTTGTATGTTTTCCGATCAAAGATATATCAATTATATACACAACATATTAATAAATTAGTTTTAAGCTACTTAGATGATAAGAGATTTGTAAAAGAGAATGGTATTACTACCTATGAATGGAAGCATTATAAAATAAAGAGTAATGATAATTAAAAAAACAAAACATTTGTTTCTTATTTATTGATTTTATATATTTATATTTATTGAAATGGAATATTAAGCATAAAGGGCCACAATTAAAACTGTTAAATTTTCGTTTTCGTTTATAATTGTGTTGAATAAATGATTTTAAGTAATTAACTATTTAAACTGGTGGTTATCGATTTCCAAAACTATCAAAGTATTCTTTATAGTTGTATTTTTTATAGTACCCAACGTGGTCCAGAACCGTTTCAGTTATCTAGATTGACAATACCACATTCTTCTGCTAAGGTTTCTTAGGTAAAGAATCACGTATAAAAACACCTCTAAAATCGATATTTATTAGCGGTCGATTGGGTAGGTAGTTTAAACGTTTTTTGGAGCTGGTCTGTAATAAAGTCCATATCCCTTTTTATAGGGTTTAAGATATACACCTTTCCCCATAGCAACTGATGCCATATGTCTATTATGACCAGTAGCTTCTGCTAATTGTTCTCTTCCATTATATCGTTTACTGCTTTAACATTAGCTGATCTACCTGTAGCCAAACCTCCAATTGCTGACAATGCTGTTAAATTCGGAACTAAAGGAAGGAATCCATCAAGTTCTGGCATTGGGATAACTCTCGGTATAGCAGCGTTACACATGTTGCTCATCCTTAGTTTTGAATGCATTGCATTTTGAGCTATTTTTACAGCATCTGTGATATTATTTGGTTTTGCTTTTTTCAAGATATTTAAAGTCTTTTTAGCAGCGGTTAAAAATAGCTTTTTTCCGCCGTATGTTCCTCTTTTTTTTCCTCTTCTACTTTTTCCGACCTCTTTTTTCTTAACTTTTCTTACTTTTTTCGTCTTTTTCTTCCTGCTAGTCTTGCTAGCACTCATACCGAGACCAAATTTCTCTTTTGCCTTCATTGCATTCGTTACGAATCAAGCGTTTATACGTTCTTTTAAACCACTATCTTTACATTTTACTCGTTGTTAGGCTTTTTCTGTTACTATTTTATTAGCTTGACGTCTCTTATTAACGTCTTCTGATTGTGAATATGCAATATCATGCTCTCTACAAGCTGCATCCAACGGGTTTATTCCTTTTTCTCCTCGCGCTAGACGTCCTGGACCACAAAATTGATAGCCAGGTAAATGTAGTTCAACAGGTAATCTATTTATTAGGTTGCTTATGAAACCTTTTGCAATTTTAGACTTATTG
>NW_024002068.1:0-4038 GCF_014805625.2 Glossina fuscipes | reverse complement strand
TATTAACTTGCGTATTGTCAATCCAGGCAATCTGGTCCATCTTAGGCAGGAGTTGTTTTCGAACGTTGTTGTCATTTGTGATCCGCTTTCGCTCTCTTCAAAAGCGGCCATTCACAGATGCCAATTCGATTCCTTCAATATTGCATACGTAGTTCATGTCGCGATCACGTGTGCATGCAACCCTATGCTAGTGGGTCGAACGTTTTTAAAAACTCCATCGATTTTATCAACGATTGCTCTACCAAAGAGTGATTAATATCAAGAATGCGAACGAATATCGCGAACGAATCGTCTTATAGACGACTGCTGATTTTAGTAGCATATCTTTGCTATAGATACCGCAGCCATTTGCACCAGCCTACCAAAGTCATATGTAATTATGTCTAGTCCTTGTGAAATCGTAGAAGTTTTTTTGAAACTTTGAAACAATTATTATCGACTGAATTGCAGAATGCCAGCCATGGCTTTAAAAAGAGCTTACCTTCCATTTTCGTACGAATATCGTGTAACCTAATCAGACCGAATTTTTTTAAAAAATCAAAATTAACTAGAAATTATTATTTTTGTTGTTATTATTATTATTGTTGCTTGGGTGTCCTTAAATAAGTTTTTGCAATCAAGTGATTGCTTATAGTGCCCATTATGTCCAGCACCGTAAATGTATTTTTTATTCATATATTCATATATTCATATCACTTACTTGATTTGGAAAAAAAAAAGCTAAATGAAAATAGCGTAAATAAATCGTATCGTTTTTATTGCAAATAAAAAAGTGGAAAAAAAAAAACAAACAAACAAATTTGAAATATTTGTATAAATAATTTTATATCTTGATTGACAGTAATTTTCTTCCTCTTCTTGTTGTTTGTTTTATAATATTATCGAAATCATTGTCTCCTTTCGTCTTTCGGTAGAATCAGAAGAAGACTCTCGTTTTCTCTTTGATTGAATTGATGGACAGTAATAAATTTAGTTAACAATGCCTGGAGCTTAAGGAAAAAGAGATGCCATTTTCTTCATATATTGTGTTTTTTTTTTTTTTTTTTTTTTTTTTTTTTTTTTCGAAGAAATCAAACATCCCGACATTTATCTTCGTCTTTAGCATAACATATCATAACCCATCACATATTGTTGTTAAAGGAAATCTGATTTGTATGCATACTTATTTTGGATGAATCTCGCTCGGGCAGGGAAAGTGTTAAAAAGATGTTGTTGACTTGATTTGTTGGCTTAACATTATCACAAACACATGCACATACACACGCACAAAACGGAGGCAAAAAACGATTTACTCTTATTTATTCAAGGCTTTAGCTGTTTTTAGCATTTGTGTGTGTATTTATGTTAAATAGGACTCGGAACTCGGTTGTTTTCTAAACCACAACGACCACTGGATCAGTTTTTCGTTTTGTTTTCATTCTTTGCGCAAAATAATACTCACCCTTGAAAGCAACGTTGTACCTGTTTTCACGAAAAAAAAAAAAATTACTTTTGACTCTTCAAACATAATAGCATTTATCTGTTCTGCGGAATTGTTCCCTATATGCTGATTTTCCTCCTTTTTTGCATATTTAGGTATTCCTTTTTTACTTTTATTTTCATTTTCATTTTTATTTTTATTTTTAGGAAAAAAGAACAGCGAAATTTTTATGTCTTTTGTTGCGTATACTTGTTACATTTTTATTGCCCTGGCGCCCAGCGGCGTTTTTATGCTGATATTTTCGATGTCATTCTCCTCTCTTTTTTTTTGCTTTTTTTTGCTTTTTTTTATTTCCTTTAGCGCATTTCCCGCGTGACTTTTTGTTGGTTTTAAACTAGAAAAAATGCTCAACTTTTCGCTTTTTTTTTTTTTCGTTTTCAGTTATAAAAGCTATCAATATCCTGTGAATCCAAAGGGTTTTATTTTCAAAGCAAGCAAACGCACGCACCATTGACTCCAGTTAAGAGTGAAAGAAGAAGGGATGTTTTCGTTTTATAAGTTTCCTTCTCATTTTTTTTTTGTTAATTTTTTTCCTCTTTTTTTTATTTCATATTATTTTGCATTTAAAAATAGATTTGCATTGTGGCGTGTCCAATTGATTTATGTTTTCGTTTTTTGTTTTTTTTTTTTTTTTTTTTTTTTAAGTAACAATTTCATTTCATATCTACACGCATATGTATTATACAGGTCTTGTTCTAGTCTGTGTGTTAAAAAAGAAAAATATTGCCTTTGTCGCTATATTGTTTGTCTGTTATTTTGCGGTTATTTTGTGGGTGTTTGCTATACAATTTTATCCATACGTTCGAACCGAGCAGATACACACGGACCCATTTGCAAGTATAGTGGCTTTTTTTATTTACTTGTACAACTATTAATCCTTTGGGTGTCATTGTTCAGCGTTTGTTCTTATTTTGCAAAAAAAAAAAAAGAACGTAAATATATAAATATGAAATCGCTTGCAAATAATGAAATTTTCTACAGATTGTTGTTGTTTTCAGAATTTGATTGAATTGAGTTGAATTGAATTGAATTGGATCGTGCATTATTTCGTTGCGTTATTTCAATACACATTAAATACTTTCGACTTATTTCCAATTCCACAATACGCATGCAACATTTTGCTTATTCTTCTTCTTCTTCTTGTTCTCTTTTGCTTGCAACACCAAACGGCAATTTAATCGATGGCATGTATACAAGTATATGATCAGGACGATGCTCTTGCCTCAACTTCTCAAGAGTTCCTCGTTCTGTCCTTGCATCTGATATAGTTGGTCCTTCTTAAGCCAAGAAAAAAAATAAATATATAATTAATTAAAAAAAAAAGAAATACAATGGGAAAATAATTAATTTAAAATTGCTCATCATGTATTTATGTACCTTACAGCGGATGTATGCAACACAACGGATGGCCTTGAGAGGGATGAGAGGGGTTGCCTTTTACTTTACAAATTGGTTCAAAGTTATTATATTCTGCCCCGAATTCTGACACAAGAGTACGTTAAGTTCGGTACGGATGTATACAATACCCACAAGGAGCGGGGATTGACCTCATATTCAGATTGATTGAGAAAGTGATTCCGAAACTCCTATCAGTCCGCCTTTTTTTCTGATGGTTAACCTATAGGTCGCAAATTTTTGAAATGAAATTTAATGAAATTTAGCACTCTAACGTGTTTTGGTCCAAGAACGAATCCTACTCGAGAATGCTTCCAAACCGTCCCTTTCCCATATAACCGCTTATTTTGAAATATTATTATACGAATAATTGTATTAAGCGTAGCCCGTTATAATACTTTTACTTGAGTTCTTGGAGCAATTTAAGCTTACCCCCGCCCGTCTGTCTGCTTGCCTAAATCAGTGTCTTTTCTCAATGCATTTTTGTGTATAACTTATGGCACTTCGTTTTCGCAGTATGTAAATTGACCTAAGGAAGACCCGTAGTGCAAAGGAATTGGATCGAACTTTTTTTACTATTGATCTCCGTACATTAAAAATCGCGCATGTAAAATTTTTATTTTGGGAAAAATGTGGATCGCATTGATACATATTTCGGATCCCCGCCTATGTGTATACGATTATTAGAAAGCGAAGCGAGGTAGCAGTTAATGAACGTAACCGTGAATTCCAATTGTATTCGTTAGTTGATCATGGCGAGCACATCGTTTGCTACATACATACATATCTCTTTATTTCAAAATATCATATTATTTATTTTAAATAAAAAATTTCAAATTCATCTCAGTCTCTTGCCTCTTCTCTCATTTTCTTTTGTTTGTTTTTTTTTTGGGGGGTTTTTTTTTTTTTTTTTTAAGTAAAAACCGTAAACAAACAATGAAACACTTGTAATGTTCCTTTAATTTGTGTGCAAAATAAAAAGGAAAAATATTCAAAAGCAAAGGAAAATACGAAAGTTTTTAATTTACACTTTCTATTTGACTTTGTGTCTGCACTTATTCTCCGCTAAAGTCCCGTCCAGCTCTGTCCTTAGTCCAGTCCATATTCCGGTATGGACAGCGCTGTTAAATACAGTTAAGTCTTAAGACCAATTCAGTTCAGTT
>NW_024002067.1:0-4902 GCF_014805625.2 Glossina fuscipes | reverse complement strand
GCGCTTATTGTGGAAGAAAATTATCGAAAAGCAAAGAACAGCATATGTAGAACGTTATTTTTTTCATATAGAACGGGTACAGCCGTCGCATATAAAGTTAATTAGAGATGCTTATCGCGAGAGCCTGTGCAAATAATACACGTAAACCCATGTGATGCTGGGAATATATAAAAAAAAAAAAAGGCAAAAAAAAAACCCTTGACACACAATGAACACTTACACATATAATTGAGTAATTAGACTCCATTTATTAATGTTAACAACAAAATTTATAGTTAATAAGCCAGTGAAGCAGCATAAGATATTTGGAAAAAAAAAAAAAAAAGGAATAATAAATATATGAATGAATGCGAAAAACAAAAAAAGGGCTTTTAATTGGTTTATTACAACAAAGTCCTGAAGATTTATCGCCGCTTTTATGTGCATGGGTGCAGAGAAGTGACTCCATGAACTACTATGCATAAATTTATTCGGCAGCCAGTGAAGCAGTCACCATCACCTTGTTACACCCCCAGCAACGAATCAGAGGGAGGTAATAAAATTGAAGGCAGAAGCAACAACAACAGCAACAACTTATCGGGAGCACTAGGATAGCTGCAGCCGACAGTGAAAGCAGTGATATTCACTGCATGAACACTACCACCTTGCTTGTACTGTAAGTTATGTTATCTTTTCCTTTAAGTTATCTGATTGTGTTGTTACCCATGTGTGGCTAAGCGTGCGCTGCCACCGCTGTGGCTGAGGTGTAGGGCGTGCACATGGTGGCCATGTAGGGCCGACGCTGGACGATGACCGACTGACCCACTGGCGACAGACGCACATCCGGGAACTGACCAGACCTTTTCGTTCATTTAGTTTGTTTTTTTATTATTTCATTCATTTTATTTTATTTTTATTTTATTTATTTTTTTTTCTTTGTCTAAAGAAAATTTTTAAATCCTCGGCGGCGAGGAAAAGAAAAAATTCAAGAGTTTCATGACAAGGTACAGGGCCGTATCGAAGGATATTATACTCGCACAAGGTGCTAAAGCAAGTATGTTCGGTTTCATCAACCTCATGAGCACATTCCTTATTCCAACCCTTGATCATCACTCCACCTGTTCAGAAAAGGTGCAAATCCTAGACTACGCCGCTTACTTTGTGAACTAATCGGTGGCATCATTTTAAACAATCGCTACTACTTAAACAATAGGTTATCGTCTTAAGTCGCTTGTGGAAATTTACGTTTCTTTGTCCTCTGAAGACATCCGCAGAAAACGTCAAAGCTGAATTTCTTGAACATGAAATTTTGGTTCATCTTTCTGTGAATCTTACAGATAGCTTTGTGGAATACATCGTGCGAACGTTTAGTTATGTCGAATTACAGCAATCAACCATTAGTGTCTGTCGTATATCAGAAAACGTGGGCAAGTCATCATCGAATCCGGAAAACTGCCAATATAGTCGAAAACCACCATACCTATATCGTACGGTCTTTGAGAGCGTACGTCCACCTTTTTCGTATGCCATTTTAGCACCAATGTTACCATTCCGTTAAGATCCTCTGTCAGAAACTGTTTTAATTTTGCAGATATCTGGTTTAACCTTTTTCAACTGTTTATTTCCCCTTTTTCGCAATGTGGATCTATCCCTGCTCCTTGACCAGCGGGTGGATGAGTAACTTTCGTGGTAGAACTGCTACCGCTGCCCTTGAAACTGTGCGGTAGGCTATATTATTTGTAATGTGCCCGGCTTTTGAACAGATCGAAGTATTTTTGACGTCTAAATAGGTGCGAGGTGCACCGTTCGCGCATAGGCTACGCTACGCGAAAGATTTCGCACCTCTTGCTGTGATCAGTTCGTGTTAGGCCTAATCTGAAAAAATCAAAGCAAACCCCTCTTCTCTATATTCGACATTAAATCCATTATCAATATGGCTTCACTTTTCCCCGCAGCATAGCCTATCGCTTCTCTTGGACGCTCTATTTGGAGCAGGCCGTCATACGTGAGATTCCTCTGAAAGGCATTTAAGATGAAACCCTGTAGTACCACTGCTATAATTCTGCCTAATCTGACACCGTCATCTGTGTTATACAGTAAACTTCCATTATGCAAGTAGTTGTCTATCATTTCAACGGGCTTTGTTCACAAAACTAGAAGCTGTCTTGACCACGGGATGGGAAACGTGCCAAATCTGAGGCATAGTTAATCGGACCAAATGTTGCAATTGAGTTGTATTCTTTCCTTCTATCTGCCCCGGTGGTTTCTTCCTCTTCAAAGCAAGATCTAAATCTATTTTACCCCTGCAGCCTTTTTTGATTATTGTTCTTCATTCTATTTTACTATATTTTATTGCTGTTCCAAGAGACTTCCACGCATTTCTGTAAGATTCAATGATTCAATTCATAATTACTGTGCGCATTGTCGTCCGTTTCTTTGCTTGGCACTCGCCATCAGCTGGCTTATTTCTTCGTTCCGCTTTCTTTCTCTAGTGGGACTTTCAACTATTAGCACACCATCCTCGTACATACTTGTTATATGTGCTGAATGTAAACCACGGCAGTCTGCAGATCTTCCTTCCGACGCAGATTGGAATCGAATATATCGAAGTACATCTATTTCATCTGTAACCTCTTTATTTTAATCGATTGTTGCTTGCAGCATCTTTGCCACTTTCTTAATTAACCTTAAGGAATTTAAATTTCGTCTTATCGTTTTTTGTTGGATGCTGCGCTTTCAGGAGCTGCGCAGCTATTGTCACTGGGATTAGTGCTTTGCCATGCGTGAGGACAACGCATTATTGGCCATGGATTTGTAGTTTCTGTTGAATGTGTTTTCGAAACCTGCGTTTAGAATTGTCACATCGACAGAGACTAGTAATTCGGATATAACCCCTCCTTTAGAGTTTTGTTAATTTGCTGCCCCACTTAATCGCTTAAGCATTAAACTCGCCTGCGATAAGTGTAGGCCTTCTTTCGTGTGCGTCACTGTACATGGCTTCTATCCACATTTCGCGGTCGGCTTGATTCCTCTTCGGCAGAAAATAGTAGCTCTAAAGGTAAACATGTTAGTAGTTATCGAAAACATATCACGCTGGCATGAAACACGTATTAGACGGATGCGAACCGTATTGCCAAATTGCTGCCCTGCCGGCTTTGTCTTTTACCCACTTGATGCCAGACCCCACCCTGTATGGTCTGTATTAATATTCGTTACATCAACGTCATACTTGGATTTTTTTAGTAGTTCCTCGTGTATTAATTGGGCAATTTATGAGGCTTACTCTGTACATGAACCATAACGCGGTCTTTTACTGCTGTCTCTTACTCGGTTTCCTTCTTTCTTGCGCTTTAGACATCACTTGCTCCTATCGTTCCTTTCTTGCAACTTCCAGTACTTTTGTGATCTACCTCCAGCCGTCTCTAACATTTCTAGACTGTATATATTTCTCTAATCTTGCTTACTACCCAGCTAAACTTAATTTTCTCGTCCTCAAATAGTACTCCAACACTATTTACCGGAACCGACAAAGTTGAGTGCTTGCGTACCGGAATCTTCCTAACTAATACTATCTTTTCTCTATCGATATTCATAAAGCAGGACCTCGTATTGATGGCTGATGCTATATCCTCCGCCAATTTCCCTCATCCAAGTCAAGTTCTATCTTAACCTCCCCAGTCATCACTCTGACGCTGACGTCCTGGCTTAGTGCTTTTTCTACCAGTTGTTTGTAAGACTTGTTTGTCTGTTTCACACTTTGAAGGAATTCCAGCAGCATAACGTTTTACATATCTTTGTGGCCTCTTTGCTGACTTTTTACAGTCTAACATAATATTTGACTTTTAGCAGGATTTCGCTGTAAGTTAACACACTCTTTTCCTTGATAATTATTGCATCCGATTTGCTCACCAATTTAGCTGATTTGTCTGTTTATATCGCTTTTTCAGTGCAGTGCAATCTGCTTTGTTGGCTCTTGCTTGGAATTTTGACCTTCACTCGTCTGCTCATTTTTTCCGCAGAAGTAATGTCCGTGGATTCTTTTACTTCCCTTTTCCGTCTGTGTCATACCAACTCTGGTCAGTTTTTTAATTTTTAATTCCAGCATTTAATTTTTTAAACAGCTTCTATATACAGCACGATCAGCAAATCCACCAAATTTCCCATCGGTTGATAAATGCTGCGCCTGGGAAAATTGAATAGAGAGGCCATCATTTCGACGAGCTCCGCAATTTGGTCCCCTAGCGCTATAAATGGATTCGCATCTTTTTTCGCCATCTGTGCCTACTGCAATTTCGTTTGTGGGATCGTCGGCGACGACTGACTCCTCTGCTGTATTTGTTTTACGCCCACTTAGTCTCGCGAGCGGTGTAAGCGGTTGCTTATTTTGAACGGGTCCGCTACCGTTTGCGGGCTTTCTCGCGTGGCAGCCTGTGTGGCCGTTGTACATATTGCTGTCGTTGCTGCGGCCATTGATTGTGTTTGATTCTGTTATGGATGTTTATGTTCTTTCTCTTGGTGCTATTGTTACAAGATAGATTTTGGTCAATGCACGGATTTCGAGTTATTTACGTTTGTTTTCTTCTCGGTAATCGACGTAAAACCGCGTAAAAACCCGAAACATTCGGGAAAAACTCACTTTGACTGGCCATGTTTGTGTGTCTTTAGTTATTTGTGTACTTGTTTGCCTATATATATATTTTTTTGATGGACGAAGCGGTAGCGCACTATGAGTAGCCTTACACTGGTTCAAACTACCCTGGAGCTGGTTTCGCGTTACCTCGAGATGGACTCTCATGGCTGCTCGATCCTGATTGTATGATGCTATTTCCCATGTCCTGAGATTGGGTGGTTGGAAGCCGCGTTTTTGAGGTTTTATATCGATGCCCGTTTTATAAAAAGCTGGCGCTTATTTTTTATTTTTCA
>NW_024002066.1:4966-10989 GCF_014805625.2 Glossina fuscipes | reverse complement strand
TTGCCATATAAATGTCATGGCTTAACAATTAACACCTTTTCGTTAAACGATGGTAAATGAATAGCCAGACCAGTTTATTGAAAATTAAAACACAATTTAACTTAGAAATCCATACAAGCTCGCTCTCGTGAGTGCTTTAGATTGCTGTTGTCGCTATAAAATAATGTAATTTTCGCTATTGCACTTTATATGCTATTGTTGCACATCTAAGAGATCCATTAATGTTCTTTCAATAGGCATTCGTTTACAATAGACACTCCAATATATGAATAGGTGTTGTACGAATCCCTCAGAATATGCAATATAGTTGGGCAAGGCAGACACACTTTACCGTTTGGCCTCAAACAGTGATTCCTTCGTTCTCGCATTAACACACGAAAAATTATATATAGTAATCTCCCCTATAACACGGTACTCTTATAACGCGTTTTTATGTCACTCGTATAAAACGTGCTTTCCCTCATATATCGTGGGGATTTCCCACTTTATATTTCTCTACTGCGACTTATTTCAGTTAGCTCTTGAAATAAAAATTTTTTTTTATTTACAAATGTAAAAATTTTTTATTTAAAATGTTCTTAGCTTGATTTTGGTAAAGCGCACATATTTCGTTCACAACATAGTTTTTCCTTAATATTCGATTTAAACCCCCTTTAGCGAGAAAAGTTAAACGTGAACCATTTGTGCATAACGCGTTATACGTGGTCATATAAGCGCGTTTCCTATAAAGCGGGACTAATCTACTGTGCTATAAGGGGATTACGATATTGTATTTACATGAAGGCATATTTTTCATGCAAGCCCTTGCAACGGAGCAAGCCCTAAACGTCAGTATATTAAATTTTATTAAAAAATCTCAAAAATTTGCGACCCTTTTGGTTGAACGCAAGAATATATAGGCTAATATCAAATGGACAGATAGGCAGACAAATGAACGCTATAATAAAAGGTGGGTCTATCTCAAGTCTGTCCTTGCGGCTAAGTGTTATATACGTTCGCACACCTTAATATGCCCGATACCACAAGTTGTGTAGGGCATAATAAAAGAGCGGCGCACAATCCAAAACGACTGCCTTAAAATAACTTTTTCTAATGCTCAGTGATTTAAGATACACGATGACAACAATTTTTCCTTTCATTATCAACCGCCATATATATGCGCAACAGAGCAATTTCTTACCATATCCCGACGTCGCATACGTATGTGATAAACGTTTTTGGACAATTTACTAAGCCATGTTTGAATCTGTTAAGTATTGAGCAAAATTGTTTAACTTTGAAGTGATGAAATGGACGACGCTACAGCTGTCCATAAAATACACGATTATTTCAGTAATGAACGAAAACTCACTTTCCACGCCAGTGAGTTTTGCGAAGCCAATAGTAGACAACGAATTGGGCTGTGTGTTGGTAACTGTTTTAAGACGCACCAACGAAAGCAAAGCGAAATTTTGTCTTTATATAATTTTGCTTTGTCCTACAATCCATTTCTTGCAATTTCGATGTGACAAATAGATTGCAACGCTTAGTTTCTTATTTGTAGCCCAGCGTCGCATATTTATGAATGCTCCAAGTGTATATAAGTAAAGTATATCACATAATCATAAAAATGATCTTGGACTAGGGTGGAGCGTCGGACAGCGAATCTCGCATACCCATCACTATGCTTTTCGCATTCTTCTCTTCAAGTTCTTTTATTTGATACCCATATCGGTAATATTTTTAAGAAAAAATTAATCCACCAGCTCGCAGTATCTACCATATTCATTGTAGAATTAATCGATTTTTAGGCAGATAATATATTTTCACTTAAGGAGTGCACAAGATGGTTCTAAATGCTTTATGATCAATAAGCACAAAACCTCAAAAAAGTGAACAAAAACAAAACTTAATTCCTTGTAACTTTGTGTGGGCATGGCTGACGTTGTCCATTTTGGCACGAAAGGAGTAGAGTGCTTCGTAAAGTAAATGTGGAAAATTTCAGCCAACTTTTATAATTTTCAGGTAACGAGCGAAAATCCAAATAATTTTATTAAAAAAAACGGAGTTGCATTCAGCTTACGTTTCACTGCGCCCTTATGCTCCCTCCAATTTGCCCCATTTTCAATACCAATCTGCGTGCAGGAACTGCCAATATTTCTACCAAATTTGAGGCCGATATTTCTATTTTACGCACACCACACGGACACACAGACGGACAAACGTAGCTAAATTAACTCAGAATTTGACGCTGATCAAGAATAGATAGACTTTGCAGCGCCTCTGAAGTTTTCATGCTATGGGGTAGCGTAAATTTATTGCCCTGATCATTATTGTTCTTCGGCTTACCACAGTAGACAGATTAAGTTTCTCAAATGCTTGTCAAAACATAGAATCAATGATGGAGTTTATTTATCATGATTGTTCGCTATAACTTGGCGACAAGATAGCTTAAATGTACACTGGAAGAAGCGCTCTTTTTTCATTGACTATTGCTAAGAAGTAAACACTAACCGAACCAGCTGGTAACTGGTTAGGTAAAATCCGTTGATTTAGTAACAGTCGAGAGAATGGTAAAGCCCGCCATGTCAGTTGCAATACCCGATGCTAACATATCTTGAAGAAGGGTAGTCCGGCGTTGGCTATCCGGGATTGTATGGTTAATCCGAAGGCAAGACTGACCATGTCGCGTAAAGCATGGCTAAATAGGCTCTATAGTCTAACTTTAAGATCCACGGGGGCCAGCAGCCCATTCACTACGTCACGAATACCTACGGATAGACGTGACAGCATTACTGCAGATTGGTGCTTGTTAAGATCCTTCGGGGGAAGCCTGCAAACTTACATATTTGTGGAAAGGGCGGCGGAAGCTTGTATGTCCAGTCCCCAGTTTGAACGCAGCATTTAGCTAATTTGTGAGTCCTGACAGCTGGCGGCCCTTCGGGCGGTATCGTGGTAATTGTGGTTTCTATCGTTCCAAAAGCAAACAATAAGAGGTAATGGTAGGCCTCAAGATTTACCAGAGTGGATTTATTGAGCCATACACAATAAACATATCTACATTCTGCAGTGTAGTTTAGCCCGTAGCTTATAGGGATTGTCCTACTCTTTGGAGAGCACCGGTTACGCTAAATTAACCCGTGTGTCATCGGGCAGCGTGGGGCTAACCCGACAATGTATGCACTTACGTTAAACTACCAAAAACATCTGTCTGTTTGATGAAAGCATGATTCTTACTGTTGTTAATATTATTGCACTTATTACGATTTGTTTAAACCAGAGATATGAGACACCAGAGATTCTAAGGCCTAGATCAACACAATATATCATAACCTCCTTCCATTTTATTGTTGCGGAAACTTGATAAAATCAATTAAAATTCTGCAAGTAGCATTCGTGACTATTTAAGAATGGGGTCAATTTACGATTCCCGATTTCTCATAAATTCTGTAGCGGTGAATATTTAATGAGTACAGAGTTCACAACTGACGATAAAGTACGTATTTCGCTCACAAACGAAAGGCGTCTTTCGATCGTAAAATTACTGTTGAGTAACATATTCATAGTAAGATCGAGAACTATAAACCGGCCACTGGAGTTTTTATAAAACTACCTAAAATTTTGTAGTGGTGGTCCGATAAAACCACCCTCCTACATCTTGTCGTCCAATACAGTTTTTCATTTATTTTCACGATAAAAGATCTAAAATTATGTCTTGATTCCTAAGATAGGTGTACAAACATCCTTGTAAAGGCTTACATGGAGGCTACTATATGGGAACGGGCTAACTGGCATGGTTAAATATTGGCAGATTTAATTTTCTTCTTCAAAAATTTTATAATTTTTTTTTATCCCTGTCATAATTCAAATCAAAATTTAAACCATTGCATATAACGGCTTTTCTTCTTGAGAACCTTTAAGTGAGGCGAAGTTCCTCTGTGCTCAAAGTCCAAACTTATAAAAGTAATTTGACTCTTTTTTTTTTTTGTGTCAAACTTGTTTGTAAAACTCTAAAATTTACATCCCGTTGCCACGAAGAGGTTCACTTTCGAAAAGTTCGAAAACTATCCCTGTTTGCTCTAAAGTTTATACCGCACATTTTGGGTCAACTTTTATCAAAAAAACGCTTAAACAGGGACTTTCTTGCGTTGTAAGGATTATATGGGGCACTATCCTACCGAAACTTTTGCACGTTCGCTTGGTATGTCAAAATACCATTCTTCACAGATTTTCATCAAATATTGCTCCATGTAATAAGCTCATTCAACTAGATCGTAGTGTGAGACATGGTAGTAAAGATGGGCCGAATCATATCGTTTTTAGTAACCGACTGAGCAGTGAATCAAATTTCATCAGGAAAACATCGAAAATTACGTGGAGCATGTGTGTACAGCGAGCGACACCAGACGGACATAGCATGCTCAAATCGTGTCAAATATCAATTCCTTCTGGATGTTGCATTCGTTCTCACGAGCTTAACATATGTTTACCACAAGTGATGACGGGTGTAATTGTTTTGAGGAAAGTTCTTAGCTAAAGCGTACATCTTTCAGTTATTATTTTCTATTAGCTTGACATTCGAGAATATACTAAATTTCAAGGAAATCGGAAAGCTTCCAATATTAGTTCCTTTCAATTATGTAAACTAGTTTTTTATCAAGCATGACTTCGTTGAGCTGACCTGACCACAAATCAAAGCTAGTAGCAAAGAATTCGAAGAACTATTCCTACCATGCATACTTACGTTTTAAAAAAAAACGGAAACAGACCGGCATACTACTAAATTTGTTTCAGATACCTTCAGCATCTAATTGGATTATCTCTTGTACAATAATGTCTGGCTTTTAGCTGTATTTCGATTGTGTCCTTACGAGCAAAGAATTCATGCCTTAAATTAGGGCCGCAAGACGCTATAATATAGTATCAATGCACTTACGCAAGAGGTAAGCGTGACAAGACAAAAGCCACTGAAAATCTCCTACAAAAGTGTGACTCATTTAGACACTAATAGAAAAAACTTTAAAAAAGTGAAGAATAAATTTTAATGCATGCTTTGGTGATCGATGCCTCAAAGTAAGTGATAAGCATTCAGTTCGAACAGTTTGGATCAAAATTTAACTTCCACTGATATTGTAAGTAGTTGTAGGAAATATTCGTATCAAGTTCTTTTTGGGCACGTTACAAAGATTGCCATACTGAAATCTTAAAATATGTTCACCAGTATTTGTATACCAAATTTTGAATCAATATTTGCTTTGAATTATAAGTTAAAGATTCTTGCCTACTGCGGCCGGATGATACCAATGCTCACACTTGATCTGTGGCTCTCAACCAAATAAACGCCACATATCAAATGCCTACCTGTGTTTTTTAAAACCCAGAGCACCTCAATAATACGCATCATATTTTGCAAAGTATACATATCTCCATAGTATAGTAAGGGCAAAATGTGCTAAAAACCAAAAAAAAAGGTGTTAATCGAATAAAATTTTTATAGAAAAAATGTAAAGAGAATTAAAAACCTGGGACTTGATTCAGGGAGGAATTTTGAAGAAATTATAATCTCCATTTGCTTGTCCATATCGTATTCACGTATAATAAACAAAGAAGAAAAGCAAAAGGGGAAAACCATGACCTCAAAATTACTTTTTCTTTGTCCAATCGCGATATTCCTCCTGCGTCTGATTACGATATACAAAAAAAAAAAAATGGGAGCGCAAACTCGCCATCACTTTACACAAAACATTCAATTAATCAATTTTATTTATTAAAGAAAAAAACCTTGCACGTACGGAAACATCTATGATTCATTTTCATAATTCGTGTTATAATTAAATTCATCCATTAAACCAAAAAAAAAAAACTAATAAATTATTCATTTTCATCCGACTTTGTATTTCCTTTCATTGCCTTAGCGAATTGCGATTTTCGAGGGATATCAATACTTAACTCTTCAATTTTAATCTCTGGTTCCAGGATTCGCGACCTGTCATTGCCTGAGCGTTTCCTTAATAAATGCCGTTCCTCTAGCTCGAGTTTTCGTC
>NW_024002066.1:0-4956 GCF_014805625.2 Glossina fuscipes | reverse complement strand
GTCCTGGTCTTGTTTGCTGATTGTTTTATGAAATTTATATTTGCCGCTGGTTGTATTATTGTAATACAACCGTTAAGGCTCGTTAAGGCTTTTAATAATTTGTTCATAAACTCCTAAAGCAATTCCTTACATTGGTGAGAAGTGCAATTAATTTTACACAGCAAACTAGGAAAAATCGAAAGTACTTTACTAGATATCCTTGATTTTCGATACCATGATTCTCTGAGCGGTTAAGGCTTTGAGGATAAATTTAGATTATTTTCTAACATAAACTCTTAGAAGCCCTTAACCATTTGTTATTCTTTGATACGTTCATTCAACTAATCAATTTTATTTATTTAAAGAAAAAAACTTGCACGTACGGAATCATCTATGATTCATTTTCATAACTCATCTTATAATTAAATTCATCCATTAAACCAAAAAAAAAAATCTAGCCCTTAACTCTTTGTTGTTCGTTGATACGTTCGTTGGAGAGCACAAGGGGCTTTTTTCTGCTTCTCTCTCACACATTGTTAAAGCGTGGAACAATTCTTCAGGCTTTTTCACTGTAAATCTTCAAAAGTTCGATTAGTTCGATTGTCCTTTAATACGTTCTTGTGTTATTTATTGGCTGTAATCCTTCTTTAGTCAATAATTGTCAAAAAGAACGGATATTAAATAGCAACAGATCGTTAATCTTTGTTTTTTTCCTAAAAAGGAGGAAAAAACTTCCGATTTATTGCTGACACTACATGAGATAGTCCAGAGAAATCGTAGTCTGGCATTGTCTTCTATATAAAAAATGAGAGCCTTCCCGATCGTTGACATATTATCACTTTCGATAAATCTTAAGTTCTTTTCTAACATAGACTTTCGTTGCCCTTTAATAGGTTCTCGTGTTATTTATTGGCGGTAATCCGTGTTTAGTCAATAATTGTCAAGAAGAACGAATACTAAATATTATAGCAACAGCTCGTTAGTTTTTCCTTTGTTTCTTCAGAAATGGAAGGACATTCCATTTGTTGCTAACACAGTATCAAAGAAGAATTTACGAAAATATTTAAAAGCCGCTTATTTGCCTCCCGTGCATTGTTGTTTTTTTTTCATGCCTCTGGGACTTCCTATTAAGCGGTAAATAAATGTAACTTTATAACTCCTAAAGTTTTCTTGTTGTTTGCTTATTATGCTAACTAAAGAAAGCTTTCATATTTAAAGTTTACAATATAAAGTATATATATATATATATAATGTAAATACATATATATATAATTAATCTCTGAGCACTTAAGGCTTTGGGGATAAATTTAGATTATTTTCTAACATAAACCCTTACAAGCCCTTAACTCTTTGTTATTCTTTGATAGGTTCATTGGACATTTGCTGCTTCTCTCTCACACATTGTTAAAGAGTGGAACAATTCTTCAGGCTTTTTCACTGCATATCTTCAAAAGTTCGATTAGTTCGATTGTCCTTTAATACGTTCTTGTGTTATTTATTGGCTGTAATCCTTTAGTCAATAATTGTCAAAAAGAACGGACATTAAATAGCAACAGATCGTTAATCTTTGTTTTTTTCCTAAAAATAAGGAAAAAACTTCCGATTTATTGCTGACACTATATGAAGATATTCCAGAGAAATCATAGTCTGGTATTGTCTTCCATATAAAAAATGAGCGCCTTCCCAATCGTAAACATATTATCACTTTCGATAACCGTTAAGCTCTTTTCTAATATAGACTTTCGTTGCCCTTTAATACGTTCTCGTGTTATTTATTGGCTGTAATCCGTGTTTAGTCAATAATTGTCAAGAAGAACGAATACTAAGTATTATAGCAACAGCTCGTTAGTTTTTCCTTTGTTTCTTCCGAAATGGAAGGACATTCCATTTGTTGCTAACACAGTATCAAAGAAGAATTTACGAAAATATTTAAAAGACGCTTATTTGCCTCCCGTGCATTGCTGTTTTTTTTCATGTCTCTGGGACTTCCTATTAAGCGGTAAATAAATGTAACTTTATAACTCCTAAAGTTTTCTTGTTGTTTGCTTATTATGCTAACTAAAGAAAGCTTTAATATTTAAAGTTTACAATATACAGTATATACATATATATAATGTAAATACATATAATTAAAATTAAGATTGAATTACTTTTTCTTTTAAAATACATTTTTACATAGTAACAATATCGTGTTAATTATATTTTTGAAATTCTTTTGCTTACAGGTTGATACATTTACCTCAGTTTATAAAAAACTGACTGGTCGCGATGTCACTTTCGAATTTCCTGATAACTACTTGACCATGTGAAAATTTGCCTCAACCCAAGATAATCAAGCGGTAACTAAAAAAGGAATTAATTTTTAATGTCATCCATAATCACTGCGTAATTTGGTATGGATTGCGCGTGCTGCTGCTGGTATTGTTGGGTTGGACGAAGGCTGGAGTGCGGGGCGTAAATTTATCTAGCAATTCTGAAATTCAGAAATGCATTATTTTTTAGAGAAGATAAATTCTAAACATAATAAATTTGTTTAATATGTAGAAATAAAGTAAAACAAATGGAAATTGAAAGAAAAGAAAAAAATAGTAAGAGATTTTTGCGAAAAATCTTCTCGTTTATATTTACATGGTGTGTTAATGAAATTCGCCTTCAGATAAAAAGGGCGAGACCAATAGGCCTATAGGAGCCTTTTACTTTGGGGTATCGTTTTCCACGCCGAAGTGATACGTCGAAGAAACAACCATAGAGGAAAGACTGAAAAGACGTTAGTTTTCGGTTTGCAGACGTTCGCTTAGATCCTGACTGGTTGTTTTTAGACGAGCCGGTTAAAGTTAAATTAGCAAACGAAGAGCAGGGCAGATAATACCACAACCCTTTCGCTTGATAACTGCCAACCTCCATATTCGAAAAAGTTGACGCGATGATTTTGTTGATCACGCACCAAACTTTCGTAGAAACATTTTACTATTGAAGGATAAGCGGTAGGAATAATGCCAGCTGGTTCTCGAGCTCCTTGAAAACCATTAGCCTTTAAAAATTGTGATTGTAAGCTATAATTAAATGTCATAATATGTGAAGAAATCTTACGTTAGGATGCGCCATTAATGCGCTTAACATTTATGCGTCAAGATATCCATATATTCTTGGGTTAAATTAAAATAGCCTGTTGCTAGTCTTAAGTCTTCGTTACAAATCGGCCCATTTCTAATATGCGAATATCCACGTCTCAGCTTTTACTCAATTAGATAAAGCTTTCTATTAATTTTTATAGGCATCTTGCATTAAGTCCATGATTCGTTGCTTAGCCTTTTCCGTGAATTGTTCGTTTGTGCTTTCGTACGGTAAAAATTTCCAATTATGGTGCACACCCACTTCAGAACCTTTACGCACAACCAAACTAAATTCTTGCACACGGGAATCAGTTCATACTCTGCACCAAATTCAGACTCGATTTGTCAATCCTTCTCAATTGGAACCAAATTCAGACTCGCTATTTCAATGCAACAAGGAACAAATAATGATGTCTTATTATGTATGCTACTTAATAATTTTCATATTGAGTTTCTGTTATCAATCCTTTCATTTTTACATTGGGTTGGCGTGGTGAACTTTTTCCATTTTTGTGCATTTGCTGCAGCGTTCAAATTTTTTACATTTATGTGCTATAGTTTTGAATAAGGAGCCACAAATCAGCTGACGTGGTTCTATGAGCAGACGGACACGCTTAGATCGATTTACAATTTGTTGCTGGTCAAGAATACATATACATCATGGGGTCTCTGAGGCTTCCTTCCTAACTTCTTAATTTTGGCAAACGTTTGCACCCGTTGTTCGTCCCAATTTCACCAGTTGTTGCTGGCACAGTGTAATTTTGCTGGAAAAAGCCGTAATGCCTTACATCGAAGCCACCTCTTCCAATGCGGCCACCATGGATATTCATCGTTATCGTCGATGTTATTTGTTCGTCTAGTCTGCATCGTAGTTATTTAGGCTTGAGCTATCATGACGTATCCATCAGTGCCGTTCTACTTTGGACATATAAGCCACAAATTTATTGGCTTGGTCCATCTTAATTCAACATCCAAAAAAAAAAGAAAGGAATGTGGATAGAAAAGTAGAGTTCCCGGAATAATAGAGAATTTAGAAACTATGTTCCGGAAACTTTCCCAGGCAACTTATGCTGTCGCGGGAAGGTTGAAGACATTACTTTCAGCTGAAACAGTTGCAGTTCCATTCAGTAATTTGTAACATCGTTTATGCCCTGTCACGGAGAAGAAGGAAAATATGTCTGTCCTTTCATTGTAATTCTATTGGATCTCTTAAGGGCAGAATGGTTATCATTGAAAGTTTGAAATTGGACCCCAACCGTTAGCCTATCATAATATGCAATTTTTTAATCTAAAAGTGGATTCCCATCAGCATTAGACCATTAAATTCGAAAATCTTTCAAGCAACTAACCAGAATGCTTCGCATAAGAATAAAGTCGCCTCATACGATTAACGTTCAATATTCGTTCCGAATCCTCCTTTCTTTTTTTTTTTATATAATATAGAAGAGTGATTTAAAAGAAAAAAATAACAACCTCTTTTTTTCCTTGCGTCATTTTTCTTTCAGTTTATTTTACTATTAATTACGTGGAATAGAAAAACGTCAATAAATATTAAATTGATGAGATTTCCATATCACACAAGTTCAAGATCAATAAAATATTTATAAGAGTGTCTATCGAAGACTTAAATACAAAATAACCTTTGACCCCTTACACATATTTTTTTGTTTAAAGCCTTACAACGCCTTTCGAAAAGTTGTTAACCTAATGCATCAAGGGGAAAACCCAAAAGAGAGCCTAACAACCCGCTCCTCCCCCCCCCTAAAAGGGAAAGTAGTGAATATTTGCGAACATGCTTGTGTGTGTGCTTGCACGAACTATTTGCTTTATGTTTGATATTGATGTCATTTCAAATTGTGATAGT
>NW_024002064.1:0-1101 GCF_014805625.2 Glossina fuscipes | reverse complement strand
ATCGTAAAGACTCACTTCCGTTTTAGGGTCAGTTATACGGCCCTGTCGGCGTTGTTTCTTAAGAGGGAGATCAACTTCTTTTAGAGTTTTAAACTCAAATTTTCAAAGCGCTTTCCGAACACAAGCCAGTAGATATCACCTTCACCGACTTTTCGAATAGCTTGTTAGTTTGTGAGCTACATCCTCTTTGTCTTTCGAATAATACGGTAGCATGGTTCGGTTGCTACCTCACCCGTCGCACCCAGCGTGTGTTGTTCATTTCTTGCCAATCGAGAGAAATTTACATTACTTCCGGCGGTCGTTAGGGTAGCTATCTAGGGCCACGTTTCTTTACATTATTTGGTAATAACCTTTGTTAATGTACCCAATATTCCACGGTATTTTACGGATGGCGTTAAATTTTCTCTCTCTTTTACATCGCGCGATAATGCAGAGCCTGTTTCCTGAACAGAGCAGGGTGCAGGGTGTGATCATGCAGAGCCTGTTTTGTGAGCAGAGTAGGGTGCTATTATCTTGGTGCGGCTTTCCGACATCGGGGTGTCGGATCGTTGGCCGTTAGTCACGTCAACTCTGGTGTACCTGTGGCTTTCCGGCATTGAATCGCCGGACCATTGGCCGGACCAGTGTCAACGTTGGCCGCTATGGGCGCATTTGGGTTGACAGACCCTTGGCTGCGGGTGACTCGGTTGTTGTTCATATACTGTTGACCATATTATGATGTGCTCTGTAGCATTATCGATCTGTCGCACTCTACCGCTTTTACAAGTTATTGCTAAGTTTACATTTTATTACATTTCAAATGTGACCTAACCTAGTTAAGATAGCATAATTCGGTTGTAACCCATATCACTCATAATTCTAGCAATAACCTATTTTTATTATATCATTCGCTTAAGTTAGCATTAAATTATTAATTATTTAAGACACCTGACCATAGCTCAGTCAGGTTAGAATATAAGCAAGAATCTAAAAGAAAAGTAACAAATAAAGACTTTAAAATAATCAACTAAATAAAAGAACCTTTAATATTTAGTGGTGTCACTACAGCTCGTAGCGGTTGACGTGAGCGTAGTTGTGAATGTTGTGGCGTTGAATTTATTG
>NW_024002063.1:0-2752 GCF_014805625.2 Glossina fuscipes | reverse complement strand
TTTCTTGAAACGAAAATCCGTTGAATTTTTCTTAGAAATTTTTGATGTAGGTTTTCTTGAAACGAAAATCGGATGAATTTTTCCTAGAAATTTTTGGTGTAGGTTTTCTTGAAACGAAAAGCGGATGAAGTTTTTTCTTAAATTATTGGTGTAGATTTTCTTCAAAAGAAAATCGGATGAATTTTTCGTAGATATTTTTCGTGTAGGTTTTTTTCAAACGAAAATCGGATGAATTTTTCTTTTAAATTTTTGGTGTAGGTTTTCTTGCGACGAAAATCGGATGAATTTTTCTTAGAAATTTTTGGTGCAGGTTTTCTTAAACGAAAATCGGATGAATTTTCCTTTTAAATTTTTGGTGTAGATTTTCTTGAAAAGAAAATCGGATGAATTTTTCTTAGATATTATTCGTGTAGATTTTCTTGAAACGAAAAGCGTATGAATTTTTTTCTTAAATTATTGGTGTAGATTTTTTTGAAAAGAAAATCGGATGAATTTTTCGTAGATATTTTTCGTGTAGGTTTTCTTGAAAGGAAAATCGGATGAATATTTCTTAGATATTATTCGTGTAGGTTTTCTTGAAACAAATATCGAATGAATTTTTCTCAGAAATTTTTTGTGTAAGTTTTCTTTAAAAGTTTGGGTGTAGGTTTTCTTTAAACGAAAAGCGGATGACTTTTTTTCTTAAATTATTGGTGTAGATTTTCTTGAGACGAAATTCGGATGAATTTTTCTTAGAATTTTTTGTGTAAGTTTTTTTGAAACGAAAATCGGATGAATATTTCTTAGATATTATTCGTTTAGATTTTCTTGAAACGAAAATTGGATGAATTTTTCTTATAAATTTTTGGTGTAGGTTTCCTTGAAACGAAAATCGGACGAATTTTTCTTTTAAATTTTTGGTGAAGGTTTTCTTGAATCGAAAATCCGTTGAATTTTTCTTCGAAATTTTTGATTTAGGTTTTCTTCAAACGAATATCGGATGAATTTTTCTCAGAAATTTTTTGTGTCAGTTTTGTTTAAAATTTTGTGTGTAGGTTTTTTTGAATTCCGAAAATCGGATGAATTTTTCTTAGAAATTTTTGGTGTAGGTTTTCTTGCGACGAAAATCGGATGAATTTTTCTTAGAAATTTTTGGTGCAGGTTTTCTTAAACGAAAATCGGATGAATTTTTCTTAGAAATTTTTGGTGTAGGTTTTCTTGACACGAAAATCGGATGAATATTTCCTAGATATTATTCGTGTAGGTTTTCTTGAAACGAAAAGCGGATGAAATTTTTTCTTAAATTATTGGTGTAGATTTTCTTCAAAAGAAAATCGGATGAATTTTTCGTAGATATTTTTCGTGTAGGTTCTCTTGAAACGAAAATCGGATGAATTTTTCTTTAAAATTTTTGGTGTAGGTTTTCTTGAAACGAGAATCCGTTGAATTTTTCTTAGAAATTTTTGGTGTAGGTTTTCTTGAAACGAAAATCGGATGAATTTTTCTCTATAATTTTGGGTGTAGGATTCTTTTTTCTTAGAAACTTTTCGTGTAAGTTTTCTTGAAACGAAAATCGGATGAAGTTTCCTAGAAATTTTTGTTGTAGGTTTGCTTCAAACGAAAATCGGAAGAATCTTTCTTAGAAATTTTTGGTGTAAGTTTTCTTGAAACGAAAATTCGATAAATTTTTCCTAGAAATTTTTGGTGTAGGTTTTCTTGAAACGAAAATCCGATAAATTTTTCCTAGAAATTTTTGGTATAGGTTTTCTTGAGACGAAAATCGGATGAATTTTTCTTTTAAATTTTTGGTGTAGGTTTTCTTAAAACGAAAATCGAATGAGGTTTTCTTTTACATTTTTGGTGTAGGTTTGCTTGAAACGAAAATCGGATGAATTTTTCCTAGAAATTTTTGGTTTAGGTTTTCTTGAGACGAAAATCGAATGAATTTTTCATTTAAATTTTTCGTGTAGATTTGCTTCAAACGAAAATCGGATGAATTTTTCCTAGAAATTTTTGGTGTAGGGTTTCTTGAAACGAAAATCGGATGAATATTTCTTAGATATTATTCGTGTAGGTTTTCTTGAAACGAAAAGCGGATGAAATTTTTTCTTAAATTATTGGTGTAGTTTTCTTCAAAAGAAAATCGGATGAATTTTTCGTAGATATTTTTCGTGTAGGTTTTTTTGAAACGAAAATCGGATGAATTTTTCCCAGAAATTTTTCGTGTAGGTTTTGTTGAAACGAACATCGGATGAATTTTTTTTTAAATTTTTGGTGTAGGTTCCTTTTTTCCAAGAAATTTTTCGTGTAGATTTGCTTCCAACGAAAGTCGGATGAAGTTTTCCTACAAATTTTGGGTGTAGGTTTTCTTGAGTTTCGAAAATCGGATGAATCTTTCTTAGAAATTTTTTGTGTCAGTTTTGTTTAAAATTTTGGGTGTAGTTTTTTTTGAATTTCATAAATCGGATGAATTTTTCTTATAAATTTTTGGTGTAGGGTTTCTTGAAACGAAAATCGGATGAATATTTCTTAGATATTATTCGTGTAGGATTTCTTGAAACGCAAAGCGGATGAAATTTTTTCTTAAATTATTGGTGTAGATTTTCTTGAAAAGAAAATCGGATGAATTTTTCGTAGATATTTTTCGTGTAGGTTTTCTTGAAAGGAAAATCGGATGAATATTTCTTAGATATTATTTGTGTAGGTTTTCTTGAAACAAATATCGAATGAATTTTTCTCAGAAAGTTTTGGAGTAGGTTTTCTTGAAACGAAA
>NW_024002062.1:0-10506 GCF_014805625.2 Glossina fuscipes | reverse complement strand
AAGACTATTGCCTTGGTATTACGGGGACGATCTCGAGGGATAAATTCATTAATTAAGGATCCTACTGGCCACAGTGATTTGTTTAACAACATATCACTGTTTTCAGTCGGAACTAATATTTTAAAAGAGGAGATTGCCCTAGCTTGAGAAGGAGCCATTTTGAAGATGCTAACACGCTTTAAGTTGACTGATGGGACTTTCGTCGTCATCGTTATCCACCGATGTTTCAGGTGCCAGTCTTGACACAAATATTGCTTTTCTGGGAGGAACTGCCGTCAAGCAAATGTCATTATTTGGAACAGGAGGGGGGTTCACAGTAGGAGAGTTTCGAGTTGGGGAAAATATAGATGGGGTTATCGCCCTTGTACCGGCAGCTTGTGAGACTTGCCCAGTCTGGTGACCAGCATTCACACGCGAACAACCAGGAGGAGAGGATGACTTATTTTTCTCTTCATTACTTTTAGGCGATGACACTTGATTAGAGTGAGTGGCGGCTCTGGGCGGAGATACCCTTGCCACTTCAGCGTAGCTTAAAACCGATGGACTTGCCGGTTTGTTTGCAACTGTTTTGCTACCAACCGACTCAGCAATATCGGAAACATTACTATTCATTTTAGAGTTAGAGGGAGCGGTAACTTGTACCAACGAATTAGATTTGGAGAAAGCCAGATGTGACGTCCCACACGCTACGCTACGAGTAGAAGATGAGTGTCCAATAAAGCGACACTCATCAAACCTAGACTTAATGAGCTCAAACTTTTCCAACAAGGAGCCGAGATTTCTACTCAATTCCGAGAAACCATAACGGGTCTCCGTGAAAAGTTTATAAAAGTCAATGTCCCGCTGCCTACAGTCAGGACATGACCATCTTAAGCCTTTAGCCGGATCAGCGACTGCGTCAGCAGCACGGCCGAGAATACCGGCACATTTTGCATGACCAAAGCGCTCGCAGAGCCAACAAGAAACGAATCTATCAGAATCCGGGCCTGATTTCGCCCGACAAGGTGTATATAAACACTCTATGTCCTGTCAAAAAGACAGTTGTTGATTATGAAGAATAGACACACAAATCACTAAAAAAAATCCTGAACATAAAAATTTATCAACCAATTTGTGCAAAACTTCTCTGTTAGGTTGACACTGTAACGAGAGACCACTAGCAACACAAACTCCAAACAGCAAAAAAAAATAACAGAGAAAAAGAGAGAAAACAAAAAAAAAAAAGGGAGATTTTTATCAGAGCTCAAAATTTTTGTTTGCAAAAATCAAATGAATCAAATGAAATCGTAAAAGAAAAATATTTCTTTTACTTTGAATTCACTCACTTTCTTCTCAAAGTATATTATAAAATCACACACTATAAGGCAGAATAGGCACGAAATTCAACAAAAAATTAAAATTTTATTTGCCGGCACAAAAAATATACGACTATACCGCGCGACAAAGTTGCCAGACTCGATACATTCAGCGATATACTTTTACCTATTTGCAGTTAAGAATAAATAATATCGTAAAATTTATAATTCATTGTAGCCATAGTTAGCAATATTAGATGCGAACATTTTTAAATTGAATGATTGTTGAAATATTATGATGCAATTTTCTTTACATACACATGCTCATATCGTATGTTAATACAAATGCATAAAGCAAGTCTAAAATTTTAACTTCAGTAATTTATGTTCAGTGTATAAACACATACAACCATAAAGAAAATAATTCAACTTATTTAACAATTTTTCTATTAAACACATACCTGTTCCTAAACTGTTTCAAATGTTTACTTCGCTCGTATTTGACGCTTTCTTCCTTCCCTCGCTATCATTTACCTCTCCTCTTATACCACTCCATTCCTCTTTAATTCATAGTTTGTGCGTGTTTCGATTTTTTCTCACATTATGGATATGTCTTACGATTTTGTTATTGATAGTTGTTATTGTTTGTACGGTTATATTTTTTTGTTTTGCTTGATAGTGTTGCTGCACTTTCAGTATATTTTAGAATTAATTAGAACACTCAAGAAACTTTCCTTAACTCCAACTTATTGATATCTTTACAAAGAAGTTTGAAATGTTGTTTTAGTTCAATTCTCTTCTCAATTTTCACATTGTAAATTTTTGTATGAATCGTTTATAACGTGGCCTTTGAAGGTCGTTATGTACAGTTTTCTTTTCACTACTCTCTTGTAAAGAGTAGAGGAAAAGCCGACCAACCGAAACTCTGTACACCTATATAAGCGGACCTTACAGTATTTTTTTTGAGAGAGTTAAAGCGACCAAGACAAAAACTTGTTTTTCTAAGATCACAGCTACAACGAAGTACGGACATGCGAACAAAAACAAGATCAGTCACCAAGAATAAAGAAAATGATGCATGTTTGCAAAGGTATGCATATAAATAGAGAATAAGAAATAAAAAATCGCTGCAAATTACATGTGTCATTTGCAATATAAAGAAAATAAAACGTAAGTATATAAGTAAGGAAATGAAAGAATATGCATATTAAGAAAAAAGAGATATATTTATATATATAGTGAACTAAACGGTTTTTGCAACATACAGAGGCTTCTTGCAGGCAGAGGGACTAGTAAGGGAGTAAAACAATTCCATACAACGCATGTGTCTTTTTTAATACAGTTGATTTTATTCCAGGTCATTGCATGTTTGCGCGCTGGATTACCGTAATGAGTCTATTTTTGTTTAATCTGTCACGGCTTAAACGAAATTTCGTAGGTCATGTATACATCATGTATACAGCCGTAAACGTTCTTTAAGGGCGATGCGCTAACACTTGTTTCTCGTTTTGCAAATCTGCGAAAAGCAAATGACGCAATGTAGGTAAGTTTACTTTTCTAAACATATACAAAAAATTGGATTACTTGTTAATTTGCCAAAACACTCTAGGGTAGGAAACAAATTTAATACTTTGATGAAATATTGTTCTAAAGCTTACTTTTATACACTCGTTTCAGTCAATACAATACAATATTTTTTCAAATTTGTTAATTCAATTTAATAAAATTGCATACTAATAACAGTGCATCTTCCAGTCCCTCTGACATTTATGACATTTTTGTTAATTTCTTCGAACAGTCTGAAGCTTCAATGAGCAATTCATATGACTGTTATCCTTATTGTCCAGAATTCTTTGATATTATTCCTTTATTAATCTAGAAGTTTTTAATATTATATCTCTTTTAAAAATGTCGGGTTGGCTTGATCCGAACGGTGTACGGCCTTTCATCTTGAAATTTTGTACGAATATTCTACATATTCCTTGAATAATCTTATTTAACTTCTGTGGTGATCCCCGGAACTTGGACTATCTACAACTTGGTGACAAGTTCTCTGAAAGATAGCTTAGCGGTACACTGGAAGAAGCACTCTTCTCTCATAGACTATTGCTGAGAAGAAAATACCGACCAACCAGTTGGTAACTGGTTACGTAAAAAACGTTGACAAGGTAATAGTTGAGAGCATAGTAGCAGCCGATGCTAATATAGTTTGAAGAAGAGTAGTCCGGTGTTGGCTAGCCGGGATTGTATGGTTAATCCGAAGGCAAGAATGATTATGTCGCGTAAAGTAAGGCTAAAGGCTTAATAGTCTAACTTTAAACCCACGGGCCACGGATCAGGAGCCCTCTAACTATGTTTTGGTATAATGCCATACTTACCGAGTGCGTTGTGCCTTGCATTTGGAAAGTAAGAAAATACAAAAGCAAAACTCAGAAACTAAAACATCCCGAAAAGTATGCTCTTTTCAATTAGAAGAAACTTTGCTTTTGACACTTGAGTAATTTAAATTTGATAGTTTTTTCACTTGAACAACGCCTTTATTGACAAAAATTGACGCAATATACATTGATTAAATTTTCCATCACTTTCTGCATAATTTCTAGCAACATGGCGCTACCGTGTCGAAGGAACTTATATTGGTTCGGGGGTGACGAAATCAACGACATATTTTAGCATTTCTCCAAATTCACATATCCGCGTACAAGCCAAGCCATTCTGGACCGATCTGAACAAATAGAACTCAGAAGGCGCCATTTCTGTTGAGTACGCCAGGTCCCGCAAAAGTTCCCAATCAAGCTGCGACAATGTATTCATGGGCAACTCTTCCAACCAGTGCCCAAAACGGCATTTTCAGTCAATTTGCGAGCTAGCCGCCTTTCCTCCTTTTAGATTGTTCCCATCGCATGTCAATGTCTAGAAACGATTGATTTATCTATTGCTAAACTGTTCGAAAGTTGTTTGATGGTTTGAGATGGGCTTTCGTCTTGCAATTCATTGTTTTTGAGCTTTTTTGGTCCTCCAAACCGTCTGTTGCCATTGATCCCTTTTAAATCGTTGAAACCAAAATTTGCAATTTGCGATATGATGAAACAGCATCACTATGAGTTTCTGAATGTGTTTGATAGGCTTGGGCAGGGGTATGTTTCACATTAAACTACAAAAGTAATCAGGGTCGAAAATGCAATTTTGAGCACCCCACGATTAGTGTCGGCGTACGCTCAATAATTATCAATAATTATTTAATTTGAAAAGTTTTTTTCACGTAGAGTAAGGTCTAAATTATCGAACTTAATCGTCGTACCAGTAGAGTTCGCCTATCAAAATGAACTCAAAGATCTAAAATATAAAATAATCTTAATTCTTAACATATATGCTAACAAATTTATTTGTTCGCATGAGTAAGTTTTGTAACAAAGTATGTGTTTCTTTGCTGGATAGAATGAGGATTTTTCCACTAATTTCTATTTTTTTTGTTTAAACCCATCACCCATCAAGGACGAGAGGTTTATCTATACTTACTACCCGTTTACAACGCCCAGAAAAAAGTATCAGACACCCCCAAAAGTACATATGTTTTTGATTAACATCAATTTCTAAATTGGTTTTAGCAGTGTCCGTCTGTTTATGGTCCGTTGTAAATATTCTCCTGGCCGCAGAAGTGAAGTTATTGAATTTAACCTTGGAAGAAACATCGGAAGTTCTTGCACGTACATGGCATTGAAAATGGATTAAGTTGGTCGAAGAACACGCCCACAGCACCGCGTAAACTGAGAACATATCCGTTTTTAAAAAGGGAAAAAAAAGTGGTTTTTTGTTTGTTACTCATGAACTAGTGCAAATAAATGTACAAAAATTTGAACGCATATTCTATAGGCATTTGTGTACAAAAATCGAAAAAATTGGGCACGCCTACCCAATATCATGATGTCAAAATTTAATTGATTTTTCAATACCTTTAACCAGAAACAAGCTTCAAAAACCCCATAAAGTATAGAAATTCTTGGCCGGTTTCAAATTTGGAATCCACCTAAACATGTTCGTCTGTTCATCTGCCTGTCTGCGTAAGTGTGTAGTAGTGTGGTAAACATTCGCTCGTTCGCGACGAGGAAGATATCGCCTACACATCTGAAAAAAAATTTAGAGGTAATTTAAACTTTTCCAAGGACACGTCTGCAACGCCCACTCGTCTGTGCGACAAAAAAATTTACTTTGAAAATAAAAAAAACCAGCCGCGCCCACTTCATATTATAGAGGATGGAAACTTAGTTCTTTTACTTTTTTTGTCCACGATCAAAGATTAAGATTATTTTACCACTAAATGCTAGATTTAATTCAGATAGAAGATTATGAGAAAAGTAATCAAGTTTATTTTTAGTTACATTAAGCAAGCCCTTGGAATATTTAGTCACACACGCAGGTGGGCACATACGAAAAAAATAAGAATTCAACGTTTTGTGCTCAAATCAAAAACGTCATTTTTGTATTCTAATTTTAAATGAACTTATTCAATAGTGTGCTTTAGTGTAGTTAGCAATCCAATTTAGTATTTTGCGAATGACATCTCTTTCCATCTAAGGATATGCGTGCTAAGCAACAATTTTCTATCGTAACTGGTGAAATATGAGAAGCAATACGGCGCGTCAAAGAACCGACAGACGGGAGTTGAGTCTTGCTTCATAGAGAGTTTGGTACCGATATTTAGAAGAAAGTAAAATTACTAATGTAGCGATTGCGTTGTTGTTGAGTATATAAAAAAGATCGGATTGTTATGTGTCGAGCCGAACCATTAAGTTTCACTTAATTAAAAACACCGAACGTTTCTACATTTTTATTAACTGCAGAATACAACTACAATACATTCCAATAACGTTCCTTTCTGCTAAATATTTGCCGACTACAAATCTGGGTTCATCAAACGTTGTCGTACTAGCGTGAAAGAGTCTGAATGCTGTTTGCGTTTGTTCCTTAGCAATTGCATTTCAAATGGCATGCAACTATTTCGAAAAGACCCCTGCTTCACTTATCGTTGCGCTAGAGTATTTAGCGAGAGCTTAAGTAAAACATAGCTGTTTGCTCGTTCAATTGCTAACGCTAGTACTTGGAGAAGGGAATTTCTAGTCAAAACGAAACGCAAGATCTAATACCACTGATCTACCGTAGCACATGTTACATTAGTAGCACTGGCGTTTATTTCATAGGCGATATAACAAAATTTCTTTAATAGATAATTTTTATACCCATCATCATTTGTAATACAGGATGCCTTAAGTTTGTACGGACGTATCTAAGACGCAGAAGGGCTTTTGATAAGCCCACCTTTTACTATACAGGTCAACTTGGAATCACCTTCAGAGTCAGTTTCTGAATCGATCTATCCGTCGGTTCGTCTGTCTGTCTGTTAGTTTGATATCCGTCTATGCAAATTTGTGGCCAAGCTGCAGGTTGCAGTTTTTGCAATATAATGGTTTAAATCGGCTCACTTATTTCCATATAACTTTCCTATTTTGCCAACTCGTTATATTGAAAAAAATTGCAATTTCCAAGATTTCGCTCACTCTGTAACAGTAGTTGGACATTCTAAATTGGTATGAAAAATTTATTGCGGCGGGGGCAATATTTTGAACCCTGCCTCATTTAGGCGTTTCTTCATGCTGTAAAAAGGTGTTTTTTAATGTTTCATGGTGAAAATTAGTTCATAACGATAAATTGACATAGAAATCAACCTTGCCGAGCTTGGACCACATAGGTCTATTTTTTGGATACCACTGCATAAAAGGATTCCTCTGACATGCGGGCTTTCATGAAGAGGATGCCTTTGCATAAAAATAATGGGCTATCTCACCGTCGGCCTTACCCGACTGTAATTTTCTTACGCGTTTATTTAGTAATTGTGGATATTTATTCGTTAAGGTAATTGTAACTAGGTAGCAAGAGATTTTTATAAAATATTGTTTTCGTTAGTGTAAAGTTTTTAGGCGTTTAAGGAATATTTCAATCAATTTTTTCCATGTGTTTATTCGAAAAAGACTTGCTGCGTTGTTTGCGGAGAACCTGTATCTTGTGCGAAGGTGTAGACTAGCGCTCTTTTATTACACTGTGCAGTAATCGACTTCACATTCAAATTCACTCGTAGATCTCTGGATATACATCAAACTAAATGTGAAGTTGTCCTTAATATCAATTCTTTCATTGTTGTTAGTCATTTTACACATTTGATTTTCCTGAACTCTTTGTACATTTGTAGATATGTTTCTTGTTTTCTGTACTTTATCGTACAACATCTTCCTGCGTGCCCATCATAAGTATGGCTCACGTCTGGTCTACATGTTAAATTGTTGCCGAACATTTGTTTGTGGAGTCAACGTCAAGAATAAATCTTACGTGCGCTGCTTTAGCTTATTTTAATGCAGGCAATAACGCGATAGCTAAGTTTAATTACGCTTTGGCCTGAAAAGTGGAAGAAAATTACAGAGCACGTGTAAAATATGCCGCATATGGGAATAGTAAACTTGTAAGCTGACTAAAGTACAACTGAAGGTACAATCAGTCAGTTGGGGCATATGTGGACACGTAACTTTGGTGTCGTTTCGACAACAACGATTAAATGTTAGTTTGTTGTATTTCTCTACGTAGCTTGTGGTACAGCACGTATCAAATTTGTGCGAATATGTGTAACACTCCCAAAAATATAAGCTAGACACGCATTTTTAGTAGTACATATATGGGGGAACGTCGACGCGAATTTTAGCCTGCAACAAAAAATGACCTTTTTTTTTTTTTTTTTTCCTAATAGCAATGGTAGACTGCTTGATCATGGCTTTGCCAATTTCCCTGAGATTAGTGTAAATCGTTGTCCATCTTTTAGTTTACCTCAGGATCCTTATCATCCTGCCATGTGTGTTTCCTTTCATCACAAGCAGGATGGTTCGTTGAACTGCTCTAACGTTCCAAATCCAACTTTTTAAAATAAATATTATGATTTCCATAAAACCAATATTTTGCTGCTAAAATCTCATCTGTCACATATTACATTCTACAGTACATTAAATGTAGCTATTCCTGCATCCGTTCCGATCGAGCAGCCCCGACCTCGAAGCAGGTGTCCCCCGTGGTTTAATAAGACAACTAAATATTACAAGAATAGGAGAAAACAGGCTTTTCAAAAAATTTTCGAAAAGCTCTGTTTTCGACTATTCCGCTAACCCAGCGGCAAGGCATAGATTTACTTACCTCAATCACATATAGTAGTATATATATGGGGGAACGTCGACGCGAATTTTAGCCCGCAACAAAAAAGTAGTATATATATGGGGGAATAATGTCCGCACACTTCCCCGCTGAAAACGCCGCACATGCTAGGATGCGCACACACGCACACACACACACAACAGCATCCCTCACGTCTACTACACATTCCACATGACACTCCACTTACCCTCTCAAGACGGACTCCTACGCCAACGATCACATTTCATTATGTCCCTGCCTCTCCAATTACACTCCCTCATATGACGCTAACAAACACTTATCTCCCATACATTTTACCTCCATTACACACATTCTCCTACACAAACGAAAAACCAATCCTCTACATGCATTATTTATGATTCCCTTCACAAAAGTACATGAACAAAGAAACACGATCGTGCATGCATGTCTCTACACAAATTCCCACGAATACATCTCTTCATTACACACATCTTAATTACCAAACCAAAAAGGATTCTTTCAAGGACGTACATTATTTACGATTCCGATAACAAAAAAAAAAAATATATAAAAAAGGGACACGGTTGTCCATACACATGTCTACACAAATTTCCACGAAGAAAAAAATTTCCACTCTGGGTGATGCGACTATTTCACCATATCGCATTTCAGAACACTTACACGTCTCGTGATCCTTCCCCATTTCTATTTTTTATTATCACTATTTCCATTCGTATAAATACCCCGCTGAGAATGGAAAAAGAACTAGTATTATGGTGCATTATAAATGATAAAAAGAAAAAGGTCAAACGGTATTTATGACCACACTTCAGAGTATTTATAGAGAAAAATAAAAGACAGATGGAATTTTACAGATAACGCTTGAAGGTAAGTTCACCTATATAAGCAGAGTTTTCTCTTTAGTTACTTTCAAAAATACTAAAACCAGCAAACCATTAAAAGTGAGTTAATTACTTTAAATAAAAATAGAAAAATTAACATGGAACCAAGGAACAACAATAGCATATCACCATCATTATCATCAATATTATCAACGGAATACGAGAACCAATCCACTGCGGAAATGATGATGACTGAAAATTACAATTCTCAGATGACATTGGACTCAGTAATCTTTTTACCGTCGTAAACTTCAGAGATTATTTCACTTTCTGATGATAATGAGAACGATCTGGAAATTTTTGTATCAACACAAGCTAGTACATATAATCCAATGTCGTCTCTTCAAGTTGCTCAAATTTCTGAAGGGTCGGAGTTTAATTGGGCAACCGTCTCCCAATTAATCTTCATGGCGAATAATGAAATGGACCAATTCCTTCAAAGCGAGACTCCGAATTACGACCTCAGATATCAAAGTGAAACAATTTCCGATCCATTTGCAAGCTATGATCATTATTTCAATGATAGCTTCAATGACCAACTCTTAAATATTAATATACCTACAGTTACGGACTACAACAGACTTTTAGACGATACTTTCAATAATGAAATTTCTAAGATTAATATGGATAATTTACTACAATAAAGTATTAAACAAATAAATAATTAAACTTATGTTTTATTTTTATTCTTCTAATAACTACAGCCAATGTGACCAGAAATCTATAAAAATAAATTATAAACTGAATTTTAGTTAGTAGCTTCAAACTCGTGATTGAAAAAAGAACTACAACATCAATACAACAAAAGCCATGGTAAGAAACAAGAAACAAAAGAAATATTTTTCATATAATCGTTCTAAAAATTTAATAATTTTTTTAAATGTTTTTAATAGACTTTTCTGCAGACTCTGAATGACGCCTGGAAAACATCAGGACAAGGATACACAAAGGTAGATGAGTTATCAATTGATGCATCTTATAAAATAGTCGGATGTAAGGCAAAAGCAACACAATATGGAGAAAAGATTGCCCTTTATTTGGAATCACCAGAGGGAAAGTTACTCTGGATATTTCTTCCGAAGCGTCTTAGTCAAGTATTC
>NW_024002061.1:0-2729 GCF_014805625.2 Glossina fuscipes | reverse complement strand
TCAACTTTTTCTCCACTCTATGTAAGAGTTCTCACGAATAGTGAGTCCCACAGTAAGTTTTTAACGAAGTTTATGACGAAATGGTGGCAATTTAGCCAAAAAATTAAAGGCATGGAATTTGGATGAGGTGGGTGTATTTTTTAGACTCTAACATATATAGGGATTATTACGAAAAGCAAGCCCTCAAGAAAGTCCAATTTTTAATTTTGGAAATGGAAAAATAATAAAATTGTTGCTTGATTTGAATCAGACGCCAATGTGATGTTTTGGCCATTTCCCAAAATACTTTCTTGGGCTTTCATGAAAAGCATGCCTTTGCATGAAAATAATGTGCAATTTTTGGCGAATAAGTGCACTAGACGAAATCATGCAGGACATCTAAAGTCGGCCTTGCTTGACTATGATCTACTTACTTGTTTCTCAAAGACACAATGAATTTTAATTGTGTTTTTTATCTATTTCAAAAGTGCCAATTTTTGATTTTCGGTTTAAATAAGGCTCAATCATGAGCCCAGGTCTAGCAGTCATAATAAATTAAATACATACATGGTTAAACCTTAAGATTAATTTCTTAATTGCGTGTCGAGAAGAGAACCTGCGGGCACAAATTATTGCTGTTAAGATTTTCCTTTGACGATTTGATTTACCTGGCTTGTTTATTTTTTTTGTTTTGTCTCTGAATAGTATTCACTGATTTAATTGCAGATGTTCCATGAATTTTCCCTCTTGGAAATTTTATCAGAAATTTTTTTTTTGTATTTTAAGCATAGTATTGCTCGCAAAACACTTTCTTGCCATTTCAAAGTTCAATTCAACTTTTATGATTTTTCCAAACATTATTTTTTTTTTTTGTGCATTTGTGCAATTTTCTTCTCTCTCTAGTTCGATTTTCACCTATTTCACAATCGTCTTTTTTTTCATTGAGATATGTCCTTGGTCGGACGCCACTTGTGAAGGACTATTTTGCCCAAAACCTGGCGCTCAGCGACTCCAGGTTGTATCTCACAAGGCATTTCTTTGTTTCGTCCTTTGTATTAAATATCGTTGGAAGTAATTTATAAACGAGTTTTTTAATAGTATAAATTCATTTTTAAACTTTGTCTTATATTTTCTATTTATTCACAGTAACTTTTGGTATTTTCGTTTGTTTATTATAATTTTCTTTCTGAGGATGAGATTTCTTTGTTCCACTTCAAATATAAATCCATGTTCTTGATTCAAAGACCTATTAGCACCAGGCAACTTACTAACAACATCAATCATTTTTTGTAAAAATCGCATTTGCCCCTCACGATCTATGATTTTTCAAAATTTAATTCTTCCGCCGTGTACAAACCCGCGAAAAAGCCTGCGTCCCTTATAACCTAAAAATAATTGTAAAAATCTCATTTTCTTTAATATCGGATCAATATTTCATAGTTTTTTACCGCATTAAAGACGTCATGCAGAAAACGAAACGGTGACTTCTTCAGCATCTTTTCACTTAATGCCGGTTTTTTAACATATTTACCCAAAGTTATTATAACTGAAGGATTTAAGATGTTATCAGTCATAGTTTTTTAAAAATTCCTTCTATTAAAAATGATATACTAAAAGTGAAACATGCTTAAAGGAATATTTAGTTACTAGTCGTGGCAACGGATTTTCGTATCCTTGGTAATTTGAAGCCAACGATGCCACAGAACGTTTTTCCCTTTGACTCAATTATGGTTGAAAAGCAAATTTAGTCAAGCATGACGCTCATAAGAATGGATGTATATGCAGTAGAAATGATTTCAAGGGATTTTAAGAAATTGAAAAAAAAAGGAAAGGGTCTCAAAACCTTTTTAAAGCGCATGTGGTATGAGAATATATTGAGGATACGTCCGGATATACACAACACCCAAAAAGACTTCCGAAAATCGCATTTCATTACACCGATCGATTTAGAAATGCCTTCTGAATTGATCCAAATTCGTGTGTTAATAATGATCTATTAATTTTTCATTCTTATTAAATAATTCGCATAATTTGTTAATGAAATTTATACTAAATCCAAGATTAAAAAAAAAAAATTGTAAATATTAGTTTAGGGAAAAAGAAATCCATTATTTTTTCGGTAGATGGCTGCACTGATAGATTTCTCGTAAAGTATCGATCAAACAATTTCCGATACTGTACATTTACATACTGTACATTTCGCAGTAAAAAAAATTCTTTTGCTGTTTTTTGTTTGGTGCATTCAGTTGCGTGTTAAAAATGGAAGTGAACAAAGAGAAAATTCGATACATTTTACAGTTTTTCTTTGACAAAGGCGAAAATGCAAACCAGGTGGCTAAAATTGTGAATGGTGTTTATGGTTCCGATACTGTAACAGCCAATTATGTGCAATTTTGGTTTCGTAGATTCCGTTCAGGAATTTTTGATGTTAAAGATGCACCTCGCACAGGTAGGCCGGTCGTCGAAAATGTCGATAAAATCGGAGAAATGATCGAAGTTGACCGGCATGTTAGCAGTCGTAACATCGCCCAGGAGCTAAAAATCGACCATAAAACAGTTTTAAACCATTTACACAAAGCTGGATTCAAAAAGAAGCTCGATGTTTGGGTGCCACACCAATTAACAGAAAAAAACATGATGGATCGAATTTCCATCTGCGAAGCCTTGGCCAAATGAGAAATGGAATGAGATAGACCCATTTCTTAAACGGATGGTGACTGGAGATGAGAAATGGGTCACATACGATAACC
>NW_024002060.1:0-1724 GCF_014805625.2 Glossina fuscipes | reverse complement strand
CCACCGCACAAGCAGGAGGCAGACCAGGAGATTTTGAGCCGTCTGTGTACAAAAGATTCCAACCAGTATTGTCCAATACTTGGGTTTTCTCAGCTATTAGATTCCTGAAGACGTAATTTGGAGTATCTTCTTTCTTGTGCATAGACAGTGAGATGTCAAAAGAGCAGTCTTTCAAAATCCATGGAGCGGGAAATTTTTAAGGGAATGTTCAATTCCTTTGCGATGCACAAACAATGGTCAATTGCAGATGGTGACTTTGGAATTTTCTTCGCAATAATAATCTTTCTTACGTCATCACCGAGAATGGATTTGTTTGAATTAAGAAGCTTAGGGACTATTTTAGCTTTTAACTCATACAGTATATTTTCTAAGGTTGGGAGACCAGTTTCAATTATAATATTATTTATGGGCGTCGTCCGAAAAGCATAACAACTTGCTCTAACGGCTTGGTGATAGACCGGTTTAAGGATGTTGATATTAGATTTGCAGCTATTGCCATAAATTATCAAAGCATAGTCAATCTTGCTTAACACAAGCTTTTTGGTAAGATAAGCGATAGTGTTAATATGCGCATGGCTTCTCCAAGCAACGTACTGTATGAAATTTACCCTTGTTAAAAGGGAGTTTTTTAAACGAAGGCAGTGTGCTTTCCAACGATAATTGTTTGAAAACGTGAGCCCGAGAACATGGAGCGTCTGCACATTTAGTACTGGTAAGCCGTTAATATGCATCAGTAGGTTTCCTGCATCGCACATTTGTTTTCGACAAATGTGCATTTTTTTTGATTTTTGTATAGAGATAATAGCTCCTGACGAGTTTGCCCATGTGGAGATCTCACATGCAATAGATTCGAGGATGTTGATTGCTTTCGTGTTGTCTTTTTCTTTTGTAAAAATGTATACATCGTCCGCGTAGAGACAATGTTCCACTCTTGGTACACGGCAAAGAATTTCGCTAATTTCGTTGAAAGCGATCTGGAAAAGCGTGACAGAGAGAGGAGATCCTTGCGGAATGCCATTCTTTAGCGGAAAGGAATCAGAAAGATGATTGTTGATTCTAACTTTGAACCGCCGAGGCGACATGAATGATTTGATGTAGTTAAAGAACTTGGGTCCAACATTCCATGATTTCAAGAGTCTTAAGATAACATGAGGACTGAGGAATTGTTACGTGATTTCGTTCGGAAATTGCTTTGCTTGTGAAATAATCAATATGTAACAGAGCGTCGATGCATCCTCTACCCCGCTTGAAACCAACTTGCTGCTTTGTTATCAGGTTTTTGGATTCAAGAAACCAAGATAATCTAGATGCCATAATCTTCTCTAAAACCTTAGAGAGGCAAGATAAAAGAGAAATTGGGCGATAATCAGATGCGATGGAGACATTTTTTGACTTTGGAATTGGAACAACTGTTGCCATTTTCCACATGTAGGGTATATGGCCAGTCATAAATACCGTATTATATAGGTCCAGTAATTTCTTTTTACTAGACTTAGACATAGCACTGATCATTTGGTATGAGATGCGGTAAATACGATTTGAATATGTTACACCACGGATTATTTTCTATACTATATGAAAAAAAAAAATTCCATGAAGGCTTACAAAAACATAAACATATGATATGATACGTTTAGCGACTGCCTGTAATTGCCAGTTATCTTATTGCTAAACACAAAAATACCTCGTGTGATATGCAGACCCAGAATAATTTGCTCGATGCC
>NW_024002059.1:0-2481 GCF_014805625.2 Glossina fuscipes | reverse complement strand
AAGTAAAGACTTTTTTTAAGTTAAAAAAAAAAAAAATAAAAAAAAAAATAAAGAAAAAATAATCATTTCTTACGGCACTTAAAGAAAAGCTAAAAATTACTAGAATCAGTTAGTTTTAACCAACTGAAGATCGCTTGTTTCAAAAGAACCAAAAAACACACAATGCGTGTAATTGTGCACACGCAAGCCGGTCAATGCGGAAATCAAATCGTTGGTAAATTTTGGGAGAAAACTTAATGACGTAAATTGCCGAAAACATTACAGAAATATTGGACTACGTTGCACATGTGCGGATACGAGTGCCAGTAGTTTCAAAATTAGATTTATCAAGTTGTTAATTGTTTCCAAGATCTCGAATGTACATTCGGTGAGTTGTTATTTTTTTTGTTAACATAGAGTATAATTCTTATTTTTATTATAATCATAATTTTTGAATCAGATTACACATTTGACACTTTTAGATTAAGACATTTGTAACAACAACACTTTAATAAAATGTTTGTAATCTAATTATATTGTTTTGATTCTGGCTGGCGAAGTAGGTGACCACCTAACACTCTCACATTCACTACACATCCACTTACATCTAAAAATTTATAAAGATTCTATAGGGCAAAATCGCTTAGAGGAACCCCCCAATTTTCGGCGAGCTAGTCAGATAGCGTTAAGAGCCCTTTGAGCTGCTTTGCATGCTACACATAATCGGCTGTTACAGTATCGGAACCATAAACACCATTCACAATTTTAGCCGCCTGGCTTGCATTTTCGCCGTTGTCAAAGAAAAACTGTAAAATGTAGCGAATTTTCTCTTTGTTCACTTCCATTTTTAACACGCTGTAACTCACAACTGAATGCACCAAACAAAAAACAGCAAAAGAATTTTTTTTACTGCGAAATGTACAGTATGTAAATGTATAGTATCGGAAATTGTTTGATCGATACTTTATGAGAAATCTATCAGTGTAGCCATCTACCGAAAAAATAATGGATTTCTTTTTCCCCAAACTAATATTTCATTTCCAAAATAAGATAAGGTTTGAATTGTCCTTTTTCTTTCACATATAACATAACGCATTTTACAATGATTTTCTTTTAGATTTTGCGCAGCATATTCTACACAATCTTATCTGGGGCCTTGGTAACGAGTACTGCTTTATATGTAATGAATTTACAGAAATGCTTGCATTACTTTATATTTTCTCGACCTGACAGTAACATCGGATATTTTGCCTTTTCGTTGTAGCAGGAAGGCGCCCTCCCAATCACTATGTAACCTGATATTAACACTGGTGTAACATTCTTGTATTACTCATTTCAATTGAGAGCAAATTTGACTTTGATTCTTAATTGCAATTCAATTTTATGCAAAAAAATTACGTAAAACTGAACAGTAAAAAATAAAAATCTAAAGTTGAATGAAATTGCAAGATTTTGCATTGTGGGCTAACGCTAAAACTGAATCTTTGGTAGTCATAGTATATTTGCGTTTCTCCCACACATACGTATTTTTCGGTCCAAATTTTGATTACGTCGCGTTTCTTATTCAACCGTTATGCTCGTCCTAACTTTGCAATCCTTCCCCACATCGGAAAAAACATCTTGCATTGCCAGCAATATCAATCATAGTTCTTTTTCTTACAAATTGCCTATTCATCATTGACCTCTTCAATAGACTATCTTCGACTACTTGTCTTGAACAATTGAATGCAATTGAATTAAAATTTATCTTAATCGAATTAATCGCTTGCAACGTGGCATAAGCAAGTAATGATTAGAAGTTTTTGTTTGATATGTCTTTAATCCGCAAATTTTTGTGCATTACTTGGATTTTATGTATTGCCTGGAATATTGGAATTCATGAATTTTTTTTCATTAATCAACTTTAAAAAGCTTATTTATTTTCACATTAATTTTCCTATGAGAGAAAACTTATATAATATATATGCATATATATATATATATATTGGGTGGGCGTGGCTATTTTGTTCATTTGGTCTGTTATCCATTCGAATTCATTTCGGCTGCCAAGGCTAGACAAAGAATCGCGTACATTACGTGATGTTCAGTCAAATAACACAAAATTTTCATAAATCGTATAAATTTATTTTTTCACAGGTTCAGCTGCTTGCAGAAGGTTTGTTTTTTTGATGACACACTAAGAAACCGCCAATAGAAAAGGTGTTCGGTTATTATATTCCTATTTTCATATAAATATAGATGCCAACAAGCTTACCTTAGCCTATGGAAGTATCTCATTCTGCTGAAGCGGAAGCGTGGAGGCGTGTGCTTGTTTTTTAGTCTAAAATGAAATCAAAACAAATGAATAAATTATATATCATAATAAGCAAAGATAAATGCAAATCTACCAATGGCATACAGCGAATCTTACATCACATGAGGCGGGTTAGTGGAGAGTTGGACTTCATTTTTTTTAATCTAAAATAGAAGAAATAAATAAGTAATATACAAAAATATTTATAT
>NW_024002058.1:0-3361 GCF_014805625.2 Glossina fuscipes | reverse complement strand
TTTTTCTTTTTTTTTCTTCTTATTTGTTTTATTATGCTTATACTCAACTTTATTGTTAATTAATATTAGTTTTGCATTAAGAGCCTATTGAACTCGACTGTTATTTGTTTAGTTGAGTTTCTAGTATAAGTGGAATAAAATAAATAAATAAATAAATGACTTATCTCCCATAAATCTTACCTCCATTACACACATCCTCCTACACAAACGAAAAACCTATCCTCCACATGAATTATTTATGATTCCCTTCACAAACGTACATGAAAAAAGAAGCACGATCGTGCATGCACATGTCTACACAGATTTACACAAACACTTCTCTTCATTACACGCATCTTAATGACCAAACCAAAACACGATTTCTTCAAGAACACACATTACTTACGATTCCGATAATAAAAAAATATCACAAAAGAAACACGATCGTGCATGCATGCGTCTACAAAAATTCCCACGAACACATCTCTTCATTACACACATCTTAATCACCAAACCAAAAAGGATTCTTTCAAGGACGTACTTTATTTACGATCCCGATAAAAAAAATATATATTTAAAAAAAGGGACACGGTCGTCCACACACATGCCTACACAAATTTCCACGAAGAAAAAAATTAAGTGGTGATGCGACTATTTCACCATATCGCATTTCAGAACATTTACACGTCTCATGATCCTTCCTCATTTCTATTTTTTATTATCACTATTTCCATTAGTATAAATACCCCGCTGAGAATGGAAAACGAACTAGTATTATGGTGCATTATAAATGATAAAAAGAAAAAGGTCAAACGGTATTTATGACCACACTTCAAAGTATTTATAGAGAAAAATAAAAGACAGATGGAATTTTACAGATAACGCTTGAAGGTAAGTTCACCAACATTTCTATCCTATATAAGCAGAGTTTTCTCTTTAGTTACTTTCAAAAATACTAAAACCAGCAAATCGGTTAGTGAGTTAATTACTTTAAATAAGAATAGAAAAAATTAACATGGAACCAAGGAACAACAATAGCATATCACCATCATTATCATCAATAGTATCAACGGAATACGAGAATCAATCTACTGCGGGAATGATGATGACTGAAAATTACAATTCTCAGATGACATTGGACTCAGTAATCTTTTTACCGTCACAAACTTCAGAGATTATTTCACTTTCTGATGATAATGAGGACGATCTGGAAATTTTTGTATCAACACAAGCTAGTACATATAATCCAATCTCGTCTCTTCAAGTTGCTCAAATTTCTGAAGGGTCGGAGTTTAATTGGGCAACCGTCTCCCAATCAATCTTCATGGCGAATAATGAAATGGACCAATTCCTTCAAAACGAGACTCCGAATTACGACCTCAGATATCAAACTGAAACACTTTCCGATCCAATTGAAAGCTATGATCATTATTTCAATGATAGCTTCAATGACCAACTCTTAAATATTAATATACCTACAGTTACGGACTACAACAGACTTTTAGATGATAGTTTCAATAATGAAATTTCTAAGATTAATTTGGATAGTTTACTACAATAAAGTATTAAACAAATAAATAATAATTAAACTTATGTTTTATTTTTATTCTTCCAATAACTACAGCCAATGTGACTAGAAATCTATAAAAATAAATTATAAACTGAATTTTAGTTAGTAACTTCAAACTCGTGATTGAAAAAAGAACTACAACATCAATACAACAAAAGCCAAGGTAAGAAACAAGAAACAAAAGAAACATTTTTCAGATAATCGTTCTAAAAATTTAATAATTTTTTTAAATGTTTTTAATAGACCTTTCTGCAGACTCTGAATGACGCATGGAAAACATCAGGACAAAGGAGATGAGTTATCAACTGATGCACCTTATAAAATAGTCGGATGTTAGGCAAAAGCAACACAATATGGAGAAAAGATTGCCCTTTATTTGGAATCACCAGAGGGAAAGTTACTCTGGATATTTCTTCCGAAGCATCTTAGTCAAATATTCCCATCCAAGAATCCGTATAAAAAGTTAAAGGAAAATAATATCCAACATATTATCTTTCGGGGAAGAGACAAATCTATAGCTAATGCCCCTATTTTTGAGTTTATTCCAAATGAAAATAAAGAATTTGATATTTAAAATGAAATTTTAATTTATTTTATTCAAAATTCTTTTTTACATAGTTTGAGTATTTTCTTATCATTAAAGCTGTAGGCAGTTTTACTAAATTGTTTGAGATAAGCATTTAAACTTTTTCGTTGACTCTTATATAAGCTATAAAGCAAGGCATAATGTCCGCAAGTGCTTGAAAAGTATCCTTGGAGTTGCTGTTTATTACATATATACGTGTCGCAGTTTCTCTTTAAAAAATTGTAAAATTCTTTCTTCAATGATCGTTGACCATATGAATCAAAGTATTCCGCTCCTAACTTAGAATTAAAATAAAAGGCCACCCAATGCTCTCCTGGTTGATTAGAGTAGTCTGTAGTTGCTATTATAATAGCAGGTTTAGAGCCCACTATCCGTGGTAAATTATTAGCTGGGAAAACACCTTGAAAATACTTCTTTGTAGATTGATTTGCCTTAAGTGCTTGTTCTACTTGTATCGTATTCATTTTAAAGCGTAATTTTCAGGTTTCTGTTTCTATCAATCTCTAACATCGAGTCATACTCGCAGTAAACTATGCAAGTTACAGCTGATGTTAATGCCCGAGCGAATTTGCCTTCAATGCGTATGTTTCCTTGCCTTAAAATATTAGCACACAAATCGTTATTACAATGATCAGCGGAGAGATCAATCGCTAGTATAAAGCAGCTATCTTCAAAAAATTTCTTATTTATATGAAGACCACGATCTGAGTGATTAATTTCAGATGATTTGAATAGCATGCTATAGGCTCTGGTTGATCTTAATTTTTCTGTAGAGTAATCGAATTCAAGTGGTTGAGAAGGTATTTGAACACCATTGACTGACAAATTAAACCTTTGCAAGTAAAAATGCTCGAACTTGAAAGGATCCGCTGATCGATCGCCTGAATAAACGCTATTATAAACCGTACAAAAAGTTAAAAATGTCGGAAGTTGTTCTATGACAACATTGTCTAATGATAGGGTATGGTTTCCAGGATGCAGAGTGAATGTTTTAAGTTCTACTTTATTAAATGGATATAAAGCTGCTTTCGTTTGTAATATTTTATGATGAGCAACCAGTATTCCTAGATTAATAGTTATGTGTTTCATAAACAATTGTGCTTCCAATATCTTAAGCTGCGGTTCCTTGGCAGGATTTTGCATTAAATAAAATGATGATTTTTCCAAATTAAATATTATGCGCAAACCAACATTATTTAGCAAGAGTTTAGGCTGATTAAAAATAT
>NW_024002057.1:0-3660 GCF_014805625.2 Glossina fuscipes | reverse complement strand
TAGCAAAGGTAAAACACAATTTTCTCTATTTGTATTTACTATTATGAAAGCAATTACCTGATGCTGATGATTAACTGCTGGTTAGTTTCAAAAATTGAGTGTTTAAATTTAAAAAATACTAAATTCAAAAGCAGTTCCTTGGCAAGTCTTTACAGCGTCCAAATTTTACCTAGAAATTTACCTTCACTAGGCATTCAGGTTGACGACACATTCTGTTAACTTAACAATTGAATCATTCTATTAAAGCGCTTAAATAAAGTGAATTTAAGGATAGGAAGTCTGCAGGAATCGAATCGATATTTCATGTTCATTGGCCTTTTAGAACTGCCACAATGTACAGAAGACGGATTGGGAGCTTAAAGAATAAATTCGACTAGACATTGCGCTGTTATATTGTTCTTGCTAAAGAACAATTACCACCAAATACCACCATTAGCTAAGGAAAAACACGGTTTTCTCTATTTGTATTTACTATTATGAGAGCAATTACCTGATGCTGATGATTAACTGCTGGTTAGTTTCAAAAATTGAGTGTTTAAATTTAAAAAATGTTAGATTCAAAAGCAGTTCCTTCGCAAGTCTTTACAGCGTCCAAATTTTACCTAAAAATTTATTTTCACTACGCATTCAGGTTGACGACACATTATGTTAACCTAACAATTGAATCATTCTATTAAAGCGCTTAAATAAAGTGAATTTAAGGGTAGGAAGGCTGCAGGAATCGAATCGATATTTCATGTACATTGGCCTACTAAAGCTGCCACAATATACAGAAGACGGAATAGGAACTAAAGGAATAAATTCGACTAGAGATTGCGCACTTATATTGTTGTTGTTAAAGAGCAATTACGTAATACCATTAGCAAAGGAAAAACACAATTTTTTCTATTTATGTTTACTATTATGAGAGCAATTACCTGATGCTGATGATTAACTGCTGGTTAATTCCAAAAATTTTGAGTGTTTAAATTTCAAAAATATTTCCATTCAAAAGCAGTTCATTGGCAAGTCTTTACAGCGTCCAAATATTACCTAAACATTTATCTTCCATAGGCATTCAGTTTGACAACACATTATGTTAGCTTAACAATTGAATCATTCTATTAAAACGCTTAAATAAAATGGATTTAAGGATGGGAAGTCTTCAGGAAACGGGTCAATATTTCATGTTAATTAGCCTACTAAAGCGGCCACAATCTATAGAAGACGTATTAGGAACTGAAGAAATAAATTCGACTAGAGATTGCGCTGTTATATTGTTGTTGTTAAAGAGCAATTACATAACACCATTAGCAAAGGAAAAACACAATTTTTTCTATTTATGTTTACTATTATGAGAGCAATTACCTGATGCTGATGATTAACTGCTGGTTAATTCCAAAAACTTGAGTGTTTAAATTTAAACAATATTCATATTCAAAAGCAGTTCATTGGCAAGTCTTTACAGCGTCCAAATTTTACCTAAAAATTTATCTTCACTAGGCATTCAGTTTGACAACACATTATGTTCATTTAACAATCAAATCATTTTATTAAGGCGCTTAAATAAAGTGAATTTAAGGATGGGAAGGCTTCAGAAATCGGGTCGATATTTCATGTACATTGGCCTACTACAGCTGCCACAATATACGCAAGACGGATTCGGAGCTAAAGAACTAAAATTCGACTAGAGATTGCGTTGTGATATTGTTGTTGTTAAAGAGCAATTACAAAACACCATTAGCTAAGGAAAAACACAGTTTTCTCTTTTTGTGTTTACTATTATGAGAACAATTACCTGATGCTGATGATTAACTGCTGGTTAATTCCAAAAGCTTGAGTGTTTAAATTTAAAAAATATATAAATTCAAAAGCAGTTCATTGGCAAGTCTTTACAGGATCCAAATTTTACCGTAACATTTATCTGCACTAGGTATTCAGTTTGACGACACATTATGTTCATTTAACAATCCAATCATTTTTTAAGGCGCTTAAATGAAATGAATTTAAGGATGGGAAGGCTTCAGAAATCTGGTCGATATTTCATGTACATTGACCTACTAAAGCGGCCACAATGTACAGAAGACGGATTGGGAGCTTAAAGAGAAAATTCGACTAGACATTGCGCTGTTATATTGTTGTTGCTAAAAAGCAATTACATAACACTATTAGCAAAGGTAAAACACAATTTTCTCTATTTGTGTTTACTATTATGAGAGCAATTACCTGATGCTGATGATTAACTGCTGGTTAGTTTCAAAAATTGAGTGCTTAAATTTAAAAAATATTAAATTCAAAAGCAGTTCCTTGGCAAGTCTTTACAGCGTCCAAATTTTACCTAAACATTTATCTTCACTAGGCATTCAGGTTGACGACACATTATGTTAACTTAACAATTGAATCATTCTAATAAAGCGCTTAAATGAAATGAATTTAAGGATGGGAAGGCTTCAGAAATCTGGTCGATATTTCATGTACATTGGCCTACTAAAGCGGCCACAATGTACCGAAGACGGATTGGGAGCTTAAAGAGACAATTCGACTAGACATTGCGCTGTTATATTGTTGTTGCTAAAGAGCAATTACGAAACACCATTAGCTAAGGAAAATCACAGTTTTCTCTATTTGTATTTACTATTATGAGAGCAATTACCTGATGCTGATGATTAACTGCTGGCTAATTCCAAAAACTTGAGTGTTTAAATTAAAAAAATATTTAAATTCAAAAGCAGTTCATTGGCAAGTCTTTACGGCGTCCAAATTTTACCTAAAAATTTACCTTCCATAGGCATTCAGTTTGACAACACATTATTTTCATTTAACAATCGAATCATTCTATTAAAGCGCTTAAATAAAATGAATTTAAGGATAGAAAAGCTTCAGGAAACGGGTAAATATATCATGTACATTGGCCTAATAAAGCGGCCATAATGTACAGAAGACGGATTAGGAACTGAAGAAATAAATTCGACTAGAGATTGCGCTGTTATATTGTTGTTGTTAAAGAGCAATTACATAATACCATTAGCAAAGGAAAAACACAATTTTGTCTATTTATTTTTACTATTATGAGAACAATTACCTGATGCTGATGATTAACTGCTGGTTAATTCCAAAAACTTGATTGTTTAAATTTAAACAATATTCACATTCAAAAGCAGTTCATTGGCAAGTCTTTACAGCGTCCAAATTTTACCTAAAAATTTATCTTCACTAGGCATTCAGTTTGACAACACATTATGTTCATTTAACAATCGAATCATTTTATTAAGGCGCTTAAATAAAGTGAATTTAAGGATGGGAAGGCTTCAGAAATCGGGTCGATATTTCATGTACATTGGCCTACTACAGCTGCCACAATATACGCAAGACGGATTCGGAGCTAAAGGACTAAAATTCGACTAGAGATTGCGTTGTGATATTGTTTTTGTTAAAGAGCAATTACAAAACACCATTAGCAAAGGAAAAACACAGTTTTCTTTTTTGTGTTTATTATTATGAGAGCAATTACCTGATGCTGATGATTAACTGCTGATTAATTCCAAAAACTTGAGTGTTTAAATTTAAAAAATATTTAAATTCAAAAGCTGTTCATTGGCAAGTCTTTACAGGGTCCAAATTTTACCGTATCACATATCTGCACTAGGTATTCAGGTTGACGACACATTATGTTCATTTAAC
>NW_024002056.1:0-3302 GCF_014805625.2 Glossina fuscipes | reverse complement strand
TCAACGGTCGTCCCATTGAAGCTATCTATATTAACGTATTTTTGTTTCAAAACCCTTTTGAGTGAATATAAATATTTTCCAAAGGAATTTTTTATTTTATTACCATTTAAGTCTTTTTCCTCCAGATCCTCAGCGGGGAAGGAAACGTATTAATCTTTTCCATCTTAATAAGATGTGGACATGCATATGTTTGTATGGCAGGCGAACCTGAATGTTTACACACAAAGGACAAAGTACACCGGCATAAGCCTGCTTATGTCCGAATATTTCCTACATTCATAAATTATGATCATACACCCTACTGTGCTACTACTGCGCTGCTCGCAATATCGCTACGATTTCTTTCCCGTTAGTATTATTTCTTCCCATTTTTTTTGCTGACCGGCAATCGTCCGGCAATATGTCTGACGCAAGGAACAAATAACAGAATTTGTGAAGAAACGTAAAGTGAGAAGAGCACTACGTGGCATTCTTTTCGGTATATAATATATGCGACCACGACAGCTGACTTCGATACCTTGAAACAACTAGCGATGTAAGAGTATGTTAACCTAAGTGACTAATTCCTTAACACAAGCAATTCAAAAATCTCGATTAATCAAAGCATGATTTGCGGAAACTGCTGCCACATTATCAAAACCGCTACCGCTGTAATTAGTGTTATAAATACGTGTATTGCGTTTCTTTTTTTCCTTTGGTTTTTTTTTTTTTTTTTTTTTTTTTTTCATTAAAAAACGAATCAGAACTTGTTTGTGCATCAATGTTGCTTTAAAGACTATTGCCTTTAAATGATTGAGGAAAATGTATTTGTGTTTATTCTTGTGTTATCCTTGTTGTTACTCATCTTGTCGACAAGAGATTTTATATAGTAATCATGTTTAAACTTTGCTTTAGTATTTAAATTGTGCAAATTTTTCCATTTTACTCTTTTATTTTTATTTATTTATTTATATATTTTTTTTTTTTGCAAGAACAACCTCAAGAGATTTACTTTAACTTGGGCTTGGTATGCTTGTAACAGCACATGGAGACAATCGACTTAATGCTATTTGCTTAAAATTGAATTTTGATTAAAATTGTATAAATTAAAGCTTAAGCTAAAGCTTCTACAATAAATAAATAAAAATTTGTACATTCTCTAAACAATTACATACATAAATATGTTAAATCAATGAGAAGGAAGTAAAAAAGTTTCATATCGTTTGGAATGAGACCCGTCCCATTTGAGACCCGTCCCAGTTGACCGATCGGAATTATTTTTGCACTCATTGTGTAGATTATTGTTTTCTTCACAGGGAGCAAATTGTGTTTTTAATTTTTTTTTTTTTGCATAGACGTGTGGGCGTATCCTTTGGTTATTTTCAAATTCTTTTACAAGTTTTTGGGCGATATCTTCATTTTTGCAAACGGGAGAATGTTTACCACTTGGTTTGTTATGTTTATACACTTGGACCGATGAACGGACGGACGTGCTTAATTCGATTTAGAATTCGATGCTGATGATCAAGAATTTATATATAATTTTTTGGGGCCTCTCATCGTTCGGTAATGGGTATAAAAACACTAGATGACTACTCTAGTCGTTTCAATAAGATTGATTCCTTCATTGATACTGTCTTCTAAAGGTCCTTTTAAGATTTCCATAGAAATTGTTGTACTGGATATGAATCTTCAAACCGTGAATATTTTTTGGCAATCATCAAGCATGTCTTTGCTTGTAAGGTTTCCCCGTAATGGCAGCCTGAAAGAGTAGATTTCTTAATGATCTTTTTGTTTTCGACAATTTGGTTCTGTGAATGCAGTTAGAACAAGATGAGCATTAATATAAGAGTTATGTGAATGGTGTTAATGTTGACTTTTTAATTTTTTTTTCCAGTATTTCGTCCATCCTTTCCATTGTGCCGTAATGCTGCACACGCTGCAGATTAGGGTGCTAAGTCAGCTACAACATTTCCCAAGAAACCTATATGGCTCGGTGTTATATTCTAGTTTGCTGCTGGTGAGCCAACTAGTAAATCCGACAGACCATCTGTGATGATAAGTATTTTGAGTGTGGCCTTGAAAGCAGGCTTTGAACTGAGCTGTGCTGAGCTATAGCTTCGGTTTGAAATGCTGAAACATTTTCGTGTAGAAAATAATTAACTGGGACTTAACTATGTGGCGTGACTTGTCGCGTGAACAAAAGATGCCATCCATTATTGCCCGAAATTTGACTTCTCTTTGCATTTGGTTCTGTGCAGATTTGATTTTTTTATATCGAGAGTAAAATATCAAAAGAGCTGAGTTGTTTATGCTCGCGCGGACTTAAGTCTATACTTTCCGTAGAAGCTTGCCTTTTTTTTCACAATAGAATCTTCTTCGAGATTTCCGCTTAATATTGCTGAATATTGAATCGAGATAAAAAGCTGTTGGAACTCATTCAAATCCTATTTTGTAAAGTTGGAATACCAATTACAAGGACTCTGTTAATGGATATCATTTGGAGAGCATGCTATGCTGTGTCTTAACATTTGGTGAAAAATTGGCTTTCGAATATTTATGTTGGATTTGCCGTTATCGCTATACATGATCAAAACACAGTCGATTTTGTATAACGCACGCACGCCTTTTGTTAACTTAAGCAATGCTATGAACATATGGAAAAGTATTTTAAACATGTTATCTTACATTTTCATGTCATATTTCTCTTTAATATATGATATATATATATATATTTTTTTAATATAAGATACATATCTGTTACATATTTACTGTTATAAAAATCACGCATATCATAAAATAAGTCTGCATAAAAACTATCTGATGCTGCAAAAAATGAGATTTCCTGAAATGTTGGAAAAGTAATAAAAGCAAATAAAGATTTGTGATGCTTCACTTGTCGTTATCATAAAGTAAAGGCGACTATTCCAGCTGGAAATTGATGAAAAGGTTAACAAAATTTGCTGGGAAATCCAATATGTAAACGAATAAAAAAATATATCAAAGCGAAATCTGGTATTGATGATTAGTTTTCAAACCGTTTATTAGCTGAGGATTTACTTTATGCGAGCATAGTTTGATCGTATCAGTCACAGGAAGCAACTGGTGAAGTCAAGGAAAGTATTCAAAGTCTTCTTTTTGCTGGATACGGCCCTTCGAGGGGCATCGCCATGGTTGTGGTTCTTAAAGCTAGTAATTAGAGTTAATAATAGGCCTCAACACTCCCCAGAGTGGGTTTATTGAGCCATACGCAATAAACATATCGGGTTTCTCCAGTGTAGTATAGACTCCTAACTTATAAGGATTGAGAAGAACTGCCTGGA
>NW_024002055.1:0-6778 GCF_014805625.2 Glossina fuscipes | reverse complement strand
TAAACAGTTCAAAGTTATATTTGCATTGACTAAGCTTTATCAACATACAGTACCTAGAGAAGCGGTTAGGGACATTAAAGCAAATCTCACGAAGTAATGCGGGCGAATCAATTGCACCATTTATTAATTTGATTAGGAAGGAAACCCCAAGAACAAATCTACGTTTCTCGAGTGACGGTAAGGATAACAGAAGCAACCTATTTTCATAGGGTGGAAGAGGGGAAATCGGGTCCCAACCCAAATTCCTAAGGGCAAACAGCAAGAATTGCTTTTGTATAGATTCAATTGAACCTACGTAGCATCTATATGAAGGAGACCACACAACAGAGGCATACTCAAGAATAGGTCTAACCAAACACGTGTAAAGCCTTTTAGTAATATAAGGATCATCAAGCTCTTTGGACCACCTCTTTATAAAACCAAGTGCGGACCTAGCTTTGCTTAACGAGGACTCAATATGCAAATTGAAACGTAACCTATAATCGAATAGAACGCCTAAATCTATGAACGAATCGACGTCTTCCAACCTGTGCGAATCAATGAAGTATTGGGTACTAAACGACTTCCTTCTTAAGAAAGAAAGCTTCTTACATTTATTTAGATTTAGCTTCAGAAGATTGAGGGAGAACCATGCAACCAAATTGTTCAAATCACTTTGAAGATGATGTGATTGCGATTCTACGAAAAAAGAAGTAAACAGTTTCACATCATCAGCATACATTAAAATCTTACTGAATTTAATCACGGAGGGCAAATCATTGATGTAAAGATTAAATAAAATAGGTCCCAAGTGGCTACCTTGAGGTACGCCAGACGTCACGGGAAATTCATCCGAGGTAATGAGGTTAAACAAAACCCTGAATGATCTACCATACAGATAAGAGCTTAACCATTCAACTAAGAAGAGAGGAAAGCCAGAGGTCTGGATTTTAAATCTAAGAAGTCTATGATTAACCATATCAAACGCCTTGCTAAAGTCAGTGTAAATGACATCAGTGCGAGAACCACTAGAAAAAGCCTTGAAAACATGAGAAGTAAACTCCAACAGATTGGTCACCGTAGATCTTCCCTTTCGAAAACCATGCTGGAAAGGAGAAATATACGATTTCATGGAAAAGGCTATATGCTGAGCCACAATTCGCTCGAACAGTTTAGGTAAGACACTCAACTTGGCGATGCCTCTGTAGTTCTCTACAAGTTGCCTACTACCACTTTTGTGAATAGGAATAAGGAAAGAAGTCTTCCAACACAAAGGGAAAACACCTAAATTCAAAGACTTATTAAAAATCTTTGAGATAACATCACAAAGCTCGCCAGCACAAGATATAAGTATACATGAGGGGATCCCATCGGGTCCAGGCGAACAATTATATTTCAGAGAGTTCAATCCTTCAAAAACGTCATTTTCCGATATAACAAAGTTAGGAATTGAAACCGAATTAGAAATCGAATATGGATAATTTTCCGATAAATCAAAATTGGCAGTTGAAAAGTTCTGTCGGAAGTATTCCGCAAAGAGATTTGAGGATTCAAAATCATCCGAGGACTCGGAGCCATTAAAAGACACAAACGACGGATTTATGGAGATTTTTCTTTTGGAATTAACGAACTTAAAAAAGTATTTAGGGTTAGCAAACAAGGAGGATTTAACAAACTGAAGGTATCTGCAGTAATATTGGCGGTTGAGGGAATTAAATTTATGCCTTGCAACAGAGTAACCGAAATAGTCGAGAGAAGAACCACTTTTCGAAAATTTTTTGAACAACTTGTTTTTCCTATTCTTGTAGTATTTAATTGTCTTATTAAACCACGGGGGATCCTTACTTCGAGGACGGGACTGCTTGATCGGAACGGCTGCAGAAATAGCTTGATTTAATACATTGTAGAACGACGACAGTAAGCTATCAATGCTTCCCTCTGAGAAATCGAGCACAAAATGAGAAAGATGTGATTTTAGTATGGAAACATTGATTTTATGGAAATCATAACGTTGATATGAAAAATTTGAATTTGGAACGTTATAGAGGTTCAACGAACCAACATACTTGTAATGAAAGGAAACACCCAATGCTGGATGATATGGATCCTCAGGTAAACTAAACGGAAGACAACGGTTAACGCAAACCTCAGGAAAATTTGCAAAGCAGAGATCAAGAAATCTCCCATTACAATTAGCGGTACCATTGTATTGAACTAAATTATTATCAAATAATTCATTGAAGAACACAATGGCTTTATCAGATGTTGAGGAAGGAATCAAACAGCCAGAACTATCACTGTAAAACCAATTGACTTGAGGCAAGTTGAAGTCACCCAACGCAAGGACTATATCGGTAGGTTTAGATTGCTTGGCCACTTCACAAATGAGGGCGGCCTGTTTCTTATATACAGAGATATCCGAATTTGGGGGAATATAGGAGCAGGTCACATATAAGTGTTTGTTAGGAAATTTCACTCGAATGGCGATAAATTCAACATCGGGAGTAGTTGGAAATTCAAACGAATAGGTGGGGAGTGCCGTAGAAATAGCAATTAAAACACCACCACCATTACGATACAAACGATCGTTTCTGAAAACTTGAAACGAATTATGAAAAAGTTCCGACGAATGTAGAACTGGCTTCAGCCATGTTTCAGTGAAGACCAGACAGGAAAACTCCGTACTCACTGAATTTAGGAAGGTAGAACGAATTTTTGAGTTTAAGCCCCTAACATTTTGATAAATGAGAGAAAATGAGGCTGAAGAAGTATTTAGTTTTTTGAAGGGGAAAGAGTTAATGCATTCGCATTACGGGGTCGGTCCCGAGGGATAAATTCCTTAATTAAGGATCCAACCGGCCACAAAGTTTTATTTAAAATCAAATCCATATTTTCGGTCGGAACTAGAATTTTAAAAGATGAGATAGCTCTAGACTGAGAAGGACCCAATTTGAAAATACTAACTCGCTTTAAATTGACAGAAGGGGCTTTCGCAGCCAGATAACCCCTTATGTTTTCAACAGATGTATCTGGTGCCAGTCTTGACACAAATATGGCCTTTCTGGGAGGAACTGCCTTCAAGCATATGTCATCAGTACTGGGAGCAGCAGGGTTAACGGATGGGGAGTTATGAGTTGGGGAAAATATAGAGGGGGTAACCACACTTGCACGAGCAGCTTGCTCAGTTTGGCGACCAGCATTTACACCATTTACACCCGAACAGCGAGGAGGAGAGGAAGTCCTATTTGACAGTTTCCGGGAATCACTCACCTTCAAACATCGCGGCGAAGTAATCAGAGGCAATCGCGAGTGCAAGTTTATGCACGTGGATTAGTTCCCCGTCTACGTCCAGAGAAAAATCAAACAGCTGTAGGATAGAGCGATGAAGTATTAGTTTTAACGAGTGCCGAATTAGACAGTCTTCCGCTTACCTTCTGATTGATACGCATTTTGCTCAACCTTTCGAGGTAAGTCTTTCCATAATCGAGGTTCTCGCATTTTTTCGGGGAGATACGTTCCACTTCATTTACAAATTTAGCGGCCATACCGTTGGATAAATACTGAAAGAGACTACCAAAATAAAAACTGTTAACATATTGTAAGCAATATTCCGCGCCTCATAAGTCGCGCATAGATTTCAACGCACAAATCTAGAAACTAATGGACGGATGCAAGTTCATTATGAATTAGCACTATTCGCTACCATAACTCGCACATACGTGGCGATGCTTTAGCATTTAACACAAAAATTTTCGATACAAAACTACTCGTATCTGTAGTCTGCACACCAAACGCACGATATGCGGCCTATAGCCCACTAGATGATCAAAGAATTGTCTATGCCGTGTGGAACTTCGCTAACGCTTCAATCTTTAGAAACCATACGTCATCTTAAACTATGACGACTGGACTTCCACTTATTTAAACATAAAATCGTATCAAAGTTTCCTCATACTTCAGGATTTAAAGGTTGTTATTTCCAAAACAGTGGAACGCAATAGGTGGGAAAAATCCGTAAAAATTTAGATAGGAGTGGAATTACAAATAGTATATACTGTGATATAAAATTTGGTACAAAATACTATATACTGTAGTATTCTATAGTATATTGAAATTTAGTACAAAATACTAAATACTGTGGTATATTAAAAATTAGTACAAAAAGCCATACACTTTAGTATATTGTAGTGTATTGAAATTTAGTACAAAATTCTATATACTGTAGTGTATTGAAATTTAGTACTGCATACTGTAGTAGACTGTAGTATAGTAAATTCTAGTACAAAATACACGATACTGTAGTACAAAATAGTTCAGTACAAAATTAACCATACTGTAGCATAAAATTTTCAGTACAAAATACACTATATTGTAGTACACTGTAGTATAGTAAATTCTTGTACAAAATACCCTATACTGTAGTACAAAGTGTTTCAGTACAAAATACAATATACAGTAGCACAAAATATTTGGGTACAAAACGCTCTATACTGTGGTGTACTAAAATTCAGTACGAAGTGCATTGTACTGTAGTATATTGAAATTCAGTACAAAACGCACCATACTGTAGCGTATTGAAATTCACTACAAAGCGCACAATGCTGTAGTGAATCGAAATTCAGTACAAAATGCACTATACTGTAGTGTATTGAAATACAGTACAAAGTGCATTATACAGTAGTACAAAATGCTTCAGTACAAAATGAACTATACTGTGGAATAGTGTATGGTATTGAAATTCAGCACAAAGTGAATTTCTGTAGTATACTGTAGTATAGCAAAATTCAGTACAAAAGGCGCAATGCTGTTGTGTACTAAAATTCAGTACAAAATGCACTATACTGTAGTATTTTGAAATGCAGTACAAAGTGCATTATACCGTATTGTACTGTAGTATAGCAAAATTCAGTACAAAATGCACTATACTGTAGCGTATTGAAATTCAGTACGAAATGCATTATACTGCAGTATATTGAAATTCAGTACAAAATGCCCTATACTGTAGTGTATTGAAATTCAGTACAAAATGAACTACACTGTAATGTAGCGCAGCGTATTAAAATTGTACTGTAGTACAGCAAAATTCGGCACAAAATGCACTATACTGTAGTGTATTGAAATTCAGCACAAAATGTACTATACTGTAGTGTATTGAAATTCAGTACAAAATGCTCTATACTGTAGTGTATTGAAATTCAGTACAAAATGCTCTATACTGCAGTATATTGAAATTCAGTACAAATAGGGGAGGCTTTCCATCGGAATTTCTGCAAACCAATTATTGACTTCCTGTGGGGATAGTTGGAATAAACATTGTAAAACAGTTTCGGGGAATGGAAAATTTCCACAAATGTATGTGTCCTATACTCTGATAGCGCCTCTTCGCTTGCTAAAAGATCACAATCTATTATTGTTAACCCAAAAGACAAGCCCAAATTTTGCTAACTTGTAATATTGATTTTCTAAAAGTTCTTCGCATATCCAATATTGAAATCCTGAGAAGAATAAACTCGTAGCGAGAGGCACTCAAGTATATTAAACAACGAAAAACTAAAAGAGAAAAATATGAACTCGTACACTTAATCGTGGAAGGCCATATCGCAAGTCGTAGACGCTTGGGCAGAAAACAAACGTGATGGCTGCGTAATTTCCGAAATTGGACATAGAAGAATCGGTGAAATAACAGACAGCAATCAGCCGAGAAGACTTTCGGGCGTTAGTTAATAATGTAACGTAGACAATGCCATTATGCAAAAAATGCGATCGGATATATCCAGTAATGGATAGGCCGTAGAAGATAAGAAGAAAAGATTTTATTGTACATTAATCTAAACACTTTAATTAAAGCCTTATCTTCAGTAATTTCCACCATCTATGCCATTTATTATTATATATATAATTACACTTTATTTTGACGCAAAGGCACACTTTTCATGAAAGTCCGCATATTGGATGTCCAAAATATCACATGGCGTGATCTAAGTTTTGCAAACTTAACTTACCTTCTAAAAACTTTGTTATTTTTCACTTTCCGTCAAAGAAAACTAGAAATTCACCTTCCTCTCCATAAAAGGGTTTGCTATTCATGACAATATTTGTATATATTAGGGTCTCAAAAGTGGACCTACATGATCAAAATTCATTTTTGGTAATTCTTTTGCTAAATTAATACTATCGACCAATTTTCACCATAAATTATTTAAAATAAAGCTTTTTCTGAAGGGATTACTGTTCATGAGAAATCTTATATGGAGTGCCTCTGGTGTTCAAATTTGGTCTACTTTTACTACTTTGTACAAATTTACATCATAAAATATTAACGATTAATTTATTTACAATTATCTAAAAAATAGGCCTATGTGATCCAAGTACGGTAAGATTTATCTCTTCTTCAATTTGCTCATATGAATCAATTTTCACCATGAAATATAGAAAATTATACTTTTTTATTTTTTTCCTTAGGAACTGTTATATATATATTAATAATAGATAGCTCAAAAAATTGATTTCGTTAAGGGCTATAGAATCATAAACGAAAATTTCGCAGAGTTCACTAAAGATTCGCTTCATAACGAATATTTTTTTTTTCACTCAGAAGTGATTTATTATCGATGCTAATATGGCCGAAGTAGACGACTTTTTTCTTAATTCTTCTCTGCGCAGGTTAAACTTATTATTTTTCTTCATTTATTTATGTTATTATTTAAATTATGATGGAAAATGAAACGTAATCTTATATTTGCACATCACCAACAAAATTTCCAGAAAGAAAAAACTTCTTTCACACATTAAGTGAATT
>NW_024002054.1:770-2465 GCF_014805625.2 Glossina fuscipes | reverse complement strand
GGATTCTGTCTAATTTCAATGGCACATATGTTTTCTGAATTGTTCCGCGTTTTTGACAACAAAGATTTCTTCCTCCTTCGTAGCCGCCTTAAGGGTCTAACACTTCCCGCAATGAAAACTTGAAAACTTATGCATTATTTTTATTATTAATTATGCTTTACGACTTTTTCAATGACACATATGTTTTCTGAATTGTTCCGCGTTTTTGAAAAAAAGTTTTCTTTTATATTTGTATCCGCATTAACGGTCTGATATTTCCCGTAATAAAACCGTGAAAATTTATGCTTAATTTCTATTCTTATATATGCGTTATGTCTTTTTTTATGGAAACATGTTCCCTGAATTTTACCGGTTTTTTGACAACAAAGATTTCTTCTTCATTTAAAGCCGCCTTAAGGGTCTGAAACTTCCCGCAATAAAAACTTGAAAACTTTTACTATATTTTTATTATTTATTATGAATGATTTCTAATTTTATTGACACACATGTTTTCTGAATTCTACCGTTTTTCGACAGCAAAGATTTGTTCCTCATTCGTACCCGCCTTAAGGGTCTGACACTTCCCGCAATAAAAACTTGAAAACTTTTACTATATTTTTATTATTTATTATGAATGATTTCTAATTTTATTGACACATATGTTTTCTGAATTCTACCGATTTTTTGACAACAAAGATTTCTTCCTCATTTGTAGCCGCCTTAAGGGTCTAACACTTCCCGCAATGAAAACTTGAAAACTTATGCTTTATTTTGATTATTAATTATGCTTTAGGACTTTTTCAATGACACATATGTTTTCTGAATTGTTCCGCGTTTTTGACAAAAAAGTTTTCTTTTATATTTGTAGCCGCTTTAAGGGTCTGATATTTCTCGTAATAAAACCGTGAAAACTTATCCATTATTTTTATTACTATATATGCGTTATGTCTTATTTCATTAACACATGTTTTCTGAATTCTACCGATTTTTTGACAACAAAGATTTCTTCCTCATTTGTAGCCGCCTTAAGGGTCTGACATTTCCCGCAATGAAAACTTGAAAACTTATGCTTTATTTTGATTATTACTTATGCTTTAAGACTTTTTCAATGACACATATGTTTTCTGAATTGTTCCGCGTTATTGACATAAAAGTTTTCTTTGATATTTGTATCCGCTTTAACGGTCTGATATTTCCCGTAATAAAACCGTTAAAATTTATGCTTAATTTCTATTATTATATATGCGTTATGTCTTATTTCATTAACACATGTTTCCTGAATTTTACCGATTTTTTGACAACAAAGATTTCTTCCTCATTTGTAGCCGCCTTAAGGGTCTAACACTTCCCGCAATGAAAACTTGAAAACTTATGCTTTATTTTGATTAATAATTATGCTTTACGACTTTTTCAATCACACATATGTTTTCTGAATTGTTCCGCGTTTTTGACAAAAAAGTTTTCTTTTATATTTGTAGCCGCTTTAAGGGTCTGATATTTCTCGTAATAAAACCGCGAAAACTTATGCAGTATTTTTATTATTATATTTGCGTTATGTCTTATTTCTTTGAAACATGTTTCCTGAATTCTACCGATTTTTTGACAACAAAGATTTCTTCCTCATTTATAGCCGCCTTAAGTGTCTAAAACTTCGCGCAATAAAAACTTTAAAACTGATGAATTATTTTCTCTTTCTGCAATAAAACCTTGAAAACT
>NW_024002054.1:0-760 GCF_014805625.2 Glossina fuscipes | reverse complement strand
GGATTCTGTCTAATTTCAATGGCACATATGTTTTCTGAATTGTTCCGCGTTTTTGACAACAAAGATTTCTTCCTCCTTCGTAGCCGCCTTAAGGGTCTAACACTTCCCGCAATGAAAACTTGAAAACTTATGCATTATTTTTATTATTAATTATGCTTTACGACTTTTTCAATGACACATATGTTTTCTGAATTGTTCCGCGTTTTTGAAAAAAAGTTTTCTTTTATATTTGTATCCGCATTAACGGTCTGATATTTCCCGTAATAAAACCGTGAAAATTTATGCTTAATTTCTATTCTTATATATGCGTTATGTCTTTTTTTATGGAAACATGTTCCCTGAATTTTACCGGTTTTTTGACAACAAAGATTTCTTCTTCATTTAAAGCCGCCTTAAGGGTCTGAAACTTCCCGCAATAAAAACTTGAAAACTTTTACTATATTTTTATTATTTATTATGAATGATTTCTAATTTTATTGACACACATGTTTTCTGAATTCTACCGTTTTTCGACAGCAAAGATTTGTTCCTCATTCGTACCCGCCTTAAGGGTCTGACACTTCCCGCAATAAAAACTTGAAAACTTTTACTATATTTTTATTATTTATTATGAATGATTTCTAATTTTATTGACACATATGTTTTCTGAATTCTACCGATTTTTTGACAACAAAGATTTCTTCCTCATTTGTAGCCGCCTTAAGGGTCTAACACTTCCCGCAATGAAAACTTGAAAACTTATGCTTTATTTTGATTATTA
>NW_024002053.1:1473-3338 GCF_014805625.2 Glossina fuscipes | reverse complement strand
TGGTGTTATGTTATTGTTCTTTAGCAAGAACAATATAACAGCGCAATCTCTAGTCGAATTTATTCTTTAAGCTCCCAATCCGTCTTCTGTACATTGTGGCCGCTTTAATAGGCCAATGTACATGAAATATTGACCCGTTTCCTGAAGCCTTCCCATCTTTAAATTTATTTTATTTAAGCGCTTTAATAGAATGATTCAATTGTTTAATGAACATAATATGTCGTCAACCTGAATGCCTAGTGGAGATAACTTGTTAGCTAATATTTGGACGCTGTAAAGACTTGCCAATGAACTGCTTTTGAATGTGAATATTTTAAAAATTTAAACACTCAAATTTTTTGGAATTAACTAGCAGTTAATCATAAGCATCAGGTAATTGCTCTCATAATAGTAAACACAAAAAGAGAAAACTTTGTTTTTCTTAGCCAATGGTGTTTTGTAATTGCTCTTTAGTAACAACAATATAACAGCGCAATGTCTAGTCGAATTTATTCTTTACGCTCCCAATCCGTCTTGTGTACATTGTGGCCGTTTTAGCAGGCCAATGTACATGAAATTACAACCCGATTCCTGCAGCTGTCCCATCCTTAAATTCATTTTATTTAAGCGCTTTAATAGAATGATTCAATTGTTAAGCTAACATAATGTGTTGGCAAACTGAATGCTTATGGAAGATAAATTTTTAGCTAATATTTGGACGCTGTAATAACTTGCTAATGAACTGCTTTTGAAAGTAAATATTTTTTTAATTTCAACACTCAAGTTTTTGGAATTAACCAGCAGTTAATCATCAGCATCAGGTAGTTGCTCTCATAATAGTAAATACAAATAGAGAAAATTGTGTATTTCCTTTGCTAATGGTGTTATGTAATTGCTCTTTAACAACAACAATATAACAGCGCAATCTCTAGTCGAATTTATTTCTTTCGTTCCTAATCCGTCTTCTGTATATTGCAGCCGCTTTAGTAGGCCAATGTACATGAAATATCGACCAGATTTCTGAAGCCTTCCCATCCTTAAATTCATTTTATTTAAGCGCCTTAATAAAACGATTCGATTGTTAAATGAACATAATGTGTCATCAACCTGAATGCCTGGTGGAGATAACTTTTTAGGTAATATTTGGACGCTGTAAAGACTTGCCAATGAACTGCTTTTGAATGTGAATATTTTAAAAATTTAAACACTCAAATTTTTTGGAATTAACTAGCAGTTAATCATAAGCCTCAGGTAATTGCTCTCATAATAGTAAACACTAAAGGAGAAAACTGTGTTTTTCTTAGCTAATGGTGTTTTGTAATTGCTCTTTAGCAACAACAATATAACAGCGCAATGTCTATTCGAATTTATTTTTTAGGCTCCCAATCCGTCTTCTGTACATTGTGGCCGTTTTAGCAGGCCAATGTATATGAAATATCGACCAGATTCCTGCAGCCTTCCCATCCGTAAATTCGTTTTATTTAAGCGCTTTAATAGAATCATTCGATTATTAAATGAACATAATGTGTTGTCAAACTGAATGCCTATGGAAGATAAATGTTTAGGTAAAATTTGGACGCTGTAATAACTTGCTAATGAACTGCTTTTGAAAGTTAATATTTTTTAATTTCAACACTCAAGTTTTTGGAATTAACCAGCAGTTAATCATCAGCATCAGGTAATTACTCTCATAATAGTAAATACAAATAGAGAAAACTGTGTTTTTGCTTAGCTAATGGTGTTATGTAATTGTTCTTTAGCAAGAACAATATAACAGCGCAATGTTTAGTCGAATTTATTCTTTAAGCCCCCAATCCGGCTTCTGTACATTGTGGCCGCTTTAGTAGGCCAATGTACATGAAATATCGACCAGATTAATGAAACCT
>NW_024002053.1:0-1463 GCF_014805625.2 Glossina fuscipes | reverse complement strand
AAGCGCCTTAATAAAATGATTCGATTGTTAAATGAACATAATGTGTCATCAACCTGAATGCCTAGTGGAGATAACTTTTAGGTAATATTTGGACGCTGTAAAGACTTGCCAATGAACTGCTTTTGAATGTGAATATATTAAAAATTTAAACACTCAAGTTTTTGGAATTAACCAGCGGTTATTCAAAAGCATCAGGTAATTGCTCTCATAATAGTAAACACAAAAAAGAAAATTGTGTGTTTCCTTAGCTAATGGTGTTTTGTAATTGCTCTTTAGCAACAACAGTATAACAGCGCAATGTCTAGTCGAATTTATTCTTTAAGCTCCCAATCCGTCTTGTGTACATTGTGGCCGCTTTAGCAGGCCAATGTACATGAAATATCGACCAGATTAATGAAACCTTCCCATCCTTAAATTCATTTTATTTAAGCGCCTTAATAAAATGATTCGATTGTTAAATGAACATAATGTGTCATCAACCTGAATGCCTAGTGGAGATAACTTTTAGGTAATATTTGGACGCTGTAAAGACTTGCCAATGAACTGCTTTTGAATGTGAATATATTAAAAATTTAAACACTCAAATTTTTTGGAATTAACTAGCAGTTAATCATAAGCATCAGGTAATTGTTCTCATAATAGTAAAAACACATAGATAAAACTGTGTTTTTGCTTAGCTAATGGTGTTTTGTAATTGCTCTTTAGCAACAACAATATAACAGCGCAATGTCTAGTCGAATTTATTCTTTACGCTCCCAATCCGTCTTGTGTACATTGTGGCCGTTTTAGCAGGCCAATGTACATGAAATATTGACCCGTTTCCTGAAGCCTTTCCATCATTAAATTCATTGTATTTAAGCGCTTTAATAGAATGATTCAATTGTTAAGCTAACATAATGTGTTGGCAAATTGAATGCCTATGGAAGATAAATTTTTAGCTAATATTTGGACGCTGTAATAACTTGCTAATGAACTGCTTTTGAAAGTAAATATTTTTTTAATTTCAACACTCAAGTTTTTGGAATTAACCAGCAGTTAATCATCAGCATCAGGTAATTGTTCTCATAATAGTAAATACAAATAGAGAAAACTGTGTTTTTCCTTAGCTAATGGTGTTATGTAATTGCTCTTTAGCAACAACAATATAACAGCGCAATGTCTAGTCGAATTTATTCTTTAGGCTCCCAATCCGTCTTGTATACATTGTGGCCGCTTTAATAGGCCAATGTACAAAGAATATCGACCCGATTCCTGCAGCCTTCCCATCCGTAAATTCATTTTATTTAAGCGCTTTAATAGAATCATTCAATAGTTAAGCTAGTTTTTGGAATTAACCAGCAGTTAATCATCAGCATCAGGTAATTGCTCTCAGAATAGTAAATACAAATAGAGAAAACTGTGTTTTTGCTTAGCTAATGGTGTTATGTTATTGTTCTTTAGCAAGAACAATATAACAGCGCAAT
>NW_024002052.1:1081-1603 GCF_014805625.2 Glossina fuscipes | reverse complement strand
CATACCGTAAAAAATTCAAACTTATTGAGTTCTCTTAATAAATAATTGACGTAGCTTTTATTGATACCGCACAAAGTTCAAATTTATTAAATTCTCTTAATAAATAATTGTTGTAGGTTTTATTGATACCTTAAAAAGTTCAAATTTATTGAGTTCTCTTAATAAATAATTGATGTAGGTTTTATTGATACCTTAAAAAGTTCAAATTTATTGAGTTCTCTTAATAAATAATTGGCGTAGGTTTTCTTGACACCGTAAAAAGTTTAAAATTATTGAGTTCTCTTAATAAATAATTGTTGTAGGTTTTATTGATACGTAAAAAGTTCAAGTCTATTGAGTTCTCTTAATAAATAATTGGTGTAGGTTTTAGTGATACCGTAAAAAGTTCAAATTTATTGAGTTCTCTTAATAAATAATTGGTGTAGCTTTTATTGATGCCACACAAAGTTCAAATTAATTGAGTTCTTTTAATAAGTAATTGGCGTAGGTTTCCTTGACACCGTAAAAAGTTTAAAATTATTG
>NW_024002052.1:0-1071 GCF_014805625.2 Glossina fuscipes | reverse complement strand
GTAGGTTTTATTGATACCGCACAAAGTTCAAATTTATTGAGTTTTCTTTAAAAATTATTCGTGTAGGTATTATTGATATCGCACAAAGTTCAAATTTATTGAGTTCTCATTAAAAGTAATTCGTGTAGGTTTTATTAACACCGGGAAAATTTCAAATTTATTGAGTTCTCTTAATAAATAATTGATGTAGCTTTTATTGATACCGTAAAGAGTTCAAATTTATTGAGTTATCTTAAAAAATAATTGGTTTGGGTTTTATTGATACCGTAAAAAGTTCAAATTTATTGAGTTATAAATAATTGTTGTACGTTTTATTGATACCTTAAAAAGTTCAAATTTATTGACTTCTCTTAAAAAATAATTCGTGTAGGTTTTATTGATACCGCAAAAATTTCAAATTTATTGAATTCACTTAATAAATAATTTTTGTAAGTTTTATTGATACCATAAAAAGTTCAAATTTATTGAGTTCTCTTTAAAAGTGATTCCTGTAGGTTTTATTAATACCGTGAAAGGTTCAAATTTATTGAGTGCTCTTAAAAAATAATTGATGTAGGTTTTATTGATACCGAAAAAATTTCAAATTTATTGAATTCACTTAATAAATAATTTGTGTAGGCTTTATTCATACCGTAAAAAATTCAAACTTATTGAGTTCTCTTAATAAATAATTGACGTAGCTTTTATTGATACCGCACAAAGTTCAAATTTATTAAATTCTCTTAATAAATAATTGTTGTAGGTTTTATTGATACCTTAAAAAGTTCAAATTTATTGAGTTCTCTTAATAAATAATTGATGTAGGTTTTATTGATACCTTAAAAAGTTCAAATTTATTGAGTTCTCTTAATAAATAATTGGCGTAGGTTTTCTTGACACCGTAAAAAGTTTAAAATTATTGAGTTCTCTTAATAAATAATTGTTGTAGGTTTTATTGATACGTAAAAAGTTCAAGTCTATTGAGTTCTCTTAATAAATAATTGGTGTAGGTTTTAGTGATACCGTAAAAAGTTCAAATTTATTGAGTTCTCTTAATAAATAATTGGTGTAGCTTTTATTGATGCCACACAA
>NW_024002050.1:0-6050 GCF_014805625.2 Glossina fuscipes | reverse complement strand
ATCAAGCTATTTCTGCATCCGTTCCGATCAAGCAGTCCCGTCCTCGAAGTAAGGATCCCCCGTGGTTTAATAAGACAATTAAATACTACAAGAATAGGAAAAACAAGTTGTTCAAAAAATTTTCGAAAAGTGGTTCTTCTTTCGACTATTTCGCTTACTCTGTTGCAAGGCATAAATTTAATTCCCTCAACCGCCAATACTACTGCAGATACCTTCAGTTTGTTAAATCCTCCTTGTTTGCTAACCCTAAATACTTTTTTAAGTTCGTTAATTCCAAAAGAAAAATCTCCATAAACCCGTCGTTTGTGTCTTTTAATGGCTCCGAGTCCTCGGATGATTTTGAATCCTCAAATCTCTTTGCGGAATACTTCCGACAGAACTTTTCAACTGCCAATTTTGATTTATCGGAAAATTATCCATATTCGATTTCTAATTCGGTTTCAATTCCTAACTTTGTTATATCGGAAAATGACGTTTTTGAAGGATTGAACTCTCTGAAATATAATTGTTCGCCTGGACCCGATGGCATCCCCTCATGTGTACTTATATCTTGTGCTGGCGAGCTTTGTGATGTTATCTCAAAGATTTTTAATAAGTCTTTGAATTTAGGTGTTTTCCCTTTGTGTTGGAAGACTTCTTTCCTTATTCCTATTCACAAAAGTGGTAGTAGGCAACTTGTAGAGAACTACAGAGGCATCGCCAAGTTGAGTGTCTTACCTAAACTGTTCGAGCGAATTGTGGCTCAGCATATAGCCTTTTCCATGAAATTGTATATTTCTCCTTTCCAGCATGGTTTTCGAAAGGGAAGATCTACGGTGACCAATCTGTTGGAGTTTACTTCTCATGTTTTCAAGGCTTTTTCTAGTGGTTCTCGCACTGATGTCATTTACACTGACTTTAGCAAGGCGTTTGATATGGTTAATCATAGACTTCTTAGATTTAAAATCCAGACCTCTGGCTTTCCTCTCTTCTTAGTTGAATGGTTAAGCTCTATCTGTATGGTAGATCATTCAGGGTTTTGTTTAACCTCATTACCTCGGATGAATTTCCCGTGACGTCTGGCGTACCTCAAGGTAGCCACTTGGGACCTATTTTATTTAATCTTTACATCAATGATTTGCCCTCCGTGATTAAATTCAGTAAGATTTTAATGTATGCTGATGATGTGAAACTGTTTACTTCTTTTTCCGTAGAATCGCAATCACATCATCTTCATAGTGATTTGAACAATTTGGTTGCATGGTGCTCCCTCAATCTTCTGAAGCTAACTCTAAATAAATGTAAGAAGCTTTCTTTCTTAAGAAGGAAGTCGTTTAGTACCCAATACTTCATTGATTCGCACAGGTTGGAAGACGTCGATTCGTTCATTGATTTAGGCGTTCTATTCGATTATAGGTTACGTTTCAATTTGCATATTGAGTCCTCGTTAAGCAAAGCTAGGTCCGCTCTTGGTTTTATAAAGAGGTGGTCCAAAGAGCTTGATGATCCTTATATTACTAAAAGGCTTTACACGTGTTTGGTTAGACCTATTCTTGAGTATGCCTCTGTTGTGTGGTCTCCTTCATATAGATGCTACGTTGGTTCAATTGAATCTATACAAAAGCAATTCTTGCTGTTTGCACTTAGGAATTTGGGTTGGGACCCGATTTCCCCTCTTCCACCCTATGAAAATAGGTTGCTTCTGTTATCCTTACCGTCACTCGAGAAACGTAGATTTGTTCTTGGGGTTTCCTTCCTAATCAAATTAATAAATGGTGCAATTGATTCGCCCGCATTACTTCGTGAGATTTGCTTTAATGTCCCTAACCGCTTCTCTAGGTACTTTATGTTGATAAAGCTTAGTCAATGCAAATATAACTTTGAACTGTTTAACCCGCTCAGAGTTGTTTGCAAGAACCTAAATGATGTCTATCATCTATTCTCATTAACGGACTCTTTAAAGTCTATTAAAGCAATATTGCTCAACAAGCGCGATTTACCTATGTCGTACTTAAACTGATTTAACCTTAGATTTTGTCATTATGAGTCGAAAATTAATTTGTTGTTAACAATTATCGGTTGCCAAGCTTATGCATGTTTGCGATGGCTTAGGGGTTCACTTGCAATTTGGTCCTGTATCGGTTGTGGGCGTGGCTCTATGCTAATTGTGTACATGCTTTTTTTTTTTTTTCTTTCTTTTTTTTTTCCTCCTTATTTGTTTTATTGTACTTATACTAAGTTTTATTATTAAATAATTTTAAGATTTACTTAAGAGTCAATTGAACTCGACTGCCATTTTGTTTTAGTTGAGTTTTTTGTATAAGTGGAATAAATAAATAAATAAATAAATAAATCGAAGAGATTTTACCTGATTAACTTGGGTACCTTTGATAAGAAGTCTGATTTCACGTTTAGAACCTTTGGCAAAATAAATAGTGTTTGTCTTGCTGGGATTAAAATATAAATTAAGATCAGCGCATGCATCGAAAAACTAGTTCTCTTTCATCGAGAGGTTATTGACAGCTGCTGGCACTTTGAATTGATGATAAATTAGAAGGAAGATCAACTTTAGACAGACGGTCCATAAGGAAGTTGCGTTAAATGAAATTTTCTATTTTCTTGACGGAATTGTTACAACTGTGGAATATAATGGGGGAGTGCTGACTTTTGCCAATGGAAACATTGGGCGTGTTCCAGTTGAAAGATAAAATAGTTGACTTCGAGAAAGTTAGATCCAAGACACTGCTCGCCGTGCGACCGCTCGGTTTCAGGTTGATGGTTTTGATGATGATGATGTCAACGGCAGAGTTATAGGGAATACGTCTGAAATTGACACCTTTCTTAACTAATATACTAACACCACCATAGCCATCATTTCGGCATTTGGGGGCTGAGGCATAATTCTAAACTTTAACTTCGAAACAATTTTCATCTTTCAGAAAAACTTCACTTAAGATACAAAAATCAATCTTGTTTGAGTTTAAGTAAAAATCTAGAAAAGATAGGTTACGTCGGAAACTTTGAATATTATATTGTAAAAAGGATATCATGTTGAAACTTGAGAAAGAATCCCAGCGGATTTCCTCGCAGTACTGGATGCTCGAACGGGGCAAGAAATAGCACAGACAAACATTTTTTCTTCAAATTCTTTAATAAGATTGTGAGGGATCATCGGACGGATACTTTCTTGAATCGCGAGAATTAATCTTTCAAGTTCTGAAGACCGCAAATAGTTGTTTGAAATTTTCGGTCCAAGAAGGCTTGTTCCAGACGACTTGGGGGGTGTATTGGGAGAAGGCTTGGTGGGTGAATTGATAAGAGATTTGGAAGTAACCAATTTCCTTTTGACGACAGCATTGTATTTATTTTTGGTTAAGATTTTGTTGGCATTTTGATTATCATCCTTGGTCGAAATTGCAAACGTGTTCCCCAGTGGAGGGAAATTGCCGTCATAAGTGATATCATCGAGACATTCGAAATAATTTTCGGAAAAATTCTCTTTGACCTCTTTATACGAAAGATTTTTAATCGCCATTATGCTGTTGATATTTAATTCAATTTCCCTATTAGGGCAACACTTATTGAGAGCGTTGTGCTCACCTGAGCCACAGGACAAGCACTTCATCGCCTCACAATTTATACACTTCGGAGACTTTCCACAGTTAAGGCTTTAGCTTTGCAGAATTTAGATACGTGACCGTACCTGCCACACTTAAAGCACTGCTTTAAAGTGGGTACAAAGTATTCGACAGGCAGATTACAATAGTTAAATTTTATTGACTTAGGGAGGGCTCTCCCTTTGAAGCCAATTTTGATGCTGGTTGTGGGAATCCACTCGTCTTTATTGTTGGGATTTCTTCTTTGGAAACGGACAGCGGGCTTAATCGGAATATCGGATATGGCGTTTTTAATTATATCATCGACATTATATGTGCATGGGATGTTTCGAATAACTCCAAATCTCTCAGTGAACGACCTCGGTATGTACGCTTTTAAATTCTTTTTATTAAATTCATTATTCATAACAAAATTGTTGGCATTGGCAGCGGAGCTGAAAAGCAGTTTGGCTCTACCTCTGCTGACAACTTTTAATTCTTTTAAGCCGTACATACTGGAATCCTTCAAGTGATCATAGATATAGAGATTGGAGTTAATATTGATGCGATTTCCTTCTGCGTCTGCGCACGTTTCGACAAAAACGACAAAATTGCAGATGGAAAGGCAATCGTACAAATTAATCTCGAGATTTGGGGCGGCTGTGGCACCCAAATCAGAGGGCTTGTCGGTAGCCTGTTTACTAGGCGGAATTATTAAAACGTTTGCGTTAGCTTCTCCGTTATCAGATAAAAGAATATTATTTTCACCCATTTTCAATCTCTTGGTGTGCCCAGTGGCGTTCATGTAAAAATCTTCAAAACAGTCTCTATTAGTAGTTATAAGATCAGACCCAGTCTCCATAGGGAGACGGGCTGATGTTGTTTTGGTTGTTATCACGGGGAACACAAAAAGAAAAAATCACAAAGAAAAAACAAAAAATAATAATTGAATATATGTATTGCTTCTTAATTTTTCTCTCACGAGAGATTCCTCTTCCTTCCCTCCTTTTCTTCTTTAAAATTGTTTTCTTTGGTTATTTTATTACTTTATTAAACCTCTTCTCCTTTTTTCAAATATTTAAAATCTCTTTTTTTTCCTTTTTTTTCACTAACACCGGTAAACACAAAAATTACCCAGCTGCCGTTTGCAGAGATGGCGTGTTGTATCAAGTGTGAATGAAATACCAATGAAATGAACTCCATTTCATACACACGCTTTGCTTAATTCATATCTAAATTAATGACTAGTCTTGTTACCTTCCTACCTGGTGATTTGAAAATTGAACTGAGTTTACTCGCTAGTATCAGCTGCCAAGTTTTTGCAAATTTGCAACGGCTTAGGTACTCATTTCCGTGTGAGATTCTTTTTTTTCTGTTGTTTTTTCATATATGAATTTTGTTCGTTACAGTCTGTTTTGTTTCTCATTAACTGCTGATGATTTTACATTTGATTGTTGAACTAAATCTACTTACACACGACGTTATTAGAATAAATCACATCTACGAAATAAAAAGCTTGACTCCCTCTTTACATTCCATGATTCCATATATGCATATATTACACAACATTAATGACGACAATCAATGGTCAACGAAAGGCTAAACGGAATTTGTTTATTATTTGTACATCATTTTTTCTGTTTTATAAGAAAAAGATAAGAAAGGGATTTGGTGTGATAAACTTAGCTAAAATTGAACATCATATATATGAAAATTTAAAAGAAAACTAGTTCACTTTTCTCTCTACGCGTCCGTTGCTAGTGTACAGAAAGTATTAATAATAAAAGCTAAAAGTTTTTGAATTACATTAAAAATGCCTATGGCGTAAATGAAGGCACCAATTAAAAAAATATAAAACAACTACTAGACAATATTCCAATAGAATTAACAACGCATCCATAGTCGTTATTATTGAAGAACAACCCAGTAACGGGATCCAAATGCGGGATGTATATGAACATTCATATAAAAAAAGGCGACATGTCAAAGAAAAACTAGTCGATTCGCACCTCTTAAAAGACGGAACACATAGTGGCAACAATATATTAATCATAGAAGTTCGATAAAGAAAAACTGTTTTTCAATGTTAACCGTAAGATAAAATAGGAAAACAAAGTAGCAATGTTAGAAATAACAAAATCCTCCTGAGTGGCCGAATAGGCAAGAGTCTCGACAAGCAGCTCAATGGTCGTTGGTTCAAATCTCAAGTGCGGGTAGAGTTTTTAATAAAGCCGAAAGCCTTAGATGCTAGTGCTTTAAGACTTTAGCCTTGTAATTTATTCTCTGGCTAAATTTATATATATATAAACAAATTGTGTTTGAAATACGGACAAGAAAGATATTATGTATCTTTAGAAGCAAAAATATTTAAGAAACAATATTTAGTGATGAGAAATTCCTGTGGAATTAATGAATAACTCGTAAGAAATAAGTTTTGCGGAAGAACAAAATTAATGAAAAAGTATGCTTTTTTTT
>NW_024002049.1:0-9414 GCF_014805625.2 Glossina fuscipes | reverse complement strand
CCATTATCGATACTTTAGCTTTGACACGTCATCATTGTTGATATTACTAGCATATCACTTTTGCAAATTATCGTATCATTATTACCGTTATCCGTATCACTTTTATGATCATGACCATTTCAATGTCATGACCACATTAATATCATTACCATTTAACTTATTTTTATATTAATGGACAGTCCTGCTACTGGTCAAAAGCCACAAGTTGTACATCCAATTGTCAGTCAGTCACAGACTTTTTTTCGCTAAGGGCATGTCAGAACTTCGTTTAAAATAGTGACAACTAAATAGCTTCTCTTTGCTTCATATAGAATGGCGACCACAACTAACAAAAATACACATGCTTTACCCTTATAAGAACAAACATACGGCCGAAACGTGCTTACCAAAGGGACAGATCTTAAGCCCTGGGCCATTCTACACCGTCCCCTTCCGACGACTTCTAAGCTACTTATCTGTGAACAAAGAAAACTATTTTATTTACATATATATGCATCTTTTTTACAACAAAAACGTGTTACATATATATTGAATAAATGGGAATGTTTCGTAACGTTATACAACACCTACAATGGTATTTATAAAAGAAGAAAGGCAAAAAACATAAAGTCACAGGGTACTCTTATTGTGGCCAGGTTTTGAAGTTTGTTTACAAACTAACATCGGTTTTTGGCATGAAAAAAAATGTCTTCGTTGTGGTTTAATGCTTAAAAACACCGCGTTTCTACCCGGACCAAACTATAAAATAACCTTGTACTAATAGCTCAGTTCATTGAAAATCGAAAGCTTATAAGCAACTATTATAATTAGCTACCACAACCAATTGGTTCGTTATGAACAAAACAGTGCTCTCAATTCCAGGCATTAGTGTTCATTTGGAAATTTCGTTGCCATCATAAACATTTCAGAGTAGTGATAGACGACAATGCGAGTCAACAGCAACAACACCTTCTTTGTACAATGATGGACTAGTAGGTAAGCCATTATCCAAATTTGCTGATCAGAAGACTTTAAAATACTTTCGAGTGATTGCTAATGTCCCTGAATTTGTTGACACTTCATCTAAGCTAGTGAAGAGTTTCGTTGCATCATTTATAGTCACATTTTTAGTCGGCTAGGTTGATCAGCAGACTGCGGTAATATATTAATTTAGAAGGTTTTGGATAGTATTTCATGATTAACACCAACAATCTTTTGTAACAATTCTTTAAAGACTTTTAATGAAGTTTTGCGCTCTTTCTGTTCAAAAGTATTGACGATGTTTTTTCTTTATCTGAAAACGATTTACTTTACCATGAGCTGCTAGACGCGTCTTTAGGAGATTATAAATTCTCAGGTTGCCTAAAGTTATCCAACCTCTATCGTAGCATGTCTTGCAATAGAGTATTTTTGACGGTAGGTTTAATTTGACCAGCTGCTATTTGTAATATATTTTTTACGAAATACGTTCTCAATCTTTTATGATAAGGAATCCAAACATAACAATTTTCCCACACGTTTAATAGTATTGTTTATAGATATTGCCATCACTAGCGCGTTCTACAAGACCGCCTTTATTACGAAATATAATGGACTGCTTTCGACGATTTGGGTGCTGATCAAATTGTGGAACGTAATAGCTTTTTTTGGCACTACAAATTTGCAATTCACCGACAGCGGTGTTATATGGCAAAACTTTTCCTTTTGCACTCACTATTCGCAAAACAGTTTCTTTATCTAAAGCTTCATCCAGAAGACAGAATTTAGTCGAGGGAAGCGTTATGAAAGCTGATTTCATATATGGTGGTCCAATTTCGGTTACGCCATATGTATATTGGAAATACGTTCGTTACATAATTGTTTAACGGGACGAAGTAAGCAATTGAAAATTTTCGCCTTTGATGGAAATTCCTTTCCGCCTTAAGGATTTAGTTTTATCAAAAATTACATTTTGTACTATTTCCTTAGGAAATAAACGAAAAAGGACTAAGTGTTGTGTGAAGTACGCAGGCACTTTTTAGTTCAAGATATGAGAAGTGCAATTCCAATGCAATTCTTTGCTGTTGGCGTTGCTGCGGAGATTCTGCCAGTACTATTTCAACATCATTACCACCCATTAGATATGATTTTGTATATTACTGTATAATTCACAATTCTCCTTTTCTCAAAAAAACTTGTATTCCTTGGTTCTTTAAACAAAAATATTTTTTTACATAAATACAAAAGGAAAATAAAAACTTTCTCTGTCCATTTGTAACTTCTATTCCGATAATAAAAACTAAAACCCTCTTCCTATTTTACTCGTCTTTTCCAGCCTATCCTGTACGCCTCCCAATTATCCTAATCGTCGTTATTTTTTTGCCATTGAAATTAACAACCCGCCATTATAGGTTCTATTGTAATTATTATTACAGCGCAAAAGCAAATGTTACAAACAGTCGTAAAGTGCGTAATTGCTTTGTGCGTAATTGAAGAGATGGTCTATAACGAACCTTGACATAAAAATTAAGTCGGCCAAAGTTGAACCACATGGGTCTATTTCTTCGACCACATTCCAAAATAAATTTTTCACGAATAGTAACCTCTTCAGAAAAAAGTTTAATCCCTAATATTTCACAATGAAAATTGGTCCATAATAACTATTCAACAAAAAAACGAACAGTAGGGATCAAGTAGGTCTATTTTATAAATCCCAACATGAAAAGAAAGTTCTTATATGGAGAGATAGTCTTATTTCTAGTTTTTATGATGGACACCGAAAAATAATAAAAATTTTTAGTAAGGAAATTAAATTTGCTAAATTTTTATCACGTCGCGGCATCTTTGAGGCATCCTCCAATATGTGACCTTTTATGGAAAGAATGTGTAATTTTTCATGTCTTTTTACCAAATAGAGTGAATGGGGATATCAGGAGAAGTGGTGTAAACTATTTAATAGCCCGCCTACTTGACTGTAATGTTTTTATTTGTTTTAAATTTATTTTACCAAGCCAGATAACTAGCACCACTGGCCGAAAACAATTTACAAAAAATAAAATAATTCGCTCAATAAGTTAACCTTAAATCATATTTTTCGTTTTTTCCACAAAAAGACGTTCTTTTTATGGTAATTAATTTCTACTATAAGTTTTTTTAAGAAGTTGAGAGATCTACTCACGAGATACCTTCACCGTCCCTTCTATCAGAGTTTGAATCGAATTAGCCAGCGCCGTTAAGTCATTTAGAAAACGCTAGTTCTAAAACACGATTCGATTAATGTTTGCTACGGCATTCAAATATATCGAGCGATAGAATCTGTCTAACAGTGATATTCTGAACAGCTTCATAGATACGTCGTAAGCAAATTTCGCATTGGTCTTCCGACCTTTTGAAATTCTGTATCCTCATTGCAAGGATATGGCTGTACATATGCTCTGCATACATATGCTCTGTCTAAGCCGGACAATATTTAAACGCAATTTTGTTGCTTTTTTTGTTTAGTGCCTTTCCGTAACTTCAGATCCTCTTTTAAGTAGAAATTGAAAAATTTTATTTACCAGAAATCAAACATTAATTAAACGCAAATTAAGGTTTAAGTGCTTTTAGAAAATACTGTTCCAAATTTATAGATTTACAGCTGGCATCACAGTTTAACAATTCTGCGCACACGCTGTGGGCGTACTGCTCTACCTTGTGTGAAGAAATTCTGCAGTTTCTTCATTTTATATTATTACTTTATAGCTTTATACGCGTCTAAAGAATAATTAAATATAAAAGTATAAAAGTGTTTAAATTAATTGAATTTTATTAATATTTTTGTCGCGATATTCCTTTACGTTTTTGTGAACAGCACTTGGTGCTAATCGTAATAAGTCTCTTTATTGTTTTTTTTCTTCTTTTGTGTGTTTACAGATCCATTACTCGTTGGCTTTGCGAAAGATTTTGTCATGCCAAATGCGTACGAATCAATGGCCGTGCTGCAAATTGCAGTCCTAGATCCTTCGAAAGGTTGGTCATGCTTCGATTGTAGGAAGGGGGATATTGACCTTTATAAGCTGTTCATAAAATGTGTTTTCTGAATTAGGTAAAAATCTCGTTACTTTGTGTGGAAAATTTGAAAAAATGAAACAATGTTCGATGAGTGTCGTTATCTAGAGCACTAATTTTCTTCCTCAGCTTGTAAAAGACAAACTGGTAGTTTAGCGTGTAGTACTTCACCTCCATCTTTGCCTAAATCTGATTCTTCCACTTATGTGAGTGCTCCATCCTTGCCTACAAAAACCATGGCGTTCCCGCTATCGTTGAGCCGGCTAGTAATAAAAAGATTACAAATAGGCTAGGAAGGCCCGTTGTAACGTTTAAAGTATGCTGAAGTGGCGACGGTATCTTCTCTCAGTGGTGCTATTCAGGTTACTTTATGTACATCTCCACAAAATATTAATAAACATAACAAATCGCCTCTCCTCCTGGCTGGTGTGTCTGTTGGTCACAATCACAAGCTACACGTGCAAATGTGGTCACCCCCTCTATATTCTCGTCAACTCAAAACCATTTACCTACGAGTTCTACTGTTCCTAGTAGGGGTGACGTCTGCTTGAGGGCAGTACCATCGCGAAAGGCAATATTCGTGTCAAGGCAGACACCTTAGACCTCTGAGGGTAATATAAAAAGTTTCTTGGTGCAAAAGTCCCATCAGTGAATTTGAAGCGGGATACCATTTTCAAATTGACTTGATCTCAACCTAGATCTATCTCTTCTTTTAAGTATTAGTTCCGACTGAGAGCATGGAAATTTTGTTAAATAAATCGTTGTAGCCGGTTGGATCCTTAATTAGAGAATTCATTCCTCAGGATCGACAACATAACAGTAATTCGCTAACTCTTCCCCACTCAAAAAAACTAAATGATTCTTCAGGTCCAGTAACTTTTCATTTCCCAAAATGTTAGGATCCTAAATTTAAAAGTTCGCTCTACTCTTCTAAATTCAATGAACACAGAGTTTTTCGGTTTGGTCTTCGCTGAAACTTGCTTAAAGTCTGATTTATATTCATTGGAACTTATTTAAAACTCTTTCCAGGTTTTCAGCAAAGATCGATTGGATCGCACTGATGGTAGGGTTTTATTATCATATCTACTGCAGTCCCGTTCTATTCAATTAAATATCCTACTCCTCCCGAATTCCTTCCACATTTCTCCAAATGCAAATATTTCCATTTATAAGGACCCCTCATTTGTGACGTGACCGAAAAGCCTAACCCTACAGATGTAGGCGTAGCGTTGGAGGTCTTCAACTTGCCACAAATCACTTGATGTGATAGTGATAATTGTGATTGTTTGATCCCCACTTCAACTTCTAATAGAGCTATTGTGTTTTTCAATTTATTTTTTTCACGGTAATTTACTTCAATACTATTATACTCCTAACTGCAGACTGCGAGATCTTTGCTTTGCCAATTTCCCGAAGATAAATTTTAATATATTATATAAATTGCTGTCCACCTTTTAATTTACGTGAGGATCTATATTATTATCAATCAGTTTGTATTTCCTTTTATTATAGTCAAGATGGTCCCTTAAACTACTCAAACGAGCCAAGTCCAAATTCTACCAATAAACATTATAATTTTAACAAAACCAATATTTTACTGTTTAAATGGCATCTTTCACACATAACGCTCGACTTCTCTATTGAGAAATATTAAGATCTTACTGTCTTCGTTTGATTAAACCTAGTTGTTTCTGCATCTGCTCCGATCAAGCAAACTCGGCCTCGACGCAGGAGGAAGAATTTCCCGTGACGTCTGGCATCCCACAAGCCAGCCACTTAGGACCTCTTTTACTTAATTTACATATTAATTATCTCCACTCGGTGATTAAATCCAGCCAGATCTCAACGTACGCTGACGATGTTAAACTGTTTTCTTCCTTCTCCTTGGAATCGCAATGGTATCAGCTTCAAGTTGACGTAAATGTTGTGGTTGCATCGTGCTGCTTAAAAATTAAATATAAAAAAATGCAAGAAGTTTTCTTTCTTGATAAGGAAGTAATTCAATACTGTCTCATTGATTCACACAAGTCGATGTGTGACGAGTGATTCGTTCGATTTAGGGGTTCTATTCGACCAAATATTATATTTTAATTTTCCCTTTGAGCGCTCTTAAAGTAGAGCTAGGTCCGCGCTTGGTTTCATTGAGAGATGGTTCAAAAAGCTGACGGTTTCTTACGTTACAAAAAAGCACGCACGTAGTTATACGAATACTTGGATATGCCTTTGCGTCCTATAGGTGTTATGTAGATTAAATTGAGTCAGTTCAAAATCAATTCTTGCTGTTTGCCCTTAAGAATTTGGACTTTGCTTGTCTCTTTGCCTCCTTTTGAAAATAGGTTGAGTCCACATTACTTGGTAAAATAAGCTTTAGTGTCTCCAACCACTTCTCTTGGCGCTTTTTCATTAAGATAGCTCAATGTAAATATAATTATGAGCTTTTCAACTCGTTTCGAGTTGTTTGCAGATATCCAAATAATGTCCATCACTTAATCTCAATATCACGTTCCTGAAAGTCAAACAACCTTGCTTAAAACACGCGAATTGCCTATGTCGCATTTACTCTAACTTGCAATCTTATCAGCTCGCTATGGTTCGAAAATTAACTGGTATTGTTTACATTTATCGGTTGCCAAACTTTTGCATGTTTGCAATGGTCTCCAGGTTCACTCGCAACTTGGATATGTGCTGATTGCCGGCATGTCTTTGTGCTAGTTGTGTACATGTTGTCTCCGTTTTTCCTCTTTCTTTCCTTCTTATTTATTTTTACATGGCTTGTTATTTAAGTTTTTTTTTTCTTTGCTTCTCCTTATATACTTTTCTAGTTTTTAATATTAATCAGTGGAAGATATATTTCTATGAGTCAACTGAATTCGACTCTTAATTTATTTTATTTAAGTTTCATGTATAAATAAACAAAAAATAAAAAAATATAAGTTATAAGATGCCGCAGCCGGATCACGCTGTAAAAAAAAGTTCTCGCCGAAATTTCGGTATCCGAAGTTCTTTTCAGAAAAAAATGTGTATTTCTCGTAGCTTGATTGAGGTCTGCTCCTTGCACTTATTGTCTTTATTCCTTACACATTAGTATGGGGATGTCGTCCATTTCTCACGTGCATAAAGAAATCGAGATCTTGTCATATCACTTTATTTTATATGTGTATGTAGATTTATTTAATTCTATTCATTGACTTACACTAAATCATTAAGCTATCGAAAACATTTTTCTTTTTCTACTCTCCACTTCAGCTATTAACAGAGAAAAAATTCTTTCTTTTATTATTTTCCCATATCTTAGCAATTGAGCGATGTTTACGCTTCAGCAGCACAAGCAACAAGAAGGAACTGAGTGATGTCTACGCTTCGATAGCTCCAGCAACAAGAAGACCAAGAAAATTCTTCTTACCTCGCTAATGACTCTGTTTTCAAGTTTGAATCGGCTTTGCGAATTATCTTTAATTGCATCCCTGGCTGGTCGTTGATTGCGTAAGTCAGGTGGTAATCCTGACTAACCTTATACTACATGCTACCAATACGAAAAATAACTTATTTAACGCTAAACCTACGTGCGTGATCAAAGTGGTGAACGGTGGACGACTTTGGTCCTCACAACGTCTAGTTCCGAAATTGATCTATAGTCATCAACCAAGAATGCACTCTAAACTTTGAACAACAGAGGACAGACAAGTCGAGAGATGCACCGCTATAAAGCTCATCAGAAACTTAAGATATACAGGTTAGGTTAGGTTATGTCATCTGTAATGTGTATTTCTTAGTGCTACAAACCCAAGAATACCTTAACTATAACTTCGTCCTTTTGCGGTAGGCATAGAAATTTTAATATTTAGAATTTACTTTTGGAAGAAACATTGGTAAGATTGTAAAAACATGTGTTTTTAGATTACTTCTGCACTATTAGTTTACCTATTCATCGTCATATTCCGTTCTGCTTTTTGGGTTTAATCAGAGCGTTTAGCACATGTGATGCCAAGTTGTGTCAACAATTATCGAAACTTTCGTGACAACACAATCGAAATCTGAAGGCATAACATACACAATTGTTAGAGAACCATCAACAGCAACCGGATTTGTTATTCTATTATCGCATGCACCTATTTTGAGCGGCATCGTTGCTGACTCTCACCAGCCTTACCAAAAAAGTGTAAATTCATTTAAGTTGCATGTTTGGTGCACAATCGATACATTTGAAACCGTACGCTGTGAATGATGAAAAGCCATTAGAACAATATCTGATAACAGCCCACTGACTGCAACTAACATCAAATAACAATTATAACGACGCTACATTAGCAGTCGAAAATATCGTCTGCTTCTTTTTCGATAGCCTGAGGAAAGATTGTATTCATCGAGTAACAGTTTTTTACGTATAGATGTTGATATCGACGAGAAGGGAAAGAATGAGTTAACGCAATTGCATGAGAAGCAACAAAAAAACCAGCAATAGTAGATTTGTTAACGAAAGATTTTAGAATACCATCGTTTTTCACATCATTCCTGTTGGTCTTTACTGAATCTAAACTATTTACAATTTTAAATAAAGATTCCACTGCATCCATAACAAAAACTTCTATATCATCATGGCAGACGTAGCCTTAATACTGGATGTGTTCAAAAATAATTCACAAGAGAGTCTTTTACTTATAAACAATTCACTGACGGCTGCTGGGAACAAGAGAAAATTAACAAATCTTGCTGTGGAAATAGGCAATGACGCTTACACGTCAGTCAAGCTACTAGAATTTACACTTCGTATGAATGTTCTCTACAAGTTACTTCTAACTGCCTGCTTGTATGGTTTTATGCATCGAGTGGTAATTTATTGCATTTTTTTTTCAGCGGTTTTTGGAATAATAAAAGAATTTTTTTTGCAACAGAACCAAATGTGTAGTTATACATGTCAGGCAAATACTAAACGATTCATTTTTTTATGGTAGTAAATAAAGGAATGGGATGCTGGAAATTTTAATGGTGGTGGGTATGCGAGATTCAGCCCTAGCCGAAAATAACTTTCTTATTTGGTATATGTAGCTACTTGTTTTTTAGAATAATGGTGAGATAGTTGACTTAGTCATTTTAGTACCTGTGATGTGAGAATATTTGGAGAAAGAATATTCATCTAGTATTCATCGCCTACAACAATAAATTAATTATATTATTTCATTGATTACACCTAGATATAGGTATCCGTCGCAAAACCTGCGTGTCTGATAAAATTTACATTTTGAGCACTTGTTACTATACATGCGAATCTTGCCAGCAATGTGTTCATCCAAAGGTTTGTGGTATGCCTGCTCTTTTATCTGATCATCCTTTGGAGAGTCGCTTCCGAGTCATTGTTTTATAATAAAGAAATCAAAGCGCAAGTGTAGTTTTGTTGCGGTGGAATAATTG
>NW_024002048.1:0-10480 GCF_014805625.2 Glossina fuscipes | reverse complement strand
GCCACGTATGCCTGCGGGTGTATGATGGACTTTGTTCATAAAGTCGTAACAAATAAATAAATTAATTATACTATTAATGCAAAAAGCAATTGACGGACGGCTTTCCCTTTGGCCGAATGAAAGAAAATGTCTGGTAAATTAATTAATACATGCAAAAATGGAAAAGGGATATGACGAATAAGTTTTCCCCTTTTACCTATTTTTACTTTTGAACACATGTCACGGATGCCTGCGGGTAATGGTGGTAATTGATCAACAAGCACAGTGGAAGCCTTATGGCGGAAACAGTGAGTTGATCAATTTGTGAGTCCTGACTGCTTGGGTGCGGCCCTTCGAGGAGTACTCGTGGTGGTTGTGGTTGGCGAGTTCCTAGCTAAAATGGAACAGTTGAGTGCAGCTAGGCCTCGCCATTCACCAGAGTGGGGTTTATTGTTCCATACACAATAAACTGTTCTGGACTCTGGTGCTGTTTAGGCCCCTGCTCTGTGGGGATTGTCTAACTCGCCAGGGGGCGTAGTACGCTTAAAAGTGGTTTGGGCCACCGTGGGGTTAAGCCTTACAGGCAGGAACCCACGTTAAACCCTTGCCACAAATTCTGTAGCATAGATGTAGGGGGGATGAACTATGCTTTGATGAGAAGCATAGATGTGCCGAAACTCTCACCTCCCAGCGGTGATCCCCGGGCAACGGCCTCGGCCGGCTAAGAAGAGTTTAAAGTTTTGGGCTGCTAACTCGGCGACGAGTTTCTGAGAGATGGTCGAGGGGTTGGCTGGAAGAAGAGCTCTTACTCAATAAGCTAGTTACTACCGAGGAAATATATTGAATGGTATTTAAGTACAATGAAGGTAGTAATCTAGCGAGTGCATGGTAGAGTGCATTAGACTAGTCTACCATGTTCAGTGCAATACCCGAGACCTATATATCTTGAAGAAAAGTAGTTCACTTGGGGCTGGCAACCAGGAAAGTATGGAGAATCCGAAGCAAGTACGGTTGTTTTTAACAACCGCCCAAAGTATGCCATAAGGCTTTGCAAAACAAACTGGGAGCCACGGGGGTCAGGAAGCTCGCCTCACAAAGCCACGTATGCCTGCGCGTATATGATGGACTTTGTCTTTAAGTCGTAATAAATAAATAAATTAATTATACTATTAATGCAAAAAGGAATTGACGGACGGTCTTCCCTTTGGCCGATTGATAGAAAATGTCTGGTAAATTAATTAATATATGCAAAAATGGAAAAGGGATATGACGAATAAGTTTTCCCCTTTTACCTATTTTTACTTTTGAACACATGTCACAGATGCCTGCGGGTAATGGTGGTAATTGATCAACAGCACAGTGGAAGCCTTATGGCGGAAGCAGTCACTTGATCAATTTGTGAGTCCTGACTGCTTGGGTGCGGACCTTCGAGGAGTACTCGTGGTGGTTGTGGTTGGCGAGTTCCTAGCTACAATGGAACAATTGAGTGCAGCTAGGCCTCGCCATTCACCAGAGTGGGGTTTATTGTTCCATACACAATAAACTGATCTGGACTCTGGTGCTGTTTAGGCCCCTACTCTGTGAGGGTTTGTCTAACTCGCCAGGGGGCGTAGTACGCTTAAAAGTGGCTTGGGCCACCGTGGGGTTAAGCCTTTCAGGCAGGAACCCACGTTAAACCTTTGCCACAAATTCTGTAGCATAGATTTGCCGAAACTCTCACCTCCCAGTGGTGATCCCCGGGCAACGGCTTCGGCCGGCTAAGAAGAGTTTAAGGTTTTGGGCTACTAACTCGACGACAAGTTTCTAAGAGATGGTGGAGGGGTTGGCTGGAAGATGAGCTCTGCACTCAATAGCTGGTTACTACCGAGGAAATATATGAATGAATGGTTTTTAAGTACGTTGAAGGTAGTAATCTAGCGAGTGCATGGTAGATCACTCTACCATGTCAGTACAATACCCGAGACCTATGTATCTCGAAGAAAGGTAGTTCATGGTGTTGGCAACCAAGGAAGTATTGTGAATCCGAAGCAAGTACGGTTGTCTTTAACAACCGCCCAAAGTATGCCAAAGACTTTGCAAAACAAACTGGAAGCACGGGGGTCAGGAGGCTCGCCTCACAAAGCCACGTATGCCTGCGGGTGTATGATGGACTTTGTTCATAAAGTCGTTGGAATTAAAATTTTCTCAGGAGAGAGTTAATTATACAAAAAAGAATTGACGGATGGCCTTCCCTTTAGCCTATTAATTAATAAACTCTCTTGAGAATTAATACTTGCAAAAATTAAAAAAGGGATTTGACGGAAAGGCTTTTCCCCTTTTGCCTTATTTTTACTTTTGAACATATGTCACGGATGCCTGCGGGTAATGGTGGTAATTGATCAACGGCGCCGTGGAAGCCTTATGGCGGAAGCGAACGCAATTTTTACCCTTTTTGAACGCATATCGTTGATCAATTTGTGAGTGCTGACTGCTTGTGTGCGGCCCTTCGGGGAGTACTCGTGGTGGTTGTGGTCGGCAAGTTCCTAGCCAAAGTGAAACAATTTGAGTGCAGCTAGGCCTCACCACTGACCAGAGTGGGGTTTATTGTTCCATACACAATATACTGTTCTGGAGTCTGGTGTTGTTTAGGTCCCTACTCTGTGGGGATTGTCTAACTCGCCAGGGGGCGTAGTACGCTTAAAGTGGCTTGGGCCACCGTGGGGTTAAGCCTTTCAGGCAGGAACCCACGATAAACCCTTGCTACAAATATACCTAAATTTATGGTTTTATTCTCAGCCTGGTTTTTCCTTTAATCGTTTCCAACGGCCTGCACTGCATGACGCCCCTGCGAATGTGCACTTAGCTTTTACCTGTCTGCTTTTCCGCTAATCGTTTTCTTCGGCCTGCAGCTGCATGAGGCGCCTGCGAATGTCCATTTTGTTCTTCCTTCTTTAGGGAATTTATTATTACGAAAATTACTTAGCTGACATTTAGGGATTTTGGGACTTTTGTAACAATATCATATTACATATGAAACCCAATTGAAATAAATTGACAGTCGAATTAAACTGACTCTTAGAAGTAAATCTCATACTAATAAATGTAAGGAGCAGTAAAGAAAAAAAACAAAATTAAATAATTCATGTATAAATAAATAAGAAAGAAAAAAATAGAAAATAAGTAGCACAAAGTCACCCACAACAAGTACAGAACCAAGTTCCGAGTTAACTCCTAAGCCGTCGCAAACATGCAAAAGCTTCGCGACCGACACAGTAAATACCACCAGTTAATTTTCGAATCGTAATAAAACATTAACATTATAAGTTAATTTAAATACGACATAGGTAAATCGCGCATAACAAGAAAGTTGTTTTGACAGACCTTAAAAGACTCCACCTTCTTATCCAACAAATATTGCGAAAATCAAGATCTAACCATTTTCGAGAATTCGCTTGACCATAGAATTGCAGCACACCAATGGATCATCAAGAATGCTTCTTCTCCAATCTGCAACTGTGATCAAACTAATCCTATTAACGTCCTGAAACCACTACGAAGCCCCATATCGATATTCTCGATGCTAAAGATCTAATTCTTTTCTATGATAGAGTTGATAGTCTGTGTTGGTAGTGCTCAATGCTTTGTTTTTAGTCTAAGAAATAAAATAATATTTTTTCCTATTATTATTAACGCTATACATGTTCGCTCAATACATTCCGTTATGACATACATATGTCCATGGTCTTACACGTACATGTTGAATAAGTAGTAGTAGTATCCCAAGGCATCCAATATAAAACGAAATGTGAAAGACAGTAAGAAAAAGTGAAAGAAATAAGCGCATTTGGGGAAGTTTGTGCACTATATATGAGTAAGACTACACTACGAATATGTGTATGCTATGCTAAGACGTTTTGAATTGATCTGTGCGCGAGTATATTCGAACTATGGTATTCGTGTATATTCGTGTGCAGCTGCGCGTGCCTTTGCTTAAACAATTAAATTTAAGAGTATAACCAATATAATCTTAAAATTAAGTTTTCCTCTACTTGTCCGTTTACTTTCAGTATTTGGATGTTAAAGATTATTTGTGAAGGGCACTTATTGTGATTTAATGCTTTTATTTTTTGAGAAAATTCAAACCCAGCATTTTCCTAAGCGAGCCTATTGGTTTTGACTTTTAATCTTTTTTCTTTTTGGTTATATGTTTGTTATTATTTCTTTGGAGACTGTATATATATTAGTTTGGGGAAAAAGAAGTCCATTATTTTTTCGGTAGATGGCTGCACTGATAGATTTCTCGTAAAGTATCGATCAAACAATTTCATATTTATGCTCGTTGGAAAGGTGACATTTCGCAGTAAAAAAATTCTGTTGCTGTTTTTTGTTTGGTGCTTTCAGTTGTGAGTTACAGCGTGTTAAAAATGGAAGTGAACAAAGGGAAAATTCAATACATTTTACAGTTTTTCTTTGACAAAGGCGAAAATGCAAGCCTGGCGGCTAAAATTGTGAATGGTGTTTTTGGTTCCGATACTGTAACAGCCAATTATGTGCAATTTTGGTTTCGTAGATTCCGTTCAGGAATTTTTGATGTTAAAGATGCACCTCGCGCAGGTAGGCCGGTCGTCGAAAATGTCGATAAAATCGGAGAAATGATCGAAGTTGACCGGCATGTTAGCAGTCGTAACATCGCCCAGGAGCTAAAAATCGACTATAAAGCAGTTTTAAACCATTTACACAAAGCTAGATTCAAAAAGAAGCTCGAGGTTTGGGTGCCACACCAATTAACAGAAAAAAACATGATGGATCGAATTTCCATCTGCGAAGCCTTGGCCAAACGGAATGAGATAGACCCATTTCTTAAACGGAAGGTGACTGGAGATGAGAAATACGATAACCCTGTGCGAAAACGATCGTGGTCAAAGAGCGGTGAAGCACCTCAAACGGCCAGGAAGGTTTTGCTATGCATTTGGTGGGACGGGAAGGGGATTATTTATTATGAGTTGCTTCCATATGGCCAAACGTTAAATTCTGATCTCTACTGTCAACAACTGGATCGTTTGAAGATAGCGATTGATCAGAAACAGCCAGAATTGGCCAACAGGAGAGGTGTCGTGTTCCACCAGGACAACGCTAGGCCACACACATCTACAGTGACTCGCCAGAAACTTCGGGAGCTTGGTTGGGAAGTTTTAATGCATCCGCCTTACAGTCCGGACTTGGCACCAAGCGATTATCATCTTTTTCTAGCATTGCAAAATTTCTTTAATGATAAAAAATTGGAATCTAGGGAGGATTGTGAAAATCGACTACTAGAGTTTTTTGCAAATAGAGACCAGGAGTTCTATGAGAGAGGCATTTTGAAGTTACCTTTAAAATGGCAACAAATCATACAACAAAACGGTGCATATTTGACCCAAATCGAACAATCCGAAGCATATTAAATATAGTCCTGAAGTTCATATAAAAATAATGGATTTCTTTTTCCCCAAACTAATATTATTACCCCTTTGTTATGGTCGTAGATTACTTTAAACAGCTGTTTTTCCTGCGTTAAACCATTTTATTGATATTGCGAAAATGTTGATAGTTTACATGGCATTGAATCAAAATCTCTCTCGCATTTTAGAATTCACAAGAGAGGAACGCGAAAAGATTGAATAATTTAGCTCTTCCTTTTTGTTTTTTTGCTCATATATTATTAGTTACATTACTGACGAGCCGATCTTCTTACCTACCGTACGCGTGGTATTTCTTAATTCATTATTTTCGCATTTTATGCGCTTCAATTTTTTCCAATTTTATATTTTTTCTATAATATTTAGATTTTCTTACTTTCACTTTCATTAATTAAGCTTTTGCTCGTTTGTGCGTATGGTTAAGAAATTAAACGTATCAAGATAACCAATAGAATATTTACTTTTCGATTTTTTTGTTTGACCGTTCCGAATATTTCAATGTCAATAACGCACCCGCTCTGATCGGACAGTCACTGAAAAAGTCGATAAAATTTTGCAAATGGTGGAGCAAGACCAGCACACAAGCTGCCATGAAAGAGCAGAGGCACTAAGGAGCAAGCCTATATCTGTCTGGAATCATTTAAAGAGAACAGGCTACAAAAAAAGCTAAAAAAAAGACCAAAAAACCACAAAGACGTTTTATATCACCCATTATTTTTCGTACTTATTTATTTTTCTAAATTTATCATACTTATCCTATTTTTTTCCATTACATCTATTATTATTATAATTTTAGACTAATGAAATATATTCTTAAGCTAAAAAAAGACATTGAGCACTAGCAACATTAGCTATCGGCTCTAATTTATAAGAGTACATTAGATATTGAGCCTAGTAGTTTTGATAAAGTAATATATTGTATTGACATTCTGTTCTGTAGCTGATTGTAGAATGTCCAAAGGGTTAATCGTTCCAAATGCAATATTTCTAGTCAAGGAAAAGTTAAGGCAGTCGCAGAGAATGTGCTTAATAGTGAGAGTTTGTCCACAACTGCAGATTGGGGAGGAAGACTTCATCAAGATCCATTGGTGAGTTGCAATTATATGACCATGATTCGGTATTAGATACCTGAGGACGTAATTTGGAGTATCTTCTTTCTTGTGCATAGGCAACGAAATGTCAAAAGAGCAGTCTTTCAAAATCCATGGAGGTTTAACACCAAAATAGCGGAAACTTCTTAAGGGAATATCTAATTCCTTTGCGACGTACAAACAATAGTCAATTGCAGATGGTGACCTTGAAATTTTCTTCGCAATAATATTCTTTCTCACGTCATCACCGAGAATAGATTTATTTGAACGAAGAAGCTTGCGGACTATTTTAGCTCATAAAGTCTACTATTTAAAGTTGGTTCATAAAGCTTAATAACATTATTTATGGACGTCGTCCGTAAAGCGAAACAACTTGCTCTGAGGGGTTGGTGATAGACCGGTTTAAGGATGTTGACATTACATTTGCAGCTATTGCAATAAATTATCAAAGCATAGTCAATCTTGCTTAACACAAGCATTTTGGTAAGGTAAGCAATAGTGTTAATGTGCGCATGGCTGTTCCAAGCAACGTACTGTCTGACATTCATTCTTGTTAAATAGAATTTTTTAATCGAAGACAGTGTGTTTTCGAACGACATTTGTTGGAAAACATGAGCCCGAGAATATGCAGCGTCTGCACGTTTAGTACTGGTAAATCATAAATCAGTAGATTTTCTGCATCGCATATCTGCTTTCGACAAATGTGCATCTTTTTTGATTTTTTTATAGAAATTTTAGCCCCTGACGAGTTTGCCCATGCGGAGATCTTTCGTCCAATAGATTCGCGAATGTTGATTGCCTTCGTGTTATCTTTTTCTTTTGCAAAAATGTATACATCGTCCGCGTAGAGACAATGTTCGATTCTCGGTACACGGTTAAAATTTTTGCTAATTTCGTTGAAGGCGATCTGGAAAAGCGTGACAGAGACAGGAGATCCTTGCGGATGCCATTTATTAGCGGAAAGGAATCAGAAAGATGATTGTTGATTCTAACTTTGAACCGCCGATGCGACATGAATGATTTGATGTAGTTGAAGGATTTCGGTCCAACATTCCATGATTTCAACATTCCATGACTTCGCGAAAAAAGTTCGAAACTAAGTGCCTTTGACTTTCGTAATTCGTTCCTTTATAGAGCATTGGCCTTTTTGTATAATAACAAGTGATCAGGATCAAGACATCTCTTAAAGCGGTGCCATAGATTCATTTTGTTTCTCCTCAATCGTATTGTTCCACTAAGGAAGCCTACCTCGTTCAAAAAAGCTGTTGGACTGAGGAATAGATTGATGAGCAGCCGTGTGAATCGCTTCAGATATAGTAGCAGCATCACGGTTGCAGTTCCCGTTAAAGATCGATTATGATTGGCAAGTGATCTTTATTATGTACGTCATCAGAAATACACCAGGCAACCAAAGGAAGAAGTAACGGAGAGCAACATGTTAAATCTATATGCGAAAAGGTGTGATGAGTTGAAAAGTGCGTTGGTTTTCCTTCATTTAAAATGTAGAGATCGCTTTTAGGCCTTTTCTAAAACAGTACCACGAATGTTGTTCACTGTTGAGCCACAGATGGTATTATAGCTATTAGAGTCGCCGCAAATAATTAATGGGGGATAAAGTGCATAGAATAAATTGTAGAGTTCTTGTTGAAAAAACAATGGCGAAGGTGGAACATAGAGTAAAAGCAGTGTAAATTTTATGTTTAAGATTATTTGTATCGCTAAAGCTTGTATGGTTAAGCGTATATTTATGCGTTTATGAGGTATACTTGATTTTATAAAAACACCAACTCCTTGTTGGGAATATAAATTTTGATCAGCATTCGTGAAATATACAGTATATGATTTAGATCGAATTGAATTAAAAAATCTTCTACAATGGGTCTCTTGAAGCGATATAAAGGTTGGATTATTTTTTATTTTTATTTTTTTATTTTTTTATTTAAAATCACTTATGAGTGTACGGAGTTCATCAAAATTATTAATAAGTCCCTTAATGTTCCACTGTACAGTTTTCAAAACTTTATTTAATTGTAGTGACATGGAAATGGAGTTGTAGGTGGATTAAGTTGACCTATCAGCGTCTCCGTGCAAAATGTCGCTATAGGAATATTGCGTGAATAATTTATTCTTACCAGCAAAATAATCTGTACTTAGATGATTGCGTACATTTGTCGTGCTGATCATTGCAATTTGAGCAGAAACGACGCGTACAGCTTCCAGCACGTGGATTAAGATCACAGTTAGCACAAGATGGATCATTGTTGCACTTTTCTACCGTATGATCCAGGCGTTGGCAGTTTTTGCAACTTATGAGATTTGGAATGTAGGGTTCCACGTTATATTTATACCAAGCCATATGAACTGTTTGTGGTAACAGCGATCAAATGTCATAATTATCCTTCCTGATTTAGAAAATTTGTAAACTTCAATCATACCTTGATCAACCGAAGCCCCGAATTATTTCGTCTTCCGGTACATGGTTTAAGAACGCGGCATAAATTACGCCTCTAACTGAGTTAAGTTTATCATGTAGTTTAGCGGAAATTGGACATAAATTTGCTAATGACTTGGACTTTATGGTTCTCGGTTGCGCGCGGGTTCCCAGGGAGGACAAATAAGTTACCATCGCGTAGAATCGAGATAGAGTCTATATATGTTGTTATGCCGTCTAGCGCTTTTTTTTAGCGAAAGGACTGATTTTTGAAATTGTCATGCTAGCATCAGTTGAAAAAATAACAACATATATTTTGTCAATAGGAGTGAAGTTACTGATTGGCAACACCGGAAAGTCCGAATTTTTAATTTTTTTCTTTATTTGTGTTTTTATCTGGCGGCCCCGGGGCCGTTATGCCTTACAGTTGTCTATTATTTAGTAATTTGTGAAGTAACCACACACCTGAAAAGGTTTGGGAACTCCTAAGGATAACGACAATAGTTTTCAATATTATATTTTTATTTTTCTTTTTTGGTTTTTTTGATTTATTTTATTATATTTAGAGTAACCAAAAGCAAATACGGTATCTGCGATAATCAGTTTTTGCAAAAACACTGACAAGGCATGAACTAAGTGCACAAAAACGTCGAAAACAATGAAAAAATCGCATACGAAAAACAAAACACGCACTACTCAGAACACAAGTCGACAGTTTCTCTTATCCATTTTTATATGAACTACATACAAAGACACGGTCAGTTTTTGAAATCATTTGATTTAGCTGCATTAAATTAGTGTAAGCAATATATAAGTTCTACCAGAGACAACTCTGATAAGATGTCCCAACATTCTGTTCAAAATACGAACGAGCAAAATCTTAGGAACTTTTAGTCTTCTGTTGTTAATAACAGTTGCAGCGCTTTTATTTAGAAGCATTTTGACTGCTTGTTCTCTCATTGTCGTTATCTGTATTTTCATTATCACATTATAAAGGGATCAAGCGGACCAATATGAGTGAGATAGTTTTGCGTAATCTTCATTAACTGGTTTAATATAGTACAAAAATAGTGTGTGATTTGTCCGCTATTAGATGGAATCTATTTGAGTTTGTATGTGGCGGCCCCGGGGCCATTATGCCTTATTGTTGTCTGTTATTTGGTAATTTGTGACAAAAAAACCTCTCACTGGAAAAGATTGGGAACCACTAATGGAAAATGTTAACTGTATTCAATTTTTTAATTTTTGTTTTTTTCGTTTTTTTTTTTATTATATATAGAAGAAAGAAGAAAGAAAAGCACTAACGGTATCCGCGATATACGCGATAACCAGTTTAGCAAAAACTCTGAAAAGACACGAGCTAAATACACAAAATCATTGAGAAAATTAAAAAACCCAGATGAAAAGAAAATACGCTCTACTTAGAACACAAGTCGATTACGAATGACCTGTACATCTAAAAAATATTTTTTTGTAAAGAAATCATCGTTTCTCATTTTTTTTGGCAATGGATTCATAAAATGTATAAAAAGATAGCAATA
>NW_024002047.1:0-3578 GCF_014805625.2 Glossina fuscipes | reverse complement strand
AAAAAAAAAATACCAAAAACAAATCCAGAATATTTCAAAATAAGAAAACCAATTAGCAGAAGAATGTATGAAATAGCATGCAAAAACTGCAAAAACAAAAAAAAATTTTCAATTAGCTTGAAAAAATTATACCTAACAAGTGGAAGTAATGCTAAAAAATTCGAATTCAAACGCTCCTTAAAAACAATAGAAAAACTAAACAACTTACCAGATTACAAACTCATTCTAGACAAAAAAACAGAAATAATAACATTTAAAAAAATAAAAAAACAAAAAAACTCCAAAACAAATCACCTCTTAGAAAAAAAATAAGAAAAACCACCAATCAAAAATGAAAAAGAAAAAAACAAAAATAAAAAAAACACGAAATTAAAGTTTAAAAAAAAATTATCACTATACAAATAACCAACAAAAATAGGACCAAATATCTTAGAAAATGAACCAAGACCATGACTAATACCTAAACAAACAGAACGGTAACGAATATCAAATATTTCACTTGCAAAAGTATTTATTATACTAAATGCTCCATCACCAACAACCATTATCAATAAAACACCAAAAGAAAACAAAAAAGACAAATAACTAATATCAATGAGATTAATGTATAAAAAATATAATAATAAAGAATTAATAAAACATCCTAAAGAACCAATAATGCCACATGTAAATAATATATTTTTTCTTTCAAAAGAATCAGATATTAATGAAAAGAAAAACCTAGAAAATAAATTAAAAAAAGATATAATAATAAAAAAACCAGAAATCTTACTATTATTCCAACCCAACAAGTTATGAAACATCACTTGTCCCCAAGATTGAATAATAACACTATTTGTTGTAAAACAAAATGAACCTATACCAACAGTTAGTATAGTAAATTTATTTAATAAAACTACCTCAAAAAAATTAGATAATTTTCCAAAAAGAACAATACTACACCTTTTTTTATTCAATTGCAAAAAATAAGGCGACTCAGGTAACTTATTTAACCAATACAAAAGAAATATAGGAAAAAAACCTAAAAAAAACAATCCACGCCAACCAATCAAATCTGAAAAACAATAAGTAACCAAAGAACCCAAAAGCAAACCAACAGGAACAAAAACTGAAACCAAACCCGAAAAAAAACCTCCACTTAAATAGATAGGTATAAATTCTTGAAGATAAGGTATAGAAGTAACACTAATACCACCCGAAGCAAAACCAACAAAAAAACGAAAAACAACTAAAAATAACCAACTACCTTCAATAAGAAAACAAGAAAAAAAATTAAAAATAGAAATTAAAAATATACAAAAAATTATTATTTTTAATCTTCCAAATATTTCAGAAAAAAAACCAAATAAGAAATAACCCAAAATAACACCTAAACCAGAAGAAGAAAGAATCAAACTAACTTGATATTGCATCAAATTCCATTTATTATCTTCAGTAATTAAAGAAATTATAAAACCTATAATGAACAAATCAAAAAATTCAAACAAATTAACCAAAACCATCATAAAAAAAACTTTTTTCTGTTTTTTATCAATATTTTGAATTTTCATTTCGATTACTTTTTTTCAAAAAACACTATACCTTCTAAAAAATTGATTGTAACGAATTATAAGGAAAAAAAAAAAAAATACAGCATATTCTACCAATCTCAAAAAAAATCTTAATAAAATCGATTCTAGACAGATTAAATTAAGTTTTTTTAACATATCACTAAACAAATTTTAAATTAAAAAAATTTTCCCTAAAAAATAAAAATTAAAAATTCTGTTTTTAGTCCGCAAAACTAAATAACCTATTAAAAATTCAATAAAAAAAAAATTTATAAAAAAAACAAAAAAATGTACAACAAAAAAAATAATTTTCATATTAATGATAAGAAAAACAAAACATTGAAAGATAAAATAATAAGCATGGAATATCCAATTTTCATGATGAAAAGTGGGTTCAAAAAAATAAAAACTTACACAAACGGAAACATAAAAATAACACTAAAACCAGGTACAGACGGCCTGGCAACAATATTTGACAAAGATATATGGATATATGCAATATCTAAATTACAAAAAGCAATAAAATCAGGAATACCAAACATAAATAACACAGTAGCTTTTACACCTTGTGACTTTTTTTCTGCAACTAATAGATTTCATGGAGGAAAAAATTACAAACTACTAGAACAATCACTATGTAAACTAAAAGGAACAGTAATAAACATCAGCTTTTTTAACTTTTCAAAAAAAATAAAAACTATTGAATGTGGATTAATTGAAAGCTGGAATATTATAGAAAAAAAAAGTAGCAAACTAAAATCCAGTGCAATTTATATAACTATACCAAAATGGATATATATATCGCTACACAAAAAAAAAATACCAAAAACAAATCCAGAATATTTCAAAATAAGAAAACCAATTAGCAGAAGAATGTATGAAATAGCATGCAAAAACTGCAAAAACAAAAAAAAATTTTCAATTAGCTTGAAAAAATTATACCTAACAAGTGGAAGTAATGCTAAAAAATTCGAATTCAAACGCTCCTTAAAAACAATAGAAAAACTAAACAACTTACCAGATTACAAACTCATTCTAGACAAAAAAACAGAAATAATAACATTTAAAAAAATAAAAAAACAAAAAAACTCCAAAACAAATCACCTCTTAGAAAAAAAATAAGAAAAACCACCAATCAAAAATGAAAAAGAAAAAAACAAAAATAAAAAAAACACGAAATTAAAGTTTAAAAAAAAATTATCACTATACAAATAACCAACAAAAATAGGACCAAATATCTTAGAAAATGAACCAAGACCATGACTAATACCTAAACAAACAGAACGGTAACGAATATCAAATATTTCACTTGCAAAAGTATTTATTATACTAAATGCTCCATCACCAACAACCATTATCAATAAAACACCAAAAGAAAACAAAAAAGACAAATAACTAATATCAATGAGATTAATGTATAAAAAATATAATAATAAAGAATTAATAAAACATCCTAAAGAACCAATAATGCCACATGTAAATAATATATTTTTTCTTTCAAAAGAATCAGATATTAATGAAAAGAAAAACCTAGAAAATAAATTAAAAAAAGATATAATAATAAAAAAACCAGAAATCTTACTATTATTCCAACCCAACAAGTTATGAAACATCACTTGTCCCCAAGATTGAATAATAACACTATTTGTTGTAAAACAAAATGAACCTATACCAACAGTTAGTATAGTAAATTTATTTAATAAAACTACCTCAAAAAAATTAGATAATTTTCCAAAAAGAACAATACTACACCTTTTTTTATTCAATTGCAAAAAATAAGGCGACTCAGGTAACTTATTTAACCAATACAAAAGAAATATAGGAAAAAAACCTAAAAAAAACAATCCACGCCAACCAATCAAATCTGAAAAACAATAAGTAACCAAAGAACCCAAAAGCAAACCAACAGGAACAAAAACTGAAACCAAACCCGAAAAAAAACCTCCACTTAAATAGATAGGTATAAATTCTTGAAGATAAGGTATAGAAGTAACACTAATACCACCCGAAGCAAAACCAACAAAAAAA
>NW_024002046.1:0-2590 GCF_014805625.2 Glossina fuscipes | reverse complement strand
TCGTCACTTGAAGATACCACAGTTGATTTATTTTTTGTTAACATGTAATCGGTGATAAGTTTTTGCGACGACGGTCGTTTGGTCAGCTGTTTGTAAACGTTGCGATAGCCAGATATACACAATCGAAGCTCTTTTTGGAATTTCAAACTTCTTTGAGAATTGTTATCTATTTTAAGAAAATGCTTTTCCAATTTGCTGCAAAGCTGGATCCCTGTAATAGATTCCGGTTCTTCTTGTCCGTCTTCAAGATCTGTTAAGTTATTGATATTGCCTAATGAAATTGGCTGATGCAATAGGTATGAAAATGGCTGTTGCAACATACACACTGATAGCAAAAAAAGTGATACCAACACAGTTCAGATTGACCTAACCTCTCGGCGAAATTCAATGTGTCGATATTCATATACCGCACAAAAAAAAAAGAATCGCACAAAAAGAATCGCACAAAAAAAAAGAATCGCACAAAAAGAATCGCACAAAAAAAGCGCATAAAAAAGACAGCACAAAAACAGGTTTGCCTGTATATATCTGTTCAATTGTTAAATAAAAATATCCAAAAATCTTTTCTTAAATTATGTTCACAATAATAGCATATTTAATATATTTTTTTTTTTTCTTTGAATGAAGTCCTAAGTAAATTATTCTTTTTATATATTTCCTTGAATACTGGAGTCGACTTGTGTTCAGTGTAGTGCGTGTTTTCTATTCGTCTGCGTTTTTTCAATTGTTTCGGTGTATTCGGTGTTTTTGTGTATTTAACTTCTGTCTTTTCAGTGTTATTGCTAAAACTGGTTAACGCGGATATCGCGTATGTGCTTTTGTTTCGTCTATATATAATAAAAAATAGAAAACAAAAAAACAAAATAAAAAAAAAAAAAATTGAAAGCATTTGACACTTTTCTTTAGTAGTTCCCAACCTTCTTGCACAGTTCCCAAACCTTTTCAAGTGAGTGGTTATTTCAAAAATAATAATAAATAGACAACAATAAGGCATAATGGCCCCGGGGCCGCCAGACAAAAACCCGAATAGATTTTATCTATTAAGTGATACATCCCCCCAAAGAAAAAAAAGTAAAAAATCAGATTTTCCGGTGTTGCCGATCAGCGATATAATCCCTATTGACAAAAAATATATTGTTATTTCTTCAACCGATGCTCGAATAACAATTTCCCAAATTAGCCCTTTTGCTATAAAAAAAGCTCTAGATAGCATTACAACATACATCGACTCGATCTCGATTCTACGCGATGGGAATTTACTGGTCCTCGGTGGGAACCCGCGCGCAACCGAAAAACTAATAAAGGCCAATTCTTTAGCTAATCTATGTGCTATTTCAGCTAAACTACATGAGAAACTTAACTCGGTTCGAGGCGTAATTTATGCCCCTTGCTTAAAGCATGTGCCGGAAGATGAAATTGTTCGCGAAATGGGCATTCAAGGAGTGACTGAAGCATATAAATTAACCAAACTGAATGATGACGGAAAAACACGCTCTCCTACAGGAAGGATTATTTTAACTTTTGATCGCTATCGATTACCGCGAACAGTTGATGTGGCGTGGTATAACTGTAAAGTAGAACTATACATCCCAAATCCTATGAGGTGTAAAAATTGCCAACGCCTGGGTCATACGGCAAAAAGATGCACTAATGCTCCATCTTGTGCTAACTGTGGTCATCCTCCACATACTGAAAGCTGTACCCGTAGTTTCTGCATAAATTGCAATGATCAACACTCAGCGTTAGACAAACAATGCCCACGTTTTGTACAGATGCGTGAAATATTAAAAATCAAAACAGAAAATTACTGTAGCATGGGCGAAGCGCGACGAACATACCGGGAAAGAAATCCATCTGTAGCCCATGGAATTGGCAAAAGTAATACCTATGCTGCTGTTGCCTCGCAAATCGAGCCTAGTAAGACTTTAACTGCAACTGCTTCCAATGAAAAACCTGTTCCACCATTAACCAAAAATTATATTGCGAAACCAGTTACATCACTTGCCAAAGATAATATTGAAAAAACCAAAGCAACTGCAAATATTGAAAAAATTAAAACAACAACACATTTGCTAAAATCTAATATACCAAATTCTCCAGAATCTCCAGCTCTCAACTTTACTCAACAAATCACAAGTGTTAATGAATCCATTCTTTCATCCCTCAATCAACCTTCAATTTCAAATTATTCACGTGCGCCAACCCGTTGCGCTTCAAATGTACCAAATCACCTAAATACAGATTATTCTGCTGGTAAGAATAAATCATTCACGAAAAATTCCTATAGTGACCTTCTCGACGGAGACGCTGACATGTCAACTTAACCCTCCCTCCACTCTGCTTACATGTCATTACAATTAAATAAAGTTTTTAAAATTCTACAATGGAACATTAAGGGACTTATTAATAATTTTGATGAACTCCGTACACTCATAAATGATTTTAATCCAACCTTTTTATCGCTTCAAGAAACCCATTGTAGAAGCTCTTTTAATCCTATTCCACCCAAATCATATACTGGATACTTCACGAATGCTGATCAAAATTCATATTCCAAACAAGGAGTAGGTGTTTTTATAAAATCAAGTAT
>NW_024002045.1:0-3946 GCF_014805625.2 Glossina fuscipes | reverse complement strand
CGAGGATCATAAAAAATAGCAATTAAGTTACCAAAATGTGTAGAGAAAATCCTCAAAAACATTTTAAAAATTTAATAAACTTTATTGATTCTCATATAAAGGTTATTATTATTTTTATAATATTTAACTTTTAACCCATAACCATGATTGTAAAATGCACTTAGGGAAGATTCTCTTTCTCACTTACATAAAAAGACGAAATAAATGGAAATTTAGAAGAAAAAAATGGTATATATTCCGTTATTAAGTATGATGATAATGTACATAATTTCAGGATAATGGTAATGATAAAGACGATTACAGTTTTAGTAACGCGAAAACACAGTTAACTTAAAGAAAATTAACGTTTACTTCTTTGGCTTCTATTTTATATCCAATTAAAAACCCTGTGTACGTATAATGCACGTTCACTTTAGTTTCAACATTCTTCCATTATTATCTTCTTTCCTTATGTCTTATTTACAGCTGTTTCTGGTTTTAGTTAGTAGTTTCTTAAAAGAGTGATCATTTAGATATTTTAGTTAATTTAGTATATGTGAAATGAGAACATTTCCATTATATACATTGATGTTGGCTTTAAAAGTCTACTTTTTATTTCTTATGAAAAGATATTGGTTTTGATTTCGCGACCTTCTCAAACAGAGGCGAGAAATTAATTATATTATTTCACTAATTACACTCACATATATGCATTCCGGCCCCAAAATTCGAAAATCTGATAAGCAATAAATGATGAAGACCTTTCATTGCTTTTCAATTTATGCCTCAGTACATCCACCCGCTTGTAAATTGTAAAACTTTAGTCCTGACAAATTCAGCTTTTGAAGGAAATCCTATTCTCATAGAACATATAGGCGGCCCGTTCGCAAACACAAAAAAGAAGTAAATTTTAGAAAAAAAAATCTTAACATGTTTGTGTCAATTATGTGAGCCATACACCAGAAAGAAATGTAACTTTTTGTAAACATTAGGCACCTCTACATAAGAAGCGTTTCGTTGGAACATAAGCGCGCTATGATTAATATATGGAATCGAAATTTTCGGTATATGTATAAGTTCGCGTTGACGCAATAATTGCAGCCATCCAGTCGTCAAGCACGAGCCGTCTAAATGGTTGACGAATCCAATACATTACTTTTAAATCCGCGTTTGAAATGAATTAATAAACAAAAATATCGTCTGTCGAACGAAGCAAACCGAAAATTAAAATGAATATAACCAGTTTTAGTAAACCGAATTATGCTTAAAAACTTAAATAATTTGCCTTTTTGAAGGATGAAATTTTCATGTTTGAACTAACAAATTTTGATAATGAAAATTTTATAAGATATTGGAATAGCTGTTACCGTAGAGGTAGCAAAAGAATGCGGATGACTTTGAGGCGTAAGCTTTGATATAATCTCATCGCTAAAGTCTTGCAGTACATCAATTTCGTCTGTATCGTAAAAAAAAAACAGGGTTCGTTAGGGCGCTAAACATGCGCTTGTCATTCAACTTATACATCAATCAGCTGAAGAAAACTTAAAAGAAATTTAGTAATGTATATGTGGACATATGTGTTGTGAAGATTCCTTATAGGCCGGGACACGCACGACCATTCCATTTTTTTTTTTTTTTTTTTGTTTGCATACAAGGGATGTACTTTTTGTACATATGAAAACGGTAATCGCCAGGAAGAAAGAAGTGAGGAAAGACAAATGGGATGTAACCACCGCCTGGGAGATGAATGCCCGATTGGTAACTGTTATGTCTTTACCAATCATTCACTTCAGCTGCAGCCGAACAGCAGTAGTAATTAAACAATACTCTACCGTAAATATTCTTTCATTAAAAGATTAACACCGTTTCCGAATTCAGCTCAATTAAGACTTTCGTTAAACCTGTGCGGATTCGACCGCCCTTACTTTCTGCGGATTAGATGAGGACACTGATTCTACAAATAAAAAGTAATCTTTTTGGCTGTCTGCTGAACTTTTTAAATATTCAATTGCAGATCATATACTGATCACGATAAAAAGCATGCTAAGTTGCCAGAAATGTGGGATCGGGATAATAACAGACCGGGCAAAATACACAAATAATAAATTCAAGTCAACGGTCGTACTGGCTGCCAATGCTCGTTTTTTCCTTTTCCGCACGAGCAAATATAGCCTTTTTTATGCTGCCTAGGGACTTAGTGCCTTCATTGCGCTGTCAATTCTACACAAACAAAAGAACTATGTACTTTAATGAAAATACGTATGTATGTACTATGTACTATAATAAAAATACGTCTAATGAAAATACGTATGTAAGGATATATTAGCCTAAGATATCGTTCTCATTGATTTACATTTTATTATGGGCTCAAATAATGCATTCGATTGTGTCCAAGGCGCCACTTACTCTGCAGTGTAACGAAATATCGCGGTTAGATCCAGCTAAATAATTTTGTTTACCAATCAATTTAGTAAGTAGCGCTAATAATATAATATAAAAACGTAATATAAAAACAACAAAAGCAAATTTAATTGTTAAAAACTACAAAACAAACCGATTACCTACAGATAAAATTTTGCGCTTATTTATGTTTCAACACTAAGTTGACACTCGTGCAAACCTCCATGGTTGGGGCGAATACATATAATTCGCAAAAACATGCAGACAGGATAAGGCCAACGTCTTGCTAAGCCAATGATAGCTCCAAACTATTGATAAGCCATTTGTCTGATTGCGTTAATCAAGGCATTTGTCATTAAAAAAATCATTTTTTGTTACAAAAAATGTTAAAACAAAGTAGCGACAAATTGTCGGTAACCATACAAACAGGCGCTTACAAGCAATCTCATACCAAATGTAAATTTCACTAGGTTGACTGGTACGTACTCACAATTGTCCATATTTGTACGGTAGTATTTATTCAGTTTGTCTTCGCGTACTCCATTAGTAAACCTTTCGTAAATAAACAATTCTCTGGCGAATAATTGTTGAACCACGACAGTAGGTCTGGAATGATGACGTATAATGTATGCAACGGACAGTTTATTCAAACTTGCAGATAATTCAGTTTCAGTAGAAACCATTAAAAATGGTGGCGAGAACAATTGGTGTTTCAAAACTTCTCATTAATAAATCTACTATTCGTTGCTGTTTTCTTATTACTCGGTCAACGGTATGTGGGCATTGTAGATATGTACTTGGAAAAATTTAAGCCACTTCCAAATTTCTTTGCAAATGTGTCGATATGTTCACTTTCGCTAACTCGAGAATGTTTTCCGCATATATTACACGATTACGTAAAGGGACAGATGGACATGGTCAGCTGTGTTCCGAATTTGAGTATGATCAAGAATTTATGTATTTTATGGGATTTATGAAGCTTGCTTCCGCAGGATATAAAAGTGTTTGAAAAAAATTTTTTGATACACTATAATATGGAGTAAGTGCGGTCAATTTGTCCCATTTTCGTACAGGTACCACAGTGTCGCTAATAGAATATGCGTTCAAATTTTTGTACATGTATCTGCTACAGTTTATTAGCAATGAGCAAAAAAAAAATTTTTTTCCTGTTGAAAAGCATTCGTTACTTGTGTTCGACAAATATTGCAGGATTTCCCAATAAATATTAATCTTTTGGTCCATTGCCAGCAGCGTAAGGCGGGGTTATTTTATAACATTTTGGGGATTGTCGCTTTCAGAATAAATGGATAACTGCATGTAGGCTCGTCTGATCAAATATGTAGCTTTGGGAACAGTACGCTTTCTACACTTTTGATTAGTTTATGAAGAAACCGTGTCCTCTTGAAAAAAAGGATATAAAAGGAATCAGCAAAACTACGGCTATAAATATTTTTTCCATATATGCTCGCCAGCACGTATGTCTCTCCAGGGCTATACGCTCATATAAGTTAGTAGACTGCATATGTAAATGTATAAACGTTTTCCTAATATTTAAAACTCATATACA
>NW_024002044.1:0-1356 GCF_014805625.2 Glossina fuscipes | reverse complement strand
ATCCTAACCTTAACATCGATTTTCATAAAGTATAAAGAATAACGAAACAATAAAAAAACAAAATTGTTGTCTTTGTAAAAAGCTGAAAAAAAATGCACACCTCTAGTACGAAGGCATGTTCGCAGCCAATATAGTACCGAGCTGAGAGGGAAGCCTGAAACAGGTGCAAAGATGCTAAAAGCTTGGCAATCGATAATAACGAATATAGTTAGTTTAATCTTCATTTCAGACGAAGCATAAAAATTAGAAATTTGTTAGAGCCGATAGCCTGTGCTGCTAGTCCTCAATGTCTTTTTTTTAGTCTAAGAATTTATTTCATTAGTCTAAAATTATAATAATAATAATAATAATAATAGAAATTTGTTAAATAAGGTGTAGGCAAGACGAGCAGGTTGAGCAGTGTTCATTTACTAACATTTAAAGAATACGATGTCAGGATTACATGACAGATATCCGTTACATAGTAAGTAAATTGGTGTCTTGTATTCTATGCTAACACGACAAACGGTGGTCTTGGGTAAACCCAATCCAAGAGCGGCTTGGAGAAGGTCTGAGTCAGGTGACATCCAAAGGTACCGAGAGTTTCTGTTCTTGTTCCTTCTTCTCGATCGGATATCAAACACGTACATATCAACGTTGGGAGAATAATTATAAATTCAGATCTTAACATTTATTTTCTTAGACATCGGTGAAGTAAAACTTGCGAAATATAAGTGAAAGTATCGACCGCAATATAAGAATTCGAATTAGTTTTGTGTTAAAGTGGAACAATTTGCAAAGCCGTTTACAAATAAGAAACTTATGTTTTCGGCGTGCAGACTAATGAAAACTAAACTCGAAGCTTGTATTTCTTTCATTGAGTTGACTAAAATCCGCCTGCTAAACGGTGTAAGTAAGAAGAACCGGATTCTTGCTAAATAAAACGAAAACGTGCTGCGAAATATAAATTTCTTGTGGAGCACGTGGCGTACCGAAGGGCTAAACCACGGTAATAGGTTGAATGGTATTTGACGCATACATACGAACTCTAACATACTAAACACATATTTAATGTAATACACCCAAAACAACATTGAAATAGAAATTACAAAAAAGGCCCTCAAAGTGCTCCAACCTCGGCTAAAAGTGGAAAGTGATATTCATCACGAGAACCTAATAATAAAGCGATATGATCATCGTTTTAGTGAATGGCCCGTTATCTGCTATAAATAGCCCAATTATAAGAGCGTCCGTAAGGCAAGTTTGTTAGTTAATTAACCAACTTGTCGTTAGGCAATAAAATTTAAAACAAAGATGCAATAAATTGTCATTTACTCGAAAAATAATACGAATAAATGCAAACATTTGCAAGAAATA
>NW_024002043.1:0-1737 GCF_014805625.2 Glossina fuscipes | reverse complement strand
CGAAATGCATTTGAAAACTTTCGTTTCAAAAACCGGATAACGCATATCAGATTCTTAAGACTTGTGAAAGATTTCATCAATTTCAATAAAAAGCAAGTAAAGGAATTGTGATTTGCTTCAGGCAAATATTTTATACTCAACTTTCTTTTAAAAAGAAACAAGTGAAAATACTATAGCGAGATGTGGTCCGCCATTATGTAACTTATACCATTTCGTTTAATACTTACTCAAATAACTAGCTTTCAAAATAAGCCTTTACATGAGGAGCCGAAAAGGTGGTCGGATCTGAACCATTTCCGGTAGCATTCGCGCTTGATCGAAAATATGTTGGTGTCCCGATTTTCATAACCACATTTCAAAACTTGTGGCCTATTGGCTGCAGACCAGAACGGACAGACGGATCGATTCTAAGAAGGTCCTTGAATCTTCTTTATCAGCTTTGCAGAATGAATAGAAAGCCATAGTTCGCTGTTGGGTATAAAAATTAATTTAATTAAGCATTAGGCTCGATATTAGGAAAGCACGCGAACGTCCTTCGTGGAAGGGATTGGAAAAAGCAATCTCGGTTGAGAAATTCTAATGAGTTTAAAGTAATTTATAATTTATTCCTTGATTTTTGCGTTGTAAATAATACACCGTACATGTTGTTAAAGTTCTTAAAGAAATATTTGAAAATTTTATTAATTTTTTAAATTTTATTTTTACTTTCTTTTATATGTCAATTATCTTTAAGTGTGTTTTTGTATTAATAAGTTTCACTTATGCTACATTTATCATCTTTAATTGATTTTTTTTGTCTTTGCTTTAAGATCTTCCTCGTTTGAAAAGTTACAAAGAAAAAAAAAAAAAAAAAACACAGACCCGGAAACAAACAGTGCTTTATTTATTAAACCCTTTCTATTTCATTTTCAACTTGTAAACAATGTTTAAAAAACGAACTGAGTTTTCATTTTTTTTTTGTTTATTGTATAGAATAATTGCTTTAATATTTTTAATTTAATTTAAACATATTTTCTTCTTTTCGTTTTTTTTTTTTTTTTGTTGAACATATGCTGTTTTTTATATATATGTATAGGTGAGTCGTGTGTTGTTGAAATAATTTTTTTTTTTTTATATAATTTTCCTCTGCAGATAATTTTTAAAACATGATTTTTTTTTTTTTACTTTTTATTCTCAATGTAATTTAAAATGTCTTTTACCTTAATCTTAATTTTAGAATTGTTTTCTCTTTCAAAAGAGAAATGTTTTTAAGTACACAAACGTCATGAAAAAGGATACAATAATAAATAGATAGAGAAGAGAAAGAGAGATAGTAGAGTAAACGATAAACAGCAGGAATGTTAATTAACAGGGGGACTCTCCTTTTTATACAATTGATAAACAAGTAAACAAAGCTAAACTCTAAGTAGAGAGGAAGAGAGTCATCATAATACAAACAGTTAAAGCATTTAATATACTTAATAACGAGTTAACAGTTTCACAATAGAGAAAAAATATATAAAAAATATTTGAGACGGAGTTTCTTTTTTTTTTTTTTTTTTTTTTTCTTTTTTTTTTTTTTAATGAAAAAACTATAAGAGAAATACTTTATTTTACTTCTTAATTGAAAATATTCTTCTTTTATAAATGTGTATATAAGCGTGTGTGTGTGTGTATGTGTGTGTGTATATATGTGTGAGCGTGTATGTATGTGTATGTGTGGATTTGTGTGAGTGTAAAATTTCCTTTTTGCATACC
>NW_024002042.1:6826-8546 GCF_014805625.2 Glossina fuscipes | reverse complement strand
CACAGACCGACAGACACCCTACCCAAGGTTTGTTCGCGGCCGTTACAGCTCGGACCCATCGATATCGCCTGCGATATGGAATGTGTACGTCAAAAAGTCCGCGGACAGACCGACTATACCCTCAACGACCGATTACTACGGACCAACGTGTGGCTTCGACCCACGCCCTGAGTTTAAGAGTCTCCTGCTCTATCTGACTGAGCTAGCCGGGCCGACTCGGTGTATACTCAAGAGGTTCTGGAGAAGAGAATATCTTTGGTTTGTTATACTACTAGCTAGCTAGCTGTCTTCTAGCTGGTGTCATCGAACTTGCACCTTGTGACTAAGCTGTCTAATCTGTCCATTCCGTAAGTCGAGCAACCCTTTGAGTAGTTGGTTTTGCATTCGATACTCTTGACTTTCATTTGCAATCCTTTGCAACAAGTTTAGCAACCTTTCGCGATCTATGGGTCGTGAACGTCTCAACGCTTCCGTGGCCAAGTCGAAAGGTGTTCGACTACTGCTGCCATCATTATTACTTCCACTACTCGTGTTGGTAGAGAATGCGAATTCACTGCTTATCGTCGTTGAGCGGCCGCTTGATGTTAGATTTATTGGAGCCTGGTTTATGTACGCTTGCGGGGCAGGCTGAGAACAAGATTTACTATGCTGAGCTGTTGCAGTCACGGTAGTTGCAGGTGGATGACGCCTTGAAGATTTCCGTGTACTATGTTGGCTACTTAAATTTTCACTGATGCGTGTACGTTTCGCCAGTTCGTTTTGCTTAGCATGATTAGCAATGTCGCTGATAGCTGTCGCAGAAGGCAATAGCTGGTGACGGTGACTTACTACTGCTATTGTCGTTTCAGCGTTGTTGAGCTGGCTCTGCTGCTTTTGTGGACGCCGATTACGTAAGGGTGACGTTGACGAGGTGATTTCAATAGATCCGCTGAACTCTTCGCGTGTGTTGTGTGGCAATGCTTCCTTGCCTTTACCTAGAGAGGTTTGCTTTACATCAGTCAGTTGAAGTGACGAGTTTCGGTAGCTCTTGGAGTTATCGTTACCTTGGCTTATGGCGTCTAAAACTTGGCATTTATTCGGCGACTTAATAGTGTCTGCTTTGGTGGCGACAGATAAGCCAAAAGCCTTCCAGAAGTCGATGCCGAAATAGAATTGCTGTTGCAAAGCTGGTACTATATAGAACTCAATACTCCTGGTCTCGCCCTCCCACTCGACGGGTAAGGTGATGAGTCCCGTCACTGACGTCTTGTTTCCATCCGCTGTTTTTACGTGTCGATTTTGCAGCCTAACGACTCGATGTCTTCGATCCTCGAGGAATCTCGTTGCTCCGGCCCCACAACAACTCACGCTGGCTCCTGTGTCCAGGAGAGCGGTTACTTCGGTGTTGTCGACCTTGGTCCGGGCAAACAACCTGCCATCGTGTTCTAGGGAAACAATCGCTGAGATCTCCTTCTGCTGAAACCTCCTGTACGCCTTCCTCCTTTGGCGTAAGATTAGAATCTTTCTATGTTTCCTCGTGAGCGCCCGCCTTCTAAAAATTTCTGCGCTGAAGATCTCGTGGCGCTTCCGCTGGTAGTCCGCGATCCTCTGTGCCAAGCTTCGGTACTCGGGGGTGCCTTGATCCGTTGCTGGTGTTATCGTTGTGCCTGTTGCTGCTCGCGTTAATATTGTCACTGCTGAGGCTGGTGTTGTTGTTGTTGCTATTGCTGGTGTTGTTATT
>NW_024002042.1:4404-6816 GCF_014805625.2 Glossina fuscipes | reverse complement strand
GCTGCTGTTCCGGGTGACGTCTCGTCTGGCAGGGGTTCCCGGCTTGCCTCGCCAGCCTGGTGTTTTCCGATGCGGGTACAGCGCCGTAGCTCTCATTCCTGCCGCATACGAAACAGACCATGTGGTGGAAAGGACACCTGCATCGATCTTCTCTAGTGTTTTCTGCTGGGTTCCTCAGAAAGTGATCTCCCGGCATACCGCACACATAGCAGGTCATCAGATGGAAGGGTGACTGGCAGAAGGCCATGCTCTGCGCTGTCTTCACTGCGATCGCTGGTGCTGGTGTGGTGGTACAGTGCTGGGGTGTTGCCACTGCTGCTGCTGCTTCTTGTTTTGGCTGGCCCGTACGTGATGTTGCTGGTTGCAGATGGTGCCGCTCGTTCGGATGGTTACTTGTGTTGCCTGTGTTGATCCATCTCCTTTCGTGTTTCGTAGCCCCGCCGTTTTCGCGTTGCCTGTCGCTGTTTGGACCATGCCGCGGCGCTAGGGCTTCGACTGCTTCGCGACGAACTCCGTCACTATCTTCACCTCCCTGACCGATCTCGCTCACGTGTTTCGGCCTGCTTCTATTTTCTCTCAACAGCTTTTCTGCCCTCTTGCACTCGGATTTGAACTCGCCAATGCTTTCTACTTTGGTGGCGAAAATCAGTGCGGCCAGACTAGGCTTAAGGTTGGACTTCATTATTTTAATCATTTCTGCCTCCGGGATCTTTCTGCGTAGGCGGAATGTCAGATCGTGTATCTCCGCGTAATAGTCCTCGAAGCTCTCCGCATGCTGCTGCTTTCGCTCCATGACTTCTCGGATTATCTCGTAATCAGAGTCTGCAGTCTTGAATTGGTTGAGGAGCTCAGCTTTCAGCGTGAAATAATCAAAGGTGATGTCTCCTTCTCTATCCTCGAGTAGCTGCCAATACCACTTGCTGGCCGGACCGATCACTAGGCAGTGAAACTCGGCAAACAATTCTTCATGGCTTATCTGGTGCTGCTGTCTGAGCCGTTCCACTCGGAACACAAAGCTCTCGACCGTCAGACCCTTACCGGAGCCGTCAAATTTAAGGTGCCAGCGATTGAGGTCTATGTTCCGCCTCCGGGTGTTTTCATCGCTGGTGCGCTGCTGTCCTGTCTGCTGGTCGTGGTGGTAACTGCCGCTGGGCTGCGCTACTGTCTGGGGTGGCATCTGCGGTTGTGGTGTTGAAGTCGATGCTGCTATCATAAAATTTTGCGTTCCTTCGCTGTCTCGTGATTGGGTTCGCTGCGTTGCCGCGGACTTCTCCTGCTTTAGATGGCTAATCTCCTGCATGCAGCTTAGGAGCATTTCATGTTGTTGTTTCAGCATGCTCGCTAGGTCTAGATCCGAGCTAGCTGTTTCTCCTGCTGGGCCTGGTTGGCGGTGACCGCTGTGACCATTACCGGCGATGTTGCTACCGGCGTTGCGCGGGATGTCTGTCGTTTCGTTGTCGGACATTTTGAAAAGGTGGTTCAGCTTTCGGCTGAGGCTGTTAAAGAGTGATGCTGCACTGCTATCTGCAGGATACTCTACGGTGGTGTAGTTTCCCCCGAGCTGGTATTGTTGTAATACTGGATCCAATCGGGTCGCCAGGGACTCGCCTACCGTTTGTGAAGCGTGGGCTGGATTGCAGCTTGGGTTCATACCAGGTTGGACCCCCCGATTGCTACGTTTTCTAGCCCTACTGCTATCGTACAAGAGGTAACCGTAGACCCTTGAGAAAAAAACTCCCTGAAGACAATACCCTAGAACCGCAAGGGCTAGGCACAAACCAAACTTGAAGAGAAACTACCAATATACCCCCCTTTCTTAAACCAACAGTCCGATCTCGTAGTCGTAACTTGACACGATCGATAGAAGAGAAACAGAAAGCAGAACAATCAATCAGAATGAAGAGGTAATTAATGTGGCAAAACTGACCACTAAGACAGGAAAGAAATAAACCGAGCAAAGCGCTTACAACATTCGTTATTTAGAGATGTTCTGTATCTTATTCTATTTTACAGATGTTTCTTTTCTTTTCTTTTATATATTTTTTCCAATACACGCTTAAGAATATTTTTTCCTTTAAAAATAAACGTATGTATAATAATAATGGTAAAAAAAAATAAACGTATGTACAAGTAGAATGTCTCCTAGAGACTTCGATTTCTTTTTTTTTTTTTTTTTTTTTTTTTTTTTTAAAACGCCCGTGCTGTGGCTGCGCACGGCGTGGGTGTGCACCTGAGGTTCCGTTTCCCCCCCGATTACTCTTCCCGGACCCCACAACATTTGCCTTCTCTTCCCTCCTGAACAGTCGACCCCCACCGTGTTTTACGTGCACGGTTTGGTGGGCGTACCGCTCAGGAACCCCCCTTCTACTGCCGCCCTGCCCAACAGATCCACGCCGGAGCGACAGAACTGCG
>NW_024002042.1:2635-4394 GCF_014805625.2 Glossina fuscipes | reverse complement strand
CGGAGCGACAGAACTGCGATAACAGTTTGGCGAACCCCCCTTATACTATCATTTCTTATTGCCATCATTACCCTTTTTTTCTTTCTCCTTTTTTTTTTTCATTTCATATATTTTTTTTCGTGTAAACGTTACCCAATACCATTACTAAGAGGAAGTCTGGCGGATTCTCCCGTTCCTTCCATGACCTCCAACGAAATAAAATGGACTTAATGCCAAGCATCACTTCGTGTAACGAAACCGTCTTGCATTAAGGCAACTAAATGCATCTATCCCGCGACGAAATAGATTTACTTGTAACACAAGTTAAATTCGTCTTGACTCTGTGCTATTTTTGTTATGTATATATTTCGCGTTGAAAAAAACAAATTATTCGGAGAGGACCATTCAAAAAACTATTTACTTTAAAAATTATTTTAATTGGGCAAAATCTGAAGCAAACATTGAAATAGAAATTAGGATCAAAATGGGAATAAAAAAAAAAAAAATCGAATCGACAATTGAAATAAAAATTAGAATCGAAAAAAACGAAATAAAAATTTGAATCAAAAATTGAAATAAAAAATTGGGATCAACAATTGAAGCAGAAATTCAGAAAAAAAAAAAAAATTTTAGAATCAACAATTGGAGTAAAAGGATTAGAATCAAAAATTGAAGTAAAAAGCAATAGAATCAAAAACTGAAATAAATAAAAAAAAAATCAGAATCAAACATTGATATCAAACTTTCACTGTCCACTGTTTCTTGTGGACTGCTTGGTAACTTCAGACAGACAACTTAAAATGCTGGTATAGAGTAGTCTAGCCAATCAAGGAAAGGCAACTCTTATTATAAGTAATCGTTTAGGGGTGGAAGGAAAAACATTAAATGATTTTTAACTCTTTTTACGGTGTTTTCTCACATTCCCCACAGAGTCTCAATATATACGAACGTTAACTTGTTACAATAGATAATAAAAACAAATACTCGGTATAGGAAATAATGCCCAAACACGAGATTTATTTTTTTTCAAAACACTAAATTTTCTTTAATTACTTTCATCAATTGTTACAACCTTTGTACTGGGTCACGCACTTTGTCATGAAGTATAGCGACCAACGTTTATCAAATTAGAAAAAAAGAGAAGAAAAAAAGGAAGAAAGGCTTTATTATATATTTATATATTCTATGTCCGCGTCTGTCGCTGGTTGCCACTTTGTCATGGAGCACAGCGACCAACGTTACTCATTAAAAGGCACAAAAAACAAATTTCTCCTTTTTCTTTTTTTTTTCCTTTCTTTTTTTTTCTTTAATCAAAATTTTTTTTTTTTTTTTTTTTTTTTTTCCACAAACGAACTTTCTTTAATTGATTTGAAACTTTATACTTGGGCTAACTATTTCGTTGGGCGCCACTTTGTCATGCATTTATGGCGACCAACGCTTATCAATAAGAAAAAAAAATTTTATAATATATCGCGGTTTCCCTTTTTCATCAAAAATTGAAAAATCTTTTCACCGGGTTTTGCATCGACGGCAACTTTAATCCATAAAAGGAAAGAAAAAAGGATATGTTCGCCCTTTTTTTCTTTTAATTAATTTTTTTCTCGAAAACAAATTTCTTTAATTGATTCAAAAGCTAAATAGTCTAAAAATCATTATAATAGGTCGAAATTGCGCCACTTTGTCATGAATTTATGGCGACCGACTTCGATCAATAAAAGGAAATTTTTCCTTCTTTCCTTTAATTGATTCTTCTTTTAAAAATTAATTTTCTTTAATTAAT
>NW_024002042.1:256-2535 GCF_014805625.2 Glossina fuscipes | reverse complement strand
CGTTGGGCGCCACTTTGTCATGAATTTATGGCGACCAACGTTTACCAATTTTTAGAAAACAAATTTTCTTTAATTAGAAAATAAATTTTCTTTAATTAATTTAAGCTTTATACCGGGTTAAATTTCCGTTGGGCGCCACTTTGTCATGAATTTATGGCGACCAACGTTTACCAATTTTTAGAAAACAAATTTTCTTTAATTAGAAAATAAATTTTCTTTAATTAATTTAAGCTTTATACCGGGTTAAATTTCCGTTGGGCGCCACTTTGTCATGCGACCAACGGTGATCATTTAAAAAAAAGGAAGAAAGAAAAATATTTTACACTTGTCCGCTTTTACGTTGGGCGCCACTTTGTCATGAAACTATGGCGACCAACTTCGATCATTCAAAACCGAAAGAAAAAATTTTCTTTAATTTGAAAGCAAATTTCCTTTAATTAGACAACAAATTTTATACACCTTGTAGTGTGTGGGCTTTGCGTTGGGCGCCACTTTGTCATGAATTTATAGCGACCAACGCTTATCAATTTAGAAAAAAAAGAGAAAAAAGGAAAAATATTTTATTATATATTATTTATAATATTTCATTATATATTTTATGTCCGCGTTTGACGTTGGGCGCCACTTTGTCATGAAACTATGGCGACCAACGTTAATCATTTAAAAAAAAAAGAAGAAAAATAAAATATTTTATACTATGTTCGGGTTCACGTTTCCGTTGGGCGCCACTTTGTCATGAAAATATAGCGACCAACGTTTACCAATTTTTAGAAAACAAATTTTCTTTAATTAGAAAATAAATTTTCTTTAATTAATTTAGGAGTTAAATAGCCTAAAAAGCATTATGCTAGGTCTCACCCCGTTGGGCGCCACTTTGTCATGAAACTCTTATGCTTTTTCCTCGCCGCCGAGGATTTAAACATTTTTCTTTAGACAAAGAAAGAAAAACAAAATAGATAAAACAAAATAAAAATAAAAAAAAAAATGAAATAAAAAAACAAACTAAATAAACGAAAAGGTCTGGTCAGTTTCCGACTGTGCGTCTGTCGCCAGTGAGTCAGTCGGTCATAGTCTAGCGTCGGCCCTACATGGCCACCATGTGCACGCCCCTACACCTCAGCCACAGCGGTGGCAGCGCACGCTTAGCCACACATGGGTAACAACAAAGTTAGGTATCTTAAAAGAGAAAGTAACATAACTTACAGTACAAGTATGGTGGTGGTGGTCGTTCACTGGATGACCATTACTGCTTCCACTGTCGGCTGCAGCTGTCACAATGCCCCCAATAAGTGGTCGCCGTTGCTGTTACTTCTGCCGTTCTACGGGTGAATCTCTAACAACTGCAGGCGGATGCTTCACAGGATAACCAAATGCGGAGAATGGTGGATGCGGCACCCTATCGGTGATTGCCGGCTATGGCCGTAAATGCTGCTGCTAATTAACACGTCGCTGTTGCTGTCGCTGTTCACCTTCTTTTGACTTTATTTATCTCCTTCGCACTATTTCCGTCACTCCTTAATTCTGGGACGTATGGTGAAGCAGGCCCGAGAGGAAAAAAAAAGAACACTCACCAAATTGTTACCACTGTGCCGAAAAAAGCAAACACCTTGTTAATTTTTGCGTCCTTTTTATTTCAAATGATTTCTTTAGACTCTTTGCTGTTTCTCGTTTAATTGATTAGACAAAATTTCATGTCTCTTTACATATAAAGTTAAATATTTTAAATGATTTCTTTAAACTTTCGCTGTTGCTCGTTTTATCAATCAGACCAAGTTTCATGTCTTTTTTTTTTTGCATATAACATTAAATATTTTGAATGATCTCTTTATACTTCTAGCCGTTTCTCGTTTAATTGATTAACTAAAAATTCCATGTCTTTTTACACATAAAATTAAATATTTTAAATGATTCCCTTAAACTTTCGCTGTTGCTCGTTTTATCAATCAGACCAAGTTTCATGTCTTTTTTTTTTGCATATAACATTAAATATTTTGAATGATCTCTTTATACTTCTTGCTGTTTCTCGTTTAATTGATTAAATAAAAATTCCATGTCTTTTTACACATAAAATCAAATATTTTAAATGATTCCCTTAAACTTTCGCTGTTGCTCGTTTTATCAATCAGACCAAGTTTCATGTCTTTAACACTACCAATGGATAAAACCAACGGGAACCGCACTCCGCGAGAGCCTAACTCCGATTTTATTTGTTGCGGGGTGATACGTATATTCTCTTTTGTAGCTTTTTGTGGCCCTTAACAAAATGAGTCGTTTTCGTT
>NW_024002042.1:0-246 GCF_014805625.2 Glossina fuscipes | reverse complement strand
TTTGTTTTCGGTGACGTTTTCTTCCTATAATTAACCAAAACTTTCTTCGGTGCAGAATAAATTTAAAAGTGCAAAATCTTTGCAATTTTCTTAAGGAACACTTGTTCACTAATTTTACTTTAGTTTTTCTTTTGCGATTTATACACTTTTGCCCACTAGAAAATCGACCGTTCACACTGAAGTCTAACCTCTGACTGCTAATGGATAAAGCGCGACAAGAACTGCACTCAGCGAGTGCCTGACTCC
>NW_024002041.1:2030-11341 GCF_014805625.2 Glossina fuscipes | reverse complement strand
GTTCTATTTGATTATAGGTTACGTTTTAATTTGCACATTGAGCTCTCGTTAAGCAAAACTATGTCCGCGCGTGTTTTTATAAAGAGATGCTCCAAAGAGCTTGATGATCCTTATATTACGAAAAGGCTGTACATGTGTTTGGTTAGACCTATACTTGAGTATGCCTCTCTTGTGTGGTCTCCTTCGTATAGGTGCTATGTAGATTCAATTGAATTTGTTCAAAAGCAATTCTTGCTGTATGCCCTTAGGAATTTGTGTTGGGATCCGATTGCCCCTCTTCCATCCTATGAAAGTAGGTTACTTCTGTTATCCTTACAGTCACTGGAGAATTGTAGATTTGTTCTTGGGTTTTCTTTCGTAATCAAATTAGTAATTGGTACAATTGACTCGCCCGCATTACTTCGTGAGATAGGCTTTAATGTCCCTAACCGTTTCTCTAGGCACTTTATCTTGATAAAGCTTTGTCAATGCAAATATAATTACGAACTCTTTAGCCCGCTCAGAGTTGTTTGCAAGAACATAAATGACGTGTATCACTTATTCTCATTAACGGACTCTTTAAAGTCCATTAAAGCAACATTGCTTAATACGCGCGATTTACATATGTCGTACTTGAACTAACTTTTAACTTTAAAAAGTCATTATGAGTCGAAAATTAATTGTTGTTAGCTATTATCGGTTGCCAAGCTTATGCATGTTTGCGATGGCTTAGGAGTTCACTTGCAATTTAGTCCTGTACCGGTTGTGGGTGTGGCTCTCTGCTAGTTGTGTACATGCTTCTTTTTTTTTTTTTTTTTTTTCTTAGTTGTTTTATTTTACCTATACTAAGTATTAATTTTAATTAATTTAAGATTTACTTTAAGAGTCAATTGAACTCGACTGCCAATTTGTTTTAGTTGAGTTTCTTGTATAAGTGGAATAAATAAATAAATAAATTGCCAAAGAAATCTCTTCTGGTGTACCTCAAAGTTTTACACCAAGACTAATTTTGTTGAGTGTATTTATCAATGATTTGACAACCTTTACTTACAAAACGAAAATTAATCTATATGCTGAAGATGCTCACATATATATTTCACGATCGCTGGGCCTTGTTAAGCAGCTTGTCGAACGAATAAATGATGATCTAAATAATATAGTCCCTTGATCTGGCAAAAACTAATTACGACTTGTCTCTCATATTTACTGTTGTATATATTTATTTTTTAAGTTTCAACATATATGAGTATTTATTCTATTTTGTTAAAGCACTATCAACTTGTCGAACGAATAAATGATGATCTAAGCAACATAGTCCCTTGATCTGGCAAAAACAAATTACGACTTGTCTCTCATATTTACTGTTGTATATATTTATATTTTAAGTTTCAACCTATATGAGTATTTATTCTATTTTGTTAAAGCACTATCGTAATATTGTATTATCTAAATGATTTATAATCTTCTCAGGGCAGCCGTTTAGTGTAGTAAATTATATATATATATATATATATTGTAGTGTGATCCACTGGAAGTGTGACAAAATCATGCCACTTCAGCATAACCCTTTTGATAAAATAAAATGTCACACTTCACTTCGCAGGTAAACAGTGATAAATCTGTTTATATAAGAATAATCTAGTGTGTGATAAGGATAATTTAGTAAGCAATTACAATCCTGTTTAGAATAAGATAAGAATAGTTTAGTGTAAAAATTTAGTATAAATAGTGCGTAAGAAAATAAAGAAAATCAGTTCTCATCAGAGTTCTCATAAAGCAATTCAACCTAGCGTTTTACTCGCTAAGAACACAAGGCGTTCAATCCGCCTGAACCATCAAGATTAGTGACCGTCTTATGCCGAGACACTTTGGCATTATAAAAGACGGATAGACTTGGCGTACTGCAGCCGAGCAGCATAGGGCTTAAACAGATAACATAAACTCACGATACTACATCAACTTTATTACAATATGTACATATTTTAGCATTATCGATTTATCGTCATCTACCCATTCAATAATCATTTATGCTGAGTTCACACTTTATTACATTTTCACATATTGTAAACGTAGCTATAACCTAGTTAAGATCTGTCCTACATATTTCCACATACTGCAAGTCAAGCTATGACCCAGTTAATATAACGCAAGCTTTACATGTTACTTTAGTAATAGCCTAGTTTAATTCCACCATTTTTCTTAAGTTAACATAATAACTTATTATATAATTTACTGACCACAGTTCAGTAAAATGAGGTAGTAAGAAGTAAAAGCATTCGTAATAAAGAATTATTCAAACGAACCTTTAATTGTGTTTTCACTACTATGTGTACCTAATACCCTAATACTAATACGGCTCTTCCATCCTCAAAAAACGAATGCTTCTTCAGGCCTAGTAACATTCATTTAGCAAAATGTTAGGGTTGTAAAATCAAAAACTCGCTCTAGTTTCCTAAATTGAGTACGGAGTTTTATTGTTTGGCCTTCACTGAAACTTGGTTAATTGGTCTGATTTACACCCTTAGGAACTTTTTCACAAATCCTTCCAGATTTTCAGAAAGGATCGATAGGGTCGCACTGATGGTTGTGTTTTAATTGCCATATCCGCTGAGATTCCGTCCTATTCAATTGAATTTCTTACCCCTCCCGACGTTGAATATAAATGGCAATAATGCCATTTGGGCGCAAATTGCCAGAAACAGTTATATGTAACTTGCTCCCATATTTCTCCAAATGCGGATTTAGAAGAAACATGCTGTCTTCATTTATGATAGGGCTGGAAAGTCTAAGTCCACTAACAAAATCATATTGTTAGGGCACTTCAATTTGCCACAAGTCACCTAGTGCTATAATATATAATTCCGGCTGTATGGTCCCCACTTCACCACCTAATAGTGCTATTGTGTTTTTTAATGAATTTTTTGATCGTGGTTTACGTCAATACAACCGTACTCCTAAGTGTAATGGCAGGCTGGGAGATCCTTCCTTTACCAATTTCTTGGTGATAATTGTAAATCGCTATTCATCTTTTACTTTACCTGAGGATCCGTATTACTCAGCAATTTGTATTTTCTTTTATTACAGGCATGATGGGTGAGAAGTAGTCAAACGTGCCAAATCCAACTTTCTTCAATAAACACTATGATTTTAACAAAACCAAAAACTTAAAACTCTTATTTCACACATTATGTTCGATTTCTGTCGTAGAAATATTGAAACCTTACTGTTTTCATTCTATAACGTATTAAATCTACCTATTGTTGCCGTTCCGTCCGTTGTTCCGTCCGTTCCGATCAAGCAACCTTACCATGGAAGCAGGTGCCCGGTATGGTTTACCAAGAAATTGCATTTTATAAAAATAGGCAAAACCAACGTTTCAAAAAAGTTATGAAAACTTGTTCTGCTTATGACTATTTTATCTATTCTGCTGCAAGGCATAGACTTAATTTCAACAACCACCAATATTATTGCAGATACCTTCAATTGATAAAATTCTTCCTGTTTGTTAATCACAGATATTTTTTTTGTCAACTTCAAAAAAAAAACCTTCATATATCCCTCGCTTGTTTCTTTCAGTGGCTCTGAGTCCTCTGATGACGCTGAAACCTCAAAGTTCTTTGCTGAATACTTTCGACAACATTTTTCAACTGCTAATTCCGATTCAACTATCCACATCCGATATCTCACTCGGTTTTGATTTCCAACTTCGTCATTTCTGAAAAAGATTCTTTATATGGTTTAAGGTATTTAAAATATAGTTCTGGATCTGGACCTGATGGGTTTCCATCATGTATATTTAAAACATACTTTGTCCAGCTATATGATCCCATTTCAATGATTTTTAATCAGCCCTTGATGACAGCCTTTTTTGATTTTGTTTTGCAAAAGTAGTTTCCTTATTCCGATTTACAAATGTGGAAATAGACATCACGTTGAGAACTATAGAGATGCCGCCAAGTTGAATGTCTTACATAAATTGTTTGAACTAATTGTTACTCAGCATTTAGCTTTTGCTTAAATCTTACGTTTCTCCATTCCAGCACGGCTTTCGGAAAGGAAGATTTACTGTCACGAATTTCTTAGAGTATACTTGCCATCTTTTCAAGCCTTTTCCTAACGACTTTCTCTCAGATGTCATATATATTGATTTTAGTAAAGCTCATTAATTTTTTGAAACTAAATCTAAAAACAATATAAGAAACTCTCTTTGTTAAGAAAAAAGTCATTTAATGTTGAATATTTCATTGACTCACACAAGCTGGAAAACGTTAATTTGTTTAGGTGATTTAGGTGTTCTATTCGACCAAAAATTACGGTTTAGTTAGAACATTGAGCTTTTTTCAGTAAAGCTAGATTCACGCTTGGTTTCACTAAGCGGTGGTCCAAAGAGTTGAAGTGTCCTTGTATTACAGAAAGGCTGTACATGTGCCAATACGTGAGTATGTCTCGGTTGTGTGGCTTCTTTCCTATAAGTGTTATGAAGATTCGCTTGAGAAAAGTAGACTTATTCTTGGTGTTTCCTTCTTAACTAAGTTTATTAACGACATTATCGATACGTCCGCATTACTTGGTGCGATAAGTTTTAATGTCTCTAACCGCTTGTCTAGGCAATTTATGTTCATTAAACTGAGTCAATGTAAATATAGTGATGAGCTGTTTAACCCGTTTAGAGTTGTTTGTCGAAACCTTCTTAATATGAGACTCTTTATAAAGTCTATCAAAAAAGTATGCTTAACACGCCCGACTTGTGCTTGCAGTCTTAACATCTCGCTATGACTCGAAAAATAATTGGCGTTATTTAGTATATTGGCAATCAAACTACTGCATGTTTGCGACGCGTAAGGGGTTCATTTGCAATTTAGTTCTTTAATAATTGTGGGTGTACCTCTGTGCTAGTTATGTACATGCTTTTTGCTTTTTATTTCTTTCTTATGTATTTATGTACGGATTATTGTTTATGAAAATTTTTCTCCTTACGTTTCGTTATACACTAGTTTTTAATATTAATTAATATAAGATTTACTTTTAATAGTCAATTGAATTCGACTGTTAAATTATTTCAATTTAGTTTCATATGCAAGTAAATAAATAAACAAATAATTAAATTAAACATAGAAAAATTGGACAATATAGGTTTATTTTTTGAACTATTTCCCATATAAAAGCTTCTATCAAGAGTATGCCTTAATGAACGGACTCGTCGGCCTTGCCTAACTAGGTTTTTATTTGATTTTAAAATATAATATTTATTTATTTATCTGTTTGTTGACGCTTATGTAGCCTCGAAATCAATAAGGGCTACTATAATCAATTACAATGTCTACCATAAGTGCAAGAATAAAGTGCAATGAGTATATATGAAACGTTTTTAAACAATCTAACGGAGAAGAAAAGAAAGTTGAAAGTAAAGAGAAAAATGAAAAATAAACAAAAAGGCAACTAGACCAGTAGGAGGCGATATAACACATACATACACGTCCACACTTTCCTTCCAAAACTGAGTAACTAGCTAGTCTCATTATTAGCGGCAAAGATTACAAGCTTAAATTTGTAAGTGAGATAAGAGTACTAGAAATGTCGCAACTCCCTAGGCAATTATAAGTTTGTGGAACTATTACCTAATAGGATTTGAGCAAGGAGCACGTAATTCGAGGAGTTCGAAAATGATTATTGCAAATTGACTAAAGATAAGAAATTAATAAAAGATTAACGAAGGATCAACCCAGAAAAGGTAGAACGTAACATGAGATATCGTCATACCGCCTCAAGGAGAATACATATCTCACTTTACGACAACATAAAGGTCCTAATTTCCACAGGTTTGAAGAATTCGTCAAGCTATGCACTTCTAGGGCATAAATTATTAGTTACATAATTAACACTTTTACCATTCTTATTTTGATTTGACTGGACATATAGACATTCAAATAATAAAACTTTCTAAGCAATAAATTGACCTGAGAGCACAAGGAATGCAAACACTACAATTCAATATTGGTATAATCTACGCTTACAGCAAGATTTAGATGTACATTCGGCGGTCGACACATTATCGCACACCGCCTAATTCACTTCAAGCTCCGAGATTTGCTTATCACTGATTCCGTAATAGTCATTGAATACGTAACAGTCAGTAATAAATAGGTGGTGCTACAACTTCTTCTAAAACCGTGCTGACACTCAGACAGTAGGAAGTTTTCGTCAAGATGGTTGATAATTTGTTCTTTACTTATATTTTCAAAGACCTTTGAAAGAATTTTGAATGGCAAGATTGAAATCGGGCTGAGTTTCGAGGGATCAAGTGACTCGCCACTTTTCCTGTTAGGAATAATACGCGCACATACCTAGACCGAACGAAACTTACATTGACTGAAAATACGGTTAATAATATATAATATAATATATGACCATTAATTCAGAGACAAATTTATTTGAAGACACTAAGAGAAAAACGATCTACCACTGGCGCATAAGACTTGATTTTGTCAAATGCTGCAAAAAGTTCAAACCTGATTATCCCACGAAAAGAGAGCAGCCCGTAAGAGCCACGTAAATGAAGGTGTGACGACAGGTACCTTTTAACTGGAATTCGAGAAGCTTAGAACTCAATATCAGCTATTAAAAAATAGTCAAGAGAAGTAGACACTCACTTTATGACATGATGAGCAGGAAGGGAATTGTGAACAACTGATATATTTAACCGATGACAGAAATTAAGTCGAAGTCACCCATGACAATATTACTGGCGTATATGATTAAAATGCCGCTGACCGCTCATTCAAGGAAGAATACATCATCATGTGCCAAGTAAGCGAAGCCAATTAGTAGTCCAACTCTTGTCGCCGCTACTTTCCATTTTCCGGCACTAATTCAATATGATTTCTCTTAAAGTGCAATAAGTTTCGTAGAATATGGAATTTATGCAGAAAATTTTTCATTTGTTGTAAAAGAATTATATTTTAGATTAAATAAATTCAGCTAGTAAACAAATCGAACTTTAACGCTCCATTATCTGCACTTTTTACTGTTACCGCCATTGTGGTTGAGCGTAAAATAATTCCTTTATATATGTTTTGCTTGTCGATTGATAAGTCCATGTCATTTGTACTTTCACTAATTTCTTTTCATTCACCAATATTTAAACTTAATAAAATTGCTCCTTTACGCTAAATTTTATTTGTGTACCTTCAACAAATTCCTTCGTTTTACACAAATTTTATTGCAGCAAAAAATTTTTACTTCAATTGCATCAGAGTTGCCAGATCCGATTTCCAATTGATTCATTTTTATTTTACATAGTAAATTCGAACGTGATATTTACCTTTGGGCTCATAGCTGTTGATTATCGACTCGCTTTAAGGAGGAGTAAGTTACAGCTCCCAAAAACACTAATATATAAGACTGTCACGGTACTAGCCCCTTTGTTGCCGGTAGAGCGTATTTGTTAACGGGGTTTGGCTCTCTGAGCCTCATGACAAAGAATACAAATATCTCGTCGGTTGTCTATCGTCCGTCTGTCCACCGTGAGTCCGTCTGTAACCGTCCGACGTCTTCCTTACGGTGCCATCACCTGCACACTCCCTCATCTGACCTCAGCCACAGCGGTGGCAGTTTGCACTCAGCCACACATCGGGGCTCCTCCGTAAATAGGGGACAAGAAGAAGAACAAAAAGGAAATAAATGAATTAAAATACCTGACCGTGAATCTGTATGTTGGTAGCGCCTGCGGTGGTGGCTGCTTACATCATCTGGTTCCTTCTTCTTACACTCTCGCCCTCTTATTCACCCCTTTTCCTCTTCCTCTTCACTTCGTTGTGTTGCCTCTTCCTTTTTTTTTGCGTAATTTAAAGCGTTTGTTCAATGAATTTTATTATGAATTTCATTGACGATCAATGATTTACGTCATATTACTGCTGCCGTTGCTGTTATCGTTGTTATGGCCGATTGTGTTCGTTTCGTTCTAATTATTTAATTTTTTTCTTCTTTACTTTAAGAAAAAAACAACTCCATTTGGTGAGATATAATTTCCAATTTATTTACATCAAATTTCTGGTTTTTATTTCTTCGGTATTGTAACCACTTCTTTTGTAAATTCTCTTCTTTTTAAATATTTCAATATTAACAACTTTTTCTTAATGTATATTATTTCGCAAAAGCTATTGTAATAAGAAGTGTATTTTATACAAAGTTTCCATAATTTTCTCTTATTTACATTCTCCTTAATGTTTATTATTTCGCAAAAAGCGTCAATGACGTTTAAAATTAATATATTCACACACGAATGCTATGGGTTTTGCTTGGTAACTGCGAGACGAAGAGAAACGGTAACTTTATCCACTTATGCTTTGGTTTCTCTTTCACGACTTGCTTCAGTTAAGAGACATTTTTCAATCACTCTTCAAAAATTTTAATAACTTTTGAGCTTTTCTTTTATTCTTTTTGATATGAGGGTCGTTTCTGCAAACGAATTTAGATATTCATGTGTGAGTGGCTTTTATTCGATTTTTTTTCTCTTTCAGTCATTGCTTTGTTGAAAAAAATATTTTTTTCTACACACACTTCTCTTTATGTGGCTCCTAGTATATGGGTTTTTCTTAAATATTTTCTTTGTTACTTTACTTATTATTTTTTTCTATCAAATACACAATTTCTTTTCATAATTTGTACACACTCATTCGTACATGCATTTTTATATTGCACACATGGAAATTTATCGAAAATAGCAGTAATGATGATTTCCTCACATTTCTTTACTCGATGCAAGCAAACCTTTTTTTTTTTTTTAACGTTTAACAATTACTTTATCCATGCCGACTTGTATTTCTTTAATAAAGTTCTAGTTAATAATTTCTTTTTCCATTATTTTTAGACATTATTTTGCAAAACTGTCAGCTTTAAATGCTATTCTACCTTCTTTACACGTGAACTTTAAAAAGATCTCTCACATTAGTTGCTGTTTATTCTTTTGTCTTTTTTTTTCTTTCTTTGCACTTGAAGGCTCATTTTGAAAAATAGTTTTATTTATCCGCTTTTAGACCAAGCTCGCGGACACGTCCGCACCTCAGCAGAGGCCAAATAATTCTCCCCTCTATCTTCGAAACAAAACACAGACAGACTTCTCATCCCTGCTCAATTCTCCTCTTCTCCTTTCTGTTGCTCTCTACAGCGGCTTGCCGCTACTCTCGCAAAAGCAAGCAAAATCCCGCAAGATGATGCGATTTTGCTTATTCTTGTAAAAGCAAAAGAAAAAGGGAATACCGCAAAATCACGCGATTTTGCCTGTTCTTGTAAAAGCATAAAAAAAGGAATACCGCAAAATCACATGATTTTGC
>NW_024002041.1:0-2020 GCF_014805625.2 Glossina fuscipes | reverse complement strand
AAAAAAGGAATACCGCAAAATCACATGATTTTGCCTATCTTAATGAAAGGGGAAAGAAGAAAAGAACAAAACAATTATATCCCGCAAGATCATGCGATTTATAAACGGTACCACAAAATCACACGATTTTGCCTAACGGCATGCCGTTATTGCGATACTTGCGGTTGACACAGACCGACAGACACTCTACCCAAGGTTTGTTCGCAGTCGTTAGAAGACCCAAAAGTGTTACATAGCGCAAGAGCAGTTTTTGTATGTGTCACACAAAAACTCTTTTTATTTTGTGTCTTATTATATTTGCTGTTTTTGTAATACAAGACATTTCGCTGACAAGATTTCCACAACAAAATTATTAAGTACTGTCAGAGAATTCGCCTGAGTAGCCGAAGGCGAGGAATCTCGACTAGCAAGTCAATGGTCGTGGGTTCGAATCTCAAGTACGGTAGAGTTTTTAATAAAAGCCGATAGCCTTAGATGCTAGTGCTTTTAAGAGTTTAGTCTTAGAATTTATTTCTCTGGCGAAATTAATAATAATAATAATAGTAATAATAATAATACTACCATCAGAGACAACGATGTAACAAGATGGTCTAAAATTCAAGCTAAGAGAGTATTACATACTCTTTGTTTCTCTTTTCACATAAAATAGTGAGACTGAAACAAGAAGATGTCATATGGCTACTTGTTACCAGGGCACTGATTATCTATCCTTTAGCTAACTAACTCTCATTTGAAATCATATCTTGAAAACCATTTGGTTGAGAGTTATGCACGGCTTTCTCTCCCTAATTTTATTTCGAAGAATTAATGGACGAGGCAAATTTTATGTTTGCTTATTTACCATTAACAATGGGTAACAAAATCATACAAACGCAAATAAGAACAAAATTATCTAAAATTGTTCAGGAAATGAAATAAAGTGAAATACTAAGCCCTTTTAATACCAAAAACTTGAATTTTGTTTTTGTCTCTTCATTACATAGACTGTTCTTTTTTTCTGCAAATTAACAACCAAAAATTCACTGTGTTCTGTAAAAAAGACCCATTATGCATTAGCAAAAAAATTTATAATGTCTTTTATTTGTTTATTTATTTATTCCACTTATACAAGAAACTCAACTAAAACAAATTGGCAGTCGAGTTCAATTGACTCTTAAAGGAAATCTTAAATTAATTAAAATTAAAAAATTAGTATAGGTAAAAAAAAAAAAATAAAAAAAAAAAAAAAAAAAAAGAAAAAGAAGCATGTACACAACTAGCAGAGAGCCACACCCACAACCGGTACAGGACTAAATTGCAAGTGAACTCCTAAGCCATCGCAAACATGCATAAGCTTGGCAACCGATAATAGTTAACAACAATTAATTTTCGACTTATAATGACTTTATAAAGTTAAAAGTTAGTTCAAGTACGACATATGTAAATCGCGCGTATTAAGCAATGTTGCTTTAATGGACTTTAAAGAGTCCGTTAATGAGAATAAGTGGTACACGTCATTTATGTTCTTGCAAACAACTCTGAGCGGGCTAAAGAGTTCGTAATTATATTTGCATTGACAAAGCTTTATCAAGATAAAGTGCCTAGAGAAACGGTTAGGGACATTAAAGCCTATCTCACGAAGTAATGCGGGCGAGTCAATTGTACCAATTACTAATTTGATTACGAAAGAAAACCCAAGAACGAATCTACAATTCTCCAGTGACTGTAAGGATAACAGAAGTAACCTACTTTCATAGGATGGAAGAGGGGCAATCGGATCCCAACACAAATTCCTAAGGGCATACAGCAAGAATTGCTTTTGAACAAATTCAATTGAATCTACATAGCACCTATACGAAGGAGACCACACAAGAGAGGCATACTCAAGTATAGGTCTAACCAAACACATGTACAGCCTTTTCGTAATATAAGGATCATCAAGCTCTTTGGAGCATCTCTTTATAAAAACACGCGCGGACATAGTTTTGCTTAATGAGAGCTCAATGTGCAAATTAAAACGTAACCTATAATCAAATAGAAC
>NW_024002040.1:4889-5604 GCF_014805625.2 Glossina fuscipes | reverse complement strand
TCGAATTTATTCCTTTAGTTCCGAATCCGTTTCCTTTATATTGTGGCTGCTTTAGTAGGCCCATGTACACAAAATATCGACCCGTTTCCTGAAGCCTTCCCATCCTTAAATTCATTTTATTTAAGCGCTTTAATAGAATGATTAAATTGTTAAGTTAACATAATGTGTCGTCACCTTGAATGCCTAGTGAAGACCAATTTTTAGGTAAGAATTGGACGCTGTAAAGACATGCCAATGAACTGCTTTTGAATGTAAATATCTTTTAAATTTAAACACTCAAGTTTTTGGGATTAATCAGCAGTTAATCATCAGCATCAGGTAATTGTTCTCATAATAGTAAATACAAATAGAAGAAACTGTGTTTTTCCTTAGCTAATGTCGTTATGTAATTGGTCTATAACAACAATAACGTAGCAACCCAATCAGTGTTCGAATTTATTCCTTCAGCTCTCAATCCGTTTCCTGTATATTGTGGCCGCTTTAGTAGGCCAATGTAAATGAAATATCGACCCGATTCTTGAAGCCTTCCCATCCTTAAATTCATTTTATTTAAGCGCTTTAATGGAATGATTAAATTGTTAAATGAACATAATGTGTTGTCAAACTGAATGCCTAGTGAAAATAAATGTGTAGGTAAAATTTGGACGCTGTAAAGACTTGCCAATGAACTGCTTTTGAGTGTAAATATTTTTTAAATTTAAACACTCAAGTTTTT
>NW_024002040.1:2948-4879 GCF_014805625.2 Glossina fuscipes | reverse complement strand
ATCCTTAAATTCATTTTATTTAAGCGCTTTAATAGAATGATTCAATTTTCAGTTAACATAATGTGTCGTGACCCTGAATGCCTAGTGAAGACCAATTTTTAGGTAAGAATTGGACGCTGTAAACACTTGCCAATGAACTGCTTTTTAATGTAAATATTTTTTAAATTTAAACACTCAAGTTTTTGGGATTAACCAGCAGTTAATCATCAGCATCAGGTAATTGTTCTCATAATAGTAAATACAAATAGAGAAAACTGTGTTTTTCCTTAGCTAATGGTGTTATGTAATTGCTCTTTAACAACAATAATATAACAGCGCAATCTCTAGTTGAATTTATTACTTTAGTTCCGAATTCGTCTTCTGTACATGTGGCCACTTTAGTAGGCCAATGTAAATGAAATATCGACCCGATTCTTGAAGCCTTCCCATCCTTAAATTCATTTTATTTAAGCGCTTTAATAGAATGATTCAATTTTAAGTTAACATAATGTGTCGTCACCCTGAATGCCCAGTGAAGACCAATTTTTAGGTAAAAATTGGACGCTGTAAAGACTTGGCAATGAACTGCTTTTGAATGTAAATATTTTTTAAATTTAAACACTCAAAGTTTTTGGGATTAACCAGCAGTTAATCATCAGCATCAGGTAATTGTTCCCATAATAGTAAATACAAATAGAGAAAGTTGTGTTTTTGCTTTGCTAATGGTGTTATGTAATTGGTCTTTAACAACAATAATATAACAGCGCAATCTCTAGTTGAATTTATTCCTTTAGTTCCGAATCCGTCTTCTGTATATGTGGCCGCTTTAGTAGGCCAATGTAAATGAAATATCGACACGATTCTTGAAGCCTTCCCATCTTTAAATTCATTTTATTTAAGCGCTTTAAAAGAATGATTCAATTTTAAGTTAACATAATGTGTCGTCACCCTGAATACCTAATGAAGACCAATTTTTAGGTAAGAATTGGACGCTGTAAACACTTGCCAATGAACTGCTTTTTAATGTAAATATTTTTTAAATTTAAACACTCAAGTTTTTGGAACTAACCAGCAGTTAATCATCAGCATCAGGTAATTGTTCCCATAATAGTAAATACAAATAGAGAAAACTGTGTTTTTCCTTAGCTAATGGTGTTATGTAATTGCTCTTTGGCAGCAACAATATAACAGCGCAATCTCTAGTTGAATATATTCCTTTAGTTCCGAATCCGTCTTCTGTATATCGTGGCCGCTTTAGTAGGTCAATGTACATGAAATATCGACCCGATTCCTGAAACCTTCCCATCCTTAAATTCATTTTATTTAAACGCTTTAATGGAATGATTCAATTGTTAAATGAACATAATGTGTTTTCAAACTGAGTGCCTAGTGAAGATAAATTTTTAGGTAAAATTTGGACGCTGTAATGACTTGCCAATGAACTGCTTTTGAAAATAATTATTTTTAAATTTAAACACTCACGTTTTTGGAATTAACCAGCAGTTAATCATTAGCATTAGGTAATTGTTCTCATAATAGTAAATACAATAGAAAAATTTGTGTTTTTGCTTTGCTTATAGTGTTATGTATCTGCTCTTTAACAACAAAAATATAACAGCGCAATCTCTAGTCGAATTTATTCCTTTAGTTTCGAATCCGTTTCCTGTATATTTTGGCTGCTTTAGTAGGCCTATGTACACAAAATATCGACCCGATTCCTGAAGCCTTCCCATCCTTAAATAAATTTTATTTAAGCGCTTTAATAGAATGATTCGATTGTTAAATGAACATAAGGTGTTGTCAAACTGCATGCCTATGGAAGATAAATGTGTAAGTAAAATTTGGACGCTGTAAAGACTTGCCAATGAACTGCTTTTGAAAGTAAATATTTTTAAATTGAAACGTTCAAGTTTTTGGAATTAACCAGCAGTTAATCATTAGCATTAGGTAAT
>NW_024002040.1:933-2938 GCF_014805625.2 Glossina fuscipes | reverse complement strand
TCCGAATCCGTCTTCTGTACATGTGGCCACTTTAGTAGGCCAATGTAAATGAAATATCGACCCGATTCTTGAAGCCTTCCCATCCTTAAATTCATTTTATTTAAGCGCTTTAATAGAATGATTCAATTTTTAAGTAAACATAATGTGTCATCAAGCTGAATGCCTAGTGAAGATAAATTTTTAGGTAAAATTTGGAAGCTGTAAAAACTTGACAATGAACTGCTTTTGGATGTAAATATTTTTTAAATTTAAACACTCAAGTTTTTGGAATTAACCCGCAGTTAATCCTCAGCATCAGTTAATTGTTCCCATAATAGTAAATACAAATAGAGCAAATTGTGTTTTTCCTTTGCTAATGGTGTTATGTAATTGCTCTTTAACAACAATAATATAACAGCGCAATCTCTTGTCGAATTTTTTTTTTAGTTCCGAATCCGTTTCCTGTATATTTTGGCCGCTTTAGTAGGGCAGTGTACATGAAATAACTACCCGATCCCTGAAGCCTTCCAATCCTTAAATTCATTTTATTTAAGTGCTTTAATAGAATGATTCATTTGTGAATTTAACATAATGTGATGTTACACTGAATGCTTAGTGAAGATAAATTTTTAGGTAAAATTTGGACGCTGTAAATACTTTCCAATGAACTGCTTTTGAATGTAAATATTTTTAAATTTTAACTCTCAAGTTTTTGGAATTAACCAGCAGTTAATCCTCAGCATCAGGTAATTGTTCCCATATTCGTAAATACAAATAGAGAAAATTGTAATTTTCCTTTGCTAATGGTGTTATGTAATTGCTCTATAACAACAATAACGTAGCTCCCAATCCGTTTCTTGTATATTGTGGCCATTTTAGTGGGCAAATGTACACGAAATATCGACCCAATTCCTGAAACTTTCCTCTCCTTAAATTCATTTTATTTAAACGCTTTAATGGAATGATTCAATTGTTAAGTTAATTTAATGTGTCGTCAACTTGAATGCCTAGTGCAGATAAATTTTTAGGTAGGAATTGGACGCTGTAAAGACTTGCCAATGAACTGCTTTTGAATGTAAATATTTTTTAAATTTAAACACTCAAGTTTTTGGAATTAACCAGTAGTTAATCATAAGCATAAGGTAATTGTTCTCATATTCGTAAATACAAATAGAGAAAATTGTGTTTTTCCTTTGCTAATGGTGTTAAGTAATTGCTCTATAACAACAATAACGTAGCAACCCAATCAGTGTTCGAATTTATTCCTTCAGCTCTCAATCGGTTTCCTGTATATTGTGGCCGCTTTAGTAGGCCAATGTACACGAAATATCGACCCCATTCCTGAAACCTTCCTCTCCTTAAATTCATTTTATTTAAACGCTTTAATTGAATGATTCAATTGTTAAGTTAATTTAATGTGTCGTCAACCTGAATGCCTAGTGAAGATAAATTTTTAGGTAAAATTTGGACGCTGTAAAGACTTGACAATGAACTACTTTTGAATGTACATATTTTTTAAATTTAAACACTCAAGTTTTTGGAATTAACCCGCAGTTAATCCTCAGCATCAGTTAATTGTTCCCATAATAGTAAATACAAATAGAGCAAATTGTGTTTTTCCTTTGCTAATGTCGTTATGTAATTGGTCTTTAACAACAATAATATAACAGCGCAATCTCTTGTCTAATTTATTCCTTTAGTTCCGAATCCGTTTCCTGTATATTGTGGCTGCTTTAGTAGGCCCATGTACACAAAATATCGACCCGATTCCTGAAGCCTTCCCATCCTTAAATTTATTTTATTTAAGCGCTTTAATGGAATGATTCATTTGTTAATTTAACTTAATATGTCGTCAACCAGAATGCCTTGTGAAGATAAATATTTAGGTAAAATTCAGACGCTGTAAAGACTTGACAATGAACTACTTTTGAATGTACATATTTTTTAAATTTAAACACTCAAGTTTTTGGGATTAACCGGCAGTTAATCAACAGGATAAGGTAATTGTTCTCATAATAGTAAATGT
>NW_024002040.1:0-923 GCF_014805625.2 Glossina fuscipes | reverse complement strand
TTAATGCCTAGTGAAGATAAATTTTTTAGGTAAAATTTGGACGCTGTGAAGACTTGCCAATGAACTACTTTTGAATGTACATATTTTTTAAATTTAAACACTCAAGTTTTGGAATTTACCCGCAGTTAATCCTCAGCATCAGCTAATTGTTCCCATAATAGTAAATACAACTAGAGAAAATTGTGTTTTTCCTTTACTAATGGTGTTATGTAATTGCTCTTTAACAACAATAATATAACACCGCAATCTCTTGTCGAATTTATTCCTTCAGCTCTCAATCCGTTTCCTGTATATTGTGACCGTTTTAGTAGGCCAATGTATACGAAATATCGTCCCGATTCCTGAAACCTTGCTTCCCTTAAATTCATTTTATTTAAACGCTTTAATGGAATGATTCAATTGTTAAGTTTACATAATGTGTCATCAAACTTAATGCCTAGTGCAGATAAATTTTTTAGGTAAAATTTAGATGCTGTAAAGACTTGCCAATGAACTGCTTTTGAATATAATATTTTTTTGTATTTAAACACTCAAGTTTTTGTAATTAACGAGCACTTAATCGTCAGCATCAGGTAATTGTTCTCATAATAGTAAATACAAATAGAGAAAACTGTGTTTTTCCTTAGCTAATGTCATCATGTAATTGGCCTATAACAACAATAACCTAAAAACTGCATCTGCGTTCGAATTTATTCCTTTAGTACCCAACCCTTCCTCCTTTCTTTATATTGTTGCCGCTTTAGTAGGCCAATCTACACGAAATATCGACCCGATTACTGAAACTTTCCCTTCCTTAACTTCATTTTATTTAAGCGCTTCAATAGAATGATTCAATTGTTAAGTGATCATAATGTGTTGTCAAACTGAATGCCTAATGAAGATAAATTTTTACGTAAAATTTGGACGCTTTAAATACTTGACAA
>NW_024002039.1:2474-13589 GCF_014805625.2 Glossina fuscipes | reverse complement strand
TTTTTCAATGCACTTTTGGGTTTTTCTGGAAATGTGTTGAAAATCCTTACAAAAAGAAAACATTGTTGTTGTTAGCGTTCGGTGCTTGTTGGTGGATTAATGGCGCCATTCAAATTGATTTAAAAACTTAAGAAGTCTTTATGGCTTTATTGAATTTAAGAAGCAATAATTTTTATAAAATGGTTTTTAATGAATGTGGCATTCAATGAAAGAGAAAACAGTGAAAATAAATGCAGTGATGTTAAACGCAAAAGTTGCCTTTAAAATGCTAAAAAAAAGATTATTTTGATGCTTGATTAAGATAAGGTAAGCACTTTTCTCACCTATGTAAAAGTAACTTAAACGAAATTGGAAGATCTTCTTCAACCCTGTCATTACATACAAATAATAAATAAGTACTTTTTCGTTTGAAATTTCAATTAAATTCAATCAATTATATTATTGAGAATCCTCATAAGTTGTAAATGACATATACTATTTATTTGTCGTTTGCATTTTGTGATCTTTTTTACACTTTTGTTCTTGTCAAAAATTCTGTTGCATATTCCGTCACGCTTTCGTCCACTGCGCTCGGAAAGTAAAGAAAAAGTTTTTTTATGCTTTTCTTGTCTCTGGAAATAACAATGTGCGTTTAAAAAAGAAAAAAAAAACTTGTGTGTAACAAATACAGACCTTAGACGAGGAGGGCTTTAGTACTCAGAACATACGAAGCAAGCACTTTTGACATCAAGCAAAATGTGGAATTTGTGTATGTATATGTTATGCCGCAAGATAATAAGGGGAAAAAGTGAACGGCTCCAAAGTAAGACCTCATTTAACTCCCTGTATGAAAAGAAACTTAAACAAGATATTTTAATCGAAAAGTGCCGCATTACAAGCGATGCGTTTCAATTGAGTCTTAACCTTCTTACGCAACACTCAAGTCCTAAATCATAAAGACGGGTAAAGCGGATAACTTGCTCAGTATAACTAATGAGCATTCAAAACCAAATTCTCCTAGATCCAGAGAATCTGAATTTGCTGAAAAGACCCAACACAACGTTATTCTCTGAGGCAGTTCCTGATCAACGAAAACCACAAAGCTTCAGTTTCTGGCGTGGACCAAAATTCTACGGCAGCTAAGATGGCTGTTTCGACCCTAAACGATCTTTTCTTCTTTTAATTCGGAAGTGACATCCTAGTTTTCTGATTGTTAGATCACTTGCTTCGTTAGCATATGCTCCAGCAAGAGAGTTAACTATCTGAGTGTTAGCTTTCGTCACACTACCAAAATGAACGCAAAGTAGCCACACACGTTTTTTAATTGTCTTGGCTGTGCATACGTCATTTTAATTTTCACTGAAATGCTGGGCATTCTGGTGTTCTATATAGAAAACAACTTATTTAGAACAGTTAATGATGTATCAATTGCTGTATTCGTGTCGCAATTTATTCGCCAAACCTTTTGACGTGATTTTTTAATTATGCCTTTATCAACTAAACGATGTCTACAATGATAATGGGAATATATTGTATTGTATACAAATAATACCAATGTAATGATTTCATATGTCGAGCTTTTGGACCAGGTGGAGCGTAGTCATCGTCTAACTTCACTCATTGTCCTTCGAACTTGTTGGTTTAATGATAGTATTAGAAAACATAGCCTGTACGTACTATAGGAACTTCCAATACGTCTTTTAATTTTAAATAAATAAATTATGATATGCCTAATAATTTGCTAGTTGGGCTGGTCTAGAACGCTGATTACAACGATATAGAAAACTCACTCTCAGTGATTAATAATACGGTTTCTGTTGCTTTATCTACACATACCGCTGTTAAATATAATGATATTCGTAAATATCCTACCCGTGTTACCCTTGATCGAAGAGCTTTCGACGAGGCTTGACCAATATCGTTTGCTTCTTGAATTGAGACGAATTGATTTGTTCGATAACTTTGAAAATGTTGTTTCAAAACTATGTATCGCTAAAGGGTCGTTATCGTTACGTCGCTTACGCCACAGGGTATCCACCGTTGGCGCACCCAATTTACGATATTTTTCAATTGACCCTCCTATGACCCTTATGTTAGCTCGTTGTTGCAGAGTGTCTTCCGTCCTTTTCAATTGTGAGCTAAATGAAGCGTCTTTAGAGACGATTTCGCCACTTAATGATCTTTTTAACTGCAAACTAATTTTTAATCAACATTTGAAATCAGTTGTGCGGAGTAGGATGGAATATTAACAAGACATTACTTCCACGTGCAACATCGGTCACCTCTAGGCAATGTATGTAGTCTTGAAAGTAGAACGTTGTTCTCTTAAATAGATTCTTTAATGAAACTTGCTCAAGCCGCCTCTTTCTCCCCATCTTTTATCAGTAAACTAGATTTTCATATTCCTATAAGAATTTCAAGCGATTTTCATCCCCCTCCTTCTTCTTACCGCAATCTTCTTCGGATGAGATTGAGTGTTTTCGCACACGGCGGTCTAGTTCATCTCATATATTGTTGATCGGGTTCATGCTCTTTGGGACAGAGCCATTCTTGAATTTAGCGGGACTTACGCTTGAGATCATTATCGTCGTAGAATTTCAATGTTTTCAAAATACCACGGTTGTCCGCACTTTCTTTCAAATCTTTCTTCAATATCCTCACATAATCCTTCTTGTTTAGAACGTCGTCCGTAAGCACCATTTTTCCGACTCCATTGACTCCAATGCATACCCAAACTATAATATGATCATTGCCATGCCTGCCTTAAGCTGCTGGTATAAGAACGTAGTAAGAAGCTAAGACCTTTTACAAAAATATACGGGTACGAAACATCAAACAAAATAACTCGCAATACCAGTGTATGGAAAGTGTCCACAATACAGACATAACATTGGATTGGATCAATTTGATATGTAAGAGAAAGTTATGTGTGTAAAGAAAGAAATTTCAAAAATAATTCAATCGCCTTCAATTTGAAAAATATAAAATCAACTCGAGCCATGGCTTGCCCACAGGTTGTTCACGTGTCTTTAGAATATTGGCATTTGTCAACTAGCTTTCCCTATTTATGCGACTATTTTTCTTCGTTTTAGTTTTGTTAATTTAAAGTGCCTACCTAATACAATCCGTTTTCTAACCTCTGCATATTCACATTGATTTCTTCTTCTATGTTCGCCTTTTATTTTTGTTCACAATAATCCTAATTGTCACTTGCACATGTACTATCTTCTTAATTACTTTAAGATTTATTGTGTTAGATAAAAGTTTTCTTTTTTCTTTGCTTTGCTGGTTGCATTCGTTTGCTCATTCCATCCAAAGACAAAATGTGAAACTTGTTCATTAAAAGATGGCAAACTTTTACTCCCCTAATGATTGAATATACCTAATGAAATTGAAGACGGATAGGCATTTAGATTTTACTTAAAACAAAAACAGAGAATCCGGTTCCTTATAATGGATGCACTTGAACGAAGAGAATGTATTTCGTTTAATTGTATGTAGTTTTTTGACCATGCGGTCAAATCAATGAAATAAGCAATTCATATCTTTTGATAATAGGAAGTATTTGGTGAGTAAAACGTATTCAATAAAATAATTACGTAAGATCGCATAAATATCTTCAAAGTTTAAAGATTAATTCACCATAAAGCTGAAATGACCCAAAAAGATGAACGTAAGAAATTAGGGGAAACGGAGAGTTTATTATATATCTAACTCTTATTCTACATAGTCTCTTTTGTACGATTTTAATTTTGCTCTAGGACGAATACAAAAAAATATGTTTTTCTAATTCTAATTTTGGTAGTGTTTTACAGGAACTTATGGTTACGGCAACAAGATATACTTGAGAGAATACTATGATCAGAAGCCAGTTGGTTTATGACCACATATGTGTTAGTGACTTGCTCTACTGCTACTTGGCCGTTAATAACGAACGAAATACTTCATTTGAATCAAACCCCATAGTTGAAAGACATACCCAACATATCTACTGATGATTGCGTTTTTGATCCCGTTTGTAATAAATACGTACGCTTGTTAACCATTAGCGATGAACAGTTGTTAAATTGATTTTTATTCCTAATGTCAAATTGAATTTTTCCATATTGTATGTACTTATGAACTGAATTTTCTATCTACAATAATTTTAATTTGATCCTTGTAATAAAAATGGACGGTTTTTGTTTTACTAATATGTGATATAGAATACTATTGCTTTTTTGTGCGGCCTTTAATATATACCCAGTTGTTGAACATCTCACCAAATGCATCATATGTCGCATGTATTTTTTTACACGATTTTTTTACACGGATTTCTAATTTCATTTATATTTATTTATTATATTTAAGTAATTAAATTCCGCTACAGGTCATCAGCCGAATGTAAGCTGCCAAATAACTTAAAATGCAGCAAAAAAAAGATTAATAAAAACATAAGATCAACAAATAATATAGACAGGCCTTCAACAAAGCCCTAAACTAATATACAGGGGATTGCTGAATGAATATGTGGTTATTTATACATCAATAATAGTAACAAATGAGAAAAAAATCAAATACAAAGGATTTTGATTCAATTTACCTTTATTGATACAGATTCGAAAAAGTTTAACAGTTAGTTATGTAATATAATGCTTTCAACTTTATTAACGGACAAAATGGTCGGATCAAGTAAGTGATGATGATCGTTGAACATTTTATCCGAAACGGGTTGAACAACTCATAATTGGTTTAACATAGTGCTAACTGAAAGAGAACAAAGTGTCTTGAGACCCCATTGAATAGGTGAATATTAATAAGTTCTTAATACCTTACAGGCGAAGGTTACGTCCACCATTTCACGTCTTTTTTCAAGGATAGGCAAGTCAATGAGTTTCAATCTATTAATATACGGTGTTAAAGGACCTCATCCTAAAACTCGCAAAGCAAACATTAGGAAGTCACGTTGAACAGACTCCAAGAGATCAACATGGCAACTATAACCAGGAAGCGAAGCTACCGGCGCCTGTTCAAGAGGTCATCTAACTAAAGAAGTACGTAAGCACTTCGCAACGTATGGATCTGTGAATATTTTGCACCATCTCTTTATAAACCCTAAAAGCGATCTAGCTTTATTAACTGAAACTTCTATATGAATATCAAACTTGAGTTTTGAGTTAAAAACACTCTTAACCTTTTATAGTTGCAGACATTTTCCAGGATGTGACTGTCAGTACGACACAAAGTCGGCAATGTTTTACACTACGCAGAAAACATATTCTTACGTTTTTTTGAATTCAACCATTGGTTGCATTCCATAAACACAGGTTTTGAAGATCAGATTGAAGAAGTTTAGTACCATGTATTGAGTTAAAGGAGAGGAAAAGTTTAACGTCGTCTGTAATCATTAAAACACTCAAGAAGGTCTATTCATGCATAAAATAAATAAAAGCGGGCCAAGATAACTGCTCTGAGAAACACCGAAAGTGACGACAATTACTCTGCATTGACAAGAATTCATCAGACAGAAAGTACTACCCGTTGGATGATCCCAAATAGATAGCTCAATCAGGCAATCACACTACTACAAAAACCAAGGCGATGCAATTTGAAGACTAATAGCCTACGTTGAAATCTTTGCAAAAGTCCCTGAAGGTAACAACAGCTTGTTTGTGATCAAACAATGCTTTGTGGATTGGGCTACAAAACTCCAGAAGATTAGTAGCAGTTGATCTATCTTTTAAAAAACCGTGCTGACAGCGCGATATAATTGACTCTAAAACCGGGTAAGCCCTTTCGTTACTTGTGGTTCAAATAGTTTTGACAAAGCACTAAGTTTCGTAATTCCCCTATAATTCTCAATAAGTTTCTCAGAACCACTTTTATAGAGGGAAAAAATAAAGTTAGTCTTCCGAACCGATGCGAAATGATCTTTTTTGCAGTTAGGAGTTCTGCAAGTTGACAACGCTATAAATATTTCTTCTTCGGAGAGGCACATGGAAAAATATCATATGAACTTATCGAATACGGGTAATTATCAGACGAAATGCTTAAACGAAATATTTGAATATATAGCTAAGGAATCAAATTTTAAAGTTTTAATTTTTAAAAAAAAGTGTAAATTAAATATTTTTAATTACTTTTTATCTTTTAACATTAACAATTATTACATATATATATATGTATCACTATTCATGCAAAGAAATATATTTTTATTTAAATTTTATGTCTTAGCTGTTGTTTATACCAATTATGCGCTATACTTAACACTAAACGTACCATGCGCGGTCAAATAACCGTTTTTAAAATTTTGTTTAAAATGCCTCGCATTCAACGTTATTGTATCATCATGTAGCTTATTGACTTTTCGTAAAATATACATACATGGAAAAGCGGGGAACGAGTTTTTATTGTAGCATGGGAAAAATATTTTGTTTACTATCTACTTTACTAAGATACATACCGCTCATGGTAGGATGAAATGTCGGTACGTTTAGTGCGGCCATAATAAACATGTTTCGCAGTGCATATGAAGTGAATTTAAATAGGCGATATTTGCATACATATACAATGAAAAGAAAACACTGCATTTGCAAAAAAGGTTTTTTTTGTTATACATAAGCGAATTCTTTGTTATATTCTGCGCTTTGTATATATCAGGTATATAATAATGAAATCGCAATTTTTAAATAATAAATCCGCATTCAACGTATGAAAATGTCGAAAAATATTTTATTCAAAGTACTGCCCATCGGTAGCTATACACTTTCCTCACCTGCCTAACAAACTTGGGAGGCCACGCATTGATATATATTCCGCTTTTACTTCGAACCATTCATCCTTGAACAAGTTGTTATCGAAGAAACCAGATTGGTTGTATGGATGGCGGATGTCATGTCAATTGCGTTTTCTTACATTCCGTGTTTTGAGCAGCGACCTGTTCAAATCAATTAATGGTTATTCGAACCATTTGGTATTAATCCACAATTTTTACACCTGGAATCCCCTAAATAGATTCACTTTTCGTCCAGAGGTAGAATGCGACGTATAAATAATTTTCATTTGTATCGCTGGAGCAAAAAAAAAAAATGCTGCCGCAAATGTTTTTCATTTTGCTTATACTATGTTACCTTTCTATTCATATAGTTTACAACTTTGTTTAACGGAACTGTATAACAAAAACTTGCTGTTTTTTATATATGTTTGTTTCGCTTTAACGTACGAGAATGCTAACTTTGTACGTTTACTGCTTATATTTTACTAGGCAAACAAGTTGTGAATTTCTTATGCAGTTTTTATGAAAATAAGCGTTTTTATGAAAAAAGCGAATATTAGATCAAAACACGAGGATTAACTAGCATGCAATTTATTAATATACCGTACGTGACATCAAAAAATAAGCAACCAAATAATAATAACCACCGAAGCAAAAATTTGCTTACAAAACAAAACACATATCTGAATAATCCGCAGAGTATGTATATATGATTTTCGGTTTGAATAGTTATTTTCGAAATTCTGCCATAGAATACAAAAATGTTCTCTCACTCACCTGTTACTTCAAGTCTGTTAATAACTTAGTGAGCATGAATTGCGACAATAAACCCAACTGCATAAAGCAGAATCCACCCTATGTCACACAGGCGGACTTTGACCTGTCTTTTTTCTTCTTATAATACCACTTTGTTTTTTTTGCTGTCAAAAACTTTATTTAAGGAGAAGAATTATTAGAAAAAACAGATTAGCCTTGTTCCGTTATCTCATAAGTCCTCCCCTCTTTTTCTTAAGAACAATACCCGCCTGTCCGGCCGCAAAAACACCCTACACTAACGTAAGCAGAAGTTAAAAGATACAGAACAAAGAAACATGTTTCATGCTTCGTGTCTCATGAACTAAACGTAGAGAGAAAATTATTGAATTGATTTCTGCTTACATTTGTTAAACCGCTTTTTGAAGGAAAAGATTGTCTTCATTAGAAGGCGAAAAAAAAGAATTTTCCAAGGAAAAAAATGGATGGGTTAATCCATCATGGGTGAATAGTCCACATCTCTTGCAAAACCGGATATTCATGCACAAAAAATACCAATGTGCGTTCGTTGAGATTAAAATATAAACATTTATCGCAAACTTGTGAAGTCTGGTGGAACGATATTAGTCAGAGTTAGTCACGCATTTGAGGGAAAATGGGGACTTACGGGCAAAGGAACGCGAAAAGTAATTTTATTCCATGAGAACGACTAAGCGAGCAAAGAAGTGACCTTCACGGAACTGTTTTCTTCTTATTGTCATTTATCCAGACCACTGCAATTCTATTTCGCTGATCAAGATGTGCAAAAATGGCCCGATGACTGTTTTTCCTCAATACGCTAATTGTCTACCGCGAAGACGTCCATAAGCTGGTCGATAAATAGCATACGAAACTAGCTACGACGAAAATTTTAATTATGAAACCGTTTGACAGATGTGTCTTAAATAAATTTTTGTTTTATCGAAGAATAAAATGAACTTATTTCTATCCTTTTCCGTTAATTTGTTTCTCGTATGTACCTAACAGCCGCAAATTATATTACAGTTTAACACAATTTAATTTTTAAAGTATAAGCTTATGAGCGAAAGGCAAACAAAATTTCATGCGAGCAAATAAACAATAAAAATCTATATTAATAGACACCAATATTCATATCTTCGACTATTAAAACATATTTACGAATATATTTGGTGGAATATGTAGCTGAGTAAATGCCCATTAGCACTGACGGTACATTCATGTAATGGTGTATACATTTTGCATAAAACTGTTGTTTGTACGTTTGTACGTAGACGTACAACTTTTGTATGTAACGGCGTGTATATTACGCATACAACTTTTGTATGTACGTTTACGTATCATATTTGGCCGCACATATGTGGCTAGAATCATAAAAACAGAAAAAAGTAAGCAAAAAAAGTACAACCCGTATACCCATTATTAATAAAGGGAGTGACTAAATGTAAACACGTGTACCCATCAAATGCTATCAGTGGTATTCATTGCGATGTAAAGTGACTGCCAAAGTTTGCACTACGTGCGATGGTTGTGAACGTAACACGTAACCATAATTGTTCATAATAATAACAAAAATGTCTTGCTCAACTATCTCCATCATAAAAATTGAATCGTTATTTTTGCATCCAAGGAGGTAATTGCTTGTCTTCTAGTAAACGTTCGCTCGTGACGAAAGCGATAGTTGATAACCGATTTGGCTTGCTTCAAGTAAGACTTCCGTATCACTTTCTTACTGTCATTCATGTCCAATGAATAAGCAGAAAAACAAAGCAGAGTGTGGTTTACATTTATGTCTTGCTATCAAAATCGGAAAACTAACAACAAATGCTGTGCTCCGATGATATAGATAAAAAAACAAGTCGAAAAACAGAACTCCAATGGGCATAAACATTTTAAACTTTTCCTACAGACAGCCAACAAATAAATAATGAATTTAAGGAGATTGCGCGAGTTAAAGCAAATGTCCTTCTTCAACATCCAAAAATTAGTGCAGTTAGCAGTGATTTATAAATTTTATCGAAGTAATGTCAATTCGTTGATACTAAGGAAAAACAAAAACATTATCCCATTGGTCTCATTGTTTTGTTTGTCTCCCTCAAGAATATTGCAATGAGAGTGAAGCTCTTGTCTACTTACTAAGCACAAGCACACAGTGTAGTCTATCGCCAGCTACAATATACCTACTCCAATTTTTATTTATTTTTAAACATTGAGGCAACACTCTACACATACTTGTCAGAGAAGGAATACGTATGACCGGCTTGACAGAAGAAGTGCGAAATAATTTTATAACGATTTGAGGAAAAGTTGGAAAAGTTTACTTATGGAACTGTTTGGCTAAACAAAAATTATTGTTTTTACGGAAATGATAAACTTTCGAAACTAAAGCAAAAATTGTAAAAGAAAGCTATTAAGCAACTGCAACTTGAATCGATTGATTTTGTCAGATAACTGTATGCGATGTAGCACTCTATTATCTAATGTGCTTAGCCAGATGTGAAACAAAAATGAATTTAGAGCACATCCAAATCATTGAGGCGTAGCTCGTCGGCAAGTGGAGTGATTCTCAATATATTCAAATTTAGCCTCTTTTGCGAACAACACAAACATAATTTAACAGAGTGTGCCTTGAATAAAACGGACAAGACTGACTATTCAGTAATTCAACTTCACAAGCGGATGGTGGTTCTTTTGTGCTTCTTCCACGTTACTGCCTAGTGGCATGAAGCGAAACGTACTTAATTATAACATATAATTTTTAAATAAGCCTACATATATATATAAAAAAATAATTTTTATTTAGTAAGAAAGAACCAGTTGAAACTACTTAATGTATTGTTCCGAAAATGCCATTTCTAATGAAAATTACTCGGTTTTCAAGGAAACTTATTTCTAAGGAAGGGGAAACCCGCATACATTCATGGCGCGTTACCTGTGTGATGCAGCTGGCGACTAGCGGCATGACTAACAACAATTGGCAGAAATTTTGGCGGAAAATGGATTAAGAGCCTAACGGATTCAAAATGTCACGGTGAACTCAAATAATGGTACCTTGCTTGTAAAAGAGAATATAAGGAGAATATTTGCGGAAAGCAAGAATAGAGTCGAGTCAGTCGTAAGAGAGTATGAGTAAGTGAATCATGAGCGTCGAGCCAAGAAATATTTTAACGGACAAGAACAAAACCAGAATTAAAAAGGGTGTAAATATTTTGTAAATAAAAACCAAATTTGAGTTTTAATAAATTACTTATTATTCTAGGTTTTCATTGCCAAAAAGAAAAAAATTTAAGACTCACCCGTCACCGAATGCATTCCAGTTCTCAACCCTGATCGCATGAATTTTATTATATTATTTGCGCATGTGCGTGCCAATGTTCTTGTATGCTGTTTAACATAACAACGGTTACGATTTCCAAGATGCTGCAGCGCAACCAACCAAAGTTTGCAAAGTACACTTCCTAAAATAATGAAAATATATATATATATATATACATACACCAAAAACCAAAAAAAAATGTATTTCACTTCTAGCATTCTTCAAAAAAACACAATCTCTCCATAATCAAAAAATTTTCTTTAGCCAAGAATTCTGTGCTAATTTGATAGCAAAA
>NW_024002039.1:0-2374 GCF_014805625.2 Glossina fuscipes | reverse complement strand
TCGTATTCATTTTAGAATTAACCCGTGTGGAGGCGGGTAATATATTTTCATATGAGGAATGTAAACTTCTGCTTTATTTGCCTTACGGTAAATAAGCGTATAATCTCAAAAAGTGATAAAAATAATATTTGTCCCTTGTAACTTCGTTTTTGTGTACAGAGTACAGTGTTTCGCAGAGTAAATGTAGAAAATTTGAGCCTACTACCTTTTATGATTTTAAAGTTTTATTAAGAAAAACGGAGTTGCGTTCAGTATACGCTCCACTGCGCGCTTCTTCTCCGACCGACTTAACACATTTTCAATTCCAACATTTGTGCAGGAACTCTTAATGTTTTTACCAAATTTGAAGTCGATATCTGCATTTTTGCGACCAGACGACTGCCAACAACAAACACCACACAGATGGACGGACATGACTAAATTCACGCTAATCAAGAATTTATATACTTTGTAGGTCCCTGGAACTTACTTTTGGTTGTTACATACATTATGAAAAAAGCACAAAATCAGTATATCTCACAGTGGTGGGTATATTAAATAAATTCGTAAGGTACCACCTGAGTTACGTGCTACCACTACAGTATTTGAATATAAACACTTATAAAGGAATTATTTTCTCTCTCAATGACCTCATAAGCGAAGTGTCGTAAACGACTTCCATCAAAATAAAGAAAAGAAAAGAATTTCTCGTAAGGTTGAATTCTTGTTGTCCTCAGTAAAAACAATAATAATAATAAGACGTGAATGATAAATTATATGAATTATAGGAGTAGCAAGTCAAAGGCACAAACAAATTCTTTCCTTTCTTAACAAAATTTTTATTAATTTATCGTTTAGTGCATCTTTTTGTTAATTTTTCCTGTAGTGCATCTGCTTTCGTGCATCTCTTTAGCCTCTATGCCTACAACATATACGCGATTTGATCAGTTTGAAATTTGGAAGACAAATGGCGCAAAAAAAACAAACTTTTAAAAAGAAGTCAATGAAAAAATTTGTAGACAAAGCCTTCAGGCAGAACATAAAATTTGATTCGCATGTACCCCCGGAAATAGTAATTCCAAGTTTAAGTTCGCTGCTTCATTCTTTGGCATCTTAAAAAATAATCTAATTGGCATTAGAGGGCGCACTATTGTATTTCTCATGAATATTTACGAATGCCACAAACGGAAGATGTTTCTTGTAAAACCCTCGTTCAGTGATGAGTGTAACACAATAAAAATTGATAAACATGTAATACTCAGTAATGTAATAATCTTATACCTCAGTTGATTTTTAAGTAAAAGCGTAGAGAAAGAGAGGCCGTAACTGTCCGTAATAGATGGCATACAAACTTTGTAGCTCCTACGACTAGTCGCACAACCACCAAGCTAAGCTTCCTCTTTTTTTAATGCAAATGATGGTATGTATGGATTACAAGTTAGATTTTCAAAACTTACTTATAGCCATAAGAAAGTTGCAATTCTTTCCTTTATGGGCCAACTTCTTAACTAGTGGAAATTAGAGCACGCGCTATTCGATTCAATTGAAGCGTGAGGTTGCAAATATTGAAACATTTTATTCACCAGAAATACATATTGTGTACAATTTGCGAATGCGCGCATTCGACAATGGACTTTGTTTGGTAAGTTGTTTGTAAATTTTATTATGTAAACCACATTGTTGATAACAATAAGTTTAAATTATTAATTATTATTAATATTATTCATTTAAACAATGTTTTTTTTTAAATCTAGAATTTTTTCCGCCCATTTTCGAATAGATCCTTGACGACGTACTACTCGGCCTGCTACTTAAGTAGGCTTAAAAAGTAGCAAAACTCCACTATTATATTTATATTCCTAATTTAGCTGAATAAGATGAAAAATTGTAGCTGACTTGAAACGAAATGAATAAATGAAAAATTAAAGATCCCTTGCTTTTCTGCTGATTATGTAAATGAGTTCTCATTCAATAAAAACGCACTTCTTCTTCATCTGTCGCGGATTTTCATTTTCTATATATTCTTCTTAGAACTTAGCATTAGTGTAGAGTGCAATTCAATGACAATCGGAGGACTATCGGGAACGTAATCCGAGTAGCGGAAGTGTTCACCTTATGTACACGTAAAGACCTAAGCATGGCCAATGCATTCTTGTGCTTTTTGCCTGATGCAGCACACTGTGCAGCGTGGTCCCACTACATAATCTCGCAATTACAAAGACAAGATAACGCGACGAACCTGTTCTTACAACTTCATGTGTATACAAAATAAATCATCTCATGTCCATCCAATGTTCAAATATCGAATGATTGAGTGGATGCAATTATGCATACCCAACAAACCTTTAACACATGATGAAATATTCGGTCAAGTAAATAAGAAAATTGTGATAAA
>NW_024002038.1:2887-5617 GCF_014805625.2 Glossina fuscipes | reverse complement strand
AAGAGGGAAATTGAGTGAGAAGGAGAAGTCTGTCTGCGTTTTAAAATTTAAGTCAGAGGGTTGAGTTGTAAGTTGAGTTTGGTTGAGGGCAGTCGGGTTTCAGGAGTTGAAGTGTGAACGTCGGCAAGGGCTCTTGCTATTGCTTTGTGATTATATGGTACTTCAAAAGAAAAAAAGTTTAACCTGACAGACATTAAATAGAATTGATATTTGATAAAATATTAAAAAGAAAAAGCGAATATAAAAAAATCTGTTTAACATACATTAAATAGAATTGATATTTGATAAAATATTAAAAAGGAAAAGCAAATATAAAAAAATCTGTTTAACATACATTAAATAGAATTGATGTTTGATAAAATATTAAAAAGAAAAAGCGAATATAAAAAAAATCTGTTTAACATACATTAAATAGAATTGATATTTGATAAAATATTACAAAGAAAAAGCAAATATAAAAAAATCTGTTTAACATACATTAAATAGAATTGATATTTGATAAAATAGTGAAAAGAAAAAGCAAATATAAAAAAAAATCTGTTTAGCATTTGTACTGTACGACAATAGAAGAAAAAAAAAGGACTATTAAACATATAGTACACACATCATATTATACATAAATGATTGGTGCAGAAACGATACTTTTATAAAATTAGCAAAAATTGTGGTCGATTAAATATATCGGATATAAAATTTAAACGATTTGATACCAAAAGCCATTCTTTCTAAACTTAAAACCAACAAAAGGAAAAGAAGAATCAATAATCTGTGCCAGTTGAAGGTATCAAGCAAAGCGCATCGCACTTGTGTATGAATGTATTATTTTTTTAAGTATCATTGACGTTCGTAGAAAAATATTGGTGTCTAAATGGTGTAAAAGAACATATAACCCACCAACCCTGTATAACATAAAAAAAAGGGAATTGCTTTTTGTATGCGTGCTGTTGAAACGAAAGAAGAAAAATAAAAAAAATATTTGTATACATATTGTGCGATGGTTACTACCATTTAGCATCACAAAAACAAAAACTTTGTCACCTAATTCAATTACTTGTACAGAAATTCTACGATTGTAAAACTTTGCTGTGAAATAAAAGAATGAAATATTTATATACATATTGTGCGTTGATTACTACCATTGAGCCATCTCAAAGAAAAAAAGGGGCTTTGTCACCTAATTCAACTACTTGTACGGAGGTTCTACGATTGTAAAACTTTGCTGTGAAAGGTGGAAAAGGCTTATTGGAAAGAGGAACAGGGATTGCCGATGTAGCAGTTACCGCGGCCGACACTGCACCGACGCCTGTACAGTAAGTTAGTTTAGTCTGTTTAATAATTTTTTTTGTGTTTTTCCCAATGCGTGGCTAAGCGTGCGCTGCCACCGCTGTGGCTACGCAAAAGGGGTGTGCATATGATGGTACGGTAGGGAAGACTCCAGACGGTTACAGACGGTCTTACGGTGGACAGACGGACGCTAGACAACCGACGGGACGTTTCCTTTTATTGTTTTTTGTATTTCTTTGTCCAAAAATAAATCCTCAGCCGGCGAGGAAAGAAAAAGAGTCTCGTGACAATATATAAACGTTTGTGTATATTGTTGTTTATCTTTGTATAAATTTATACCATAGAAGGATATTACTTATAAAAAGGTTATAAATAAATGTGTCAGTGACAAAGGTTATGATTTAGGAAAGGCCTCTGGGGACTTGTGTTTTTTTCTTTTTGTGTCTATGTATATATATAACCCTCGTGGGGCGTACACTTTTAAAGGGGATGCCAGCAATGCTCTATACGCCAAGGATTCTATTTTTTTTTTCTTCTTCTATTGCTGTTCAGGACCGAACACAAATGAAATCTTGGCCCTCCTAGGGCAGTGCTAGCATTACAGCTCGTTAATAAAAAGATATTACTTATACTAAGGTTATAAATGAATTTATTAATAATAAGAAAGGTTACAGAAACCGATATTACTTATAAAAAGGTATAGATAAATATATTAATGATAACGAAGGATATAAATTGGGAAAATCCTTTTGGGACTTGTTTTTTTCTTAATTCCCGTGCTGTGGCTGAACACGGCGTGGGTGTGCACATGAGGTTCCGTTTCCCCCCCGATTACTTTTCATGGACCCCACAACAATTGACTTCTCTTTCCTCCTGAACAGTCGACCCCTATCGTGTTTTACATGCACGATTTGGTGGGCGTACCGCTCAAGAACCCCCCGTTATATTGCCTCCCTGCCCAACAGATCCACGCCGGAGCGACAGAACTGCGATAACAGTTTGGCGAGCCCCCCATTTATTGCCGCTCTGCCCAACAGATCCACGCCGGAGCGACAGAGCTGCGATAACAGTTTGGCGAACCCCCCTTTTTATTGCCGCCCTGCCCAACAGATCCACGCCGGAGCGACAGAACTGCGATAACTGTTTGGCGAACCCCCCTTATGTTGCCGCCCTGCCCAACAGATCCACGCCGGAGCGACAGAACTGCGATAACAGTTTGGCGAACCCCCCTTATATTGCCGCCCTGCCCAACAGATCTACGCCGGAGCGACAGAACTGCGATGACAGTTTGGCGAACCCCCCTTTTATATTTTCTATTTATTATTATCATTATTACTTTTTTTTTTCTTTATATTTTTTTTGTGAACATTACCCAATACAATTACTAAAAAGGAAATCGAGCAGATCCTCCCGTTCCTTCCATGACATCCAACGAAATAAAATTGA
>NW_024002038.1:0-2787 GCF_014805625.2 Glossina fuscipes | reverse complement strand
AATACAATTACTAAAAAGGAAATCGAGCAAATCCTCCCGTTCCTTCGATAAAATTCAACAAAATACAGTTGACCTGATGCCAGGCGCCACTTTGTGTAGCGAAGCCACCTTGCACTAAAGCAACCAATTGAATCTATCATCCGAGGAAATAGATTTATTTGTAACATAAGTTGAAAATAAAGAAAAAATCAGAATCAAAAATTGAAATAAAAAAATTAGAACCAAAAATTGAAACAAAAATAAAAAAAAAATGGAATCAAAAATGGAAATAAAAAATTAGAATCGAAAATTGAAATCAAACTTTCGCTGTTCACTGTTTTCTTGTGAACTGTATTTGTAACTTCAGACAGGCCACTTGAAATGCTGGTATAGAGTAGTCAAGCAAATCAAGGAAAGGCACCTGTTGTTATAAATAATTGTTTAGGAGTGGAAGAAAAATTAAATAATTCCTAATTCTTTTTATGGTGTTTTTCACATTCTCCACAGAGTTTTAATGTCTGCGAACGTTAATTCCGATATATGCTTCACTTACTTGTTAAAATTGATAATAAAAACAAATACTCGGTATAGGAAATAATGCCTACACGAAAAAGACGGGATTTTTTTTTTCAAAACCCTAAATTCAACTTTATGTGTATATGAAGCTACCTCGATCCCTTAATTTTCCAGACAATTGATTTGAACCTTTCTTCAACGGTGGGGTTTCATCACGCATTGAATCTATATCCCGTTCAGTTAGTATGCGACGTTTCAAGCAAGCTTCATTTTATAAAACAAAAAATTATTTGGGATTAAGCAGAGGGTTGCTTGGTGTGTTCATTAGTATATTCACGTCTGGGTTCTTGTTCGACAGCTGATTCTGTAACAAAAAAAAAAATCTGGTGGTGTCATGTATAATTGCCCGTCATATTCACTGGACGCAAACTTGATAGCTGAACAAGTGACTATTTTCCCTATGCTACCTTCGCTTCAAACGTAGATCGCGTAGATGTATGCATAGGTATGCAAAAATTGTATTATCACAAAAGTATTACATTTTTGCAGCGTATACATACAAAAATACACATATACACGCATGTATGCATCATTGATGGTTGTAATAGAAATCATTATTACACGATTACATACATACATGTATACGTATAATAGGGTAGTTTTGTTGGGCACCACTTTGTCAGTGTTATAGCTGCCAACTTTAACCACTAAAAGAAGAAAATTTTCCCTTTTTTTTTCTTTAATTACTTTCACAAATTTTCTTTAATTATTTTAAACTTTATACTTGGGTTAACTATTTCTTTAAACAATAAAAGAAAAAAAATTTTCCTTTTTTTTTCTTTAATTACTTTCTTTTTTCTTTAAAAACACATTTTCTCTACTTGATTCACAAATTAAAGATCTTTTTTTTTTTCCTCTAAAAAAAAAATCTTTAATTAGTTTAATTTAATTTAGTTTATGCTAGGTTGCTTTAGCGTCACTTTGTCACTTTATAGTTGGCGACCAACTTTAATCAAAAGGAAAAATTGACAAAAATGAAATTAAAATTAAAAATTGTATCTTGTTACCCGTTAATCAATCAATGTTAATCAAAGAAGAAAAATTTTGCAACGTTTTGTATTCTTGGATTAATCACTAAGAGGAAAAATTTTGTAGTGTATGGGTTTTAACATCGTTGGGCGCCACTTTGTCATGATATACATGGCGACCAACTTTATCAATAAACGAAGAAAACAGATTTTATGCCAACTTTAATCAAAAAAGAAAAAAAAAATTTCCTTTTTGTTTTCTTTAATTAATTTTTCTCTAGAAAAAACATTTTCTTTAATTAGTTTACAACTTAGTACAAAGTTTCTATGAGGTCACTTTACGTTGGGCGCCACTTTGTCACGGCTCTATGGCGACCAACTTTAATCAATAAAAGGGAAATTTTTTTTCCTTTAATTAATTTTTTTTGAAAACAAATTTTCTTTAATTAATTTAAAAGTTGTTACAAAATTTATACTGGGTCTTACATGCGTTGGGCGCCACTTTGTCACGGTCTTAGCCCCTTTCGGCCGGTAGAGCATATAAATATGTATATATATATATATATATATATTTTTTTTTTTTTTTTTGACCTGGGGTTTGGCTCTCGGAGCCTCCTGACAAAGGAAAAATAAAAAAAATAAACTAAAAGAACGTAAAGGTCCGGTCGGCTGTCTGCTGTCCGTCTGTCACCAGTGAGTCAGTCGGTCATCGTCTAGCGTCGGCCCTACATAGCCACCATATGCACGCCCCTACGTCTCAGCCACAGCGGTGGCAGCTCGCGCCTAGCCACTCATCGGGAACAACAAAATTAGATAGCTTAAAAATAACTTACAGTATAGGCCATGGTGCAGTGTCGGCCGCGGTAGCTGCTACACCGGCAATCTTCAACTCCAGGACACAGGATGTTCCGTTTCACTTCTGAGAGGTGTCTGACGTTCTTCTGGCGCTAGATGTATGCCTAGAGCCAGGGCACCAGTTGTAGCACTCAAAACAGTTATTGTAGTTTCAAAATAATTTGTTGTTTATGGCTGCGATATCGTTGTTTTGTTGTAGTTCCCAAAATTTTTATAGATTTTTTTTTCCTCTTGTTTTTCTTTTTGTTTTAAAATGGAAAAAGGCCTAGGAGTGGTTGATTCGATTTTTATGATATTTGGACTAAAAGTTTACTTAATTATCCAAAATTGTTTTTCTTTTCTTTTCCTTCATGTCAAGCCGTCTTCTCTTTAACGAATGCTAATCTTAAGATAAACTTCGATTAGGTTT
>NW_024002037.1:0-4922 GCF_014805625.2 Glossina fuscipes | reverse complement strand
AAACGTTTTACACCATGACTGGTACCCGCCATAAGGAAGGTTGCACCCAAGTGAAAAGTGTATTTCCATCAGCGGGAACAGTAACCAAATTCAAAAATTCGGATTAAATATGTTCGTTCTGTACCTTAATAAATCATTTACGCTTTGTGTAAGGTCGATTAATAAATAACCATGAGGTTTGCTAGTCACATCTTTATATATTCTCATAAGTTCAGATGAATTTTCTGGATGAATTTGCCTTGCTAAATGTTGAAACTGTAGGATATCTCTAGGATTTTTAAACACAACTATATATTTTGAATTCAATGAAATATCTCTTGTGTGCGACGATTTGTGAAATATGTTTTGTGTTACTACAATGACAGAAAAATTCCTATAGTGTGACCCCTTTGTGAAAAGTTCACAAACCGTTTTGTTGAAAGCTCCCATCATTAAGTCATCGAGTACGACGATAGTTGGTTCGTTGAGAACATTTTCCAAGTTTTCTGCTATTCCATTGTTATATTCAATATGCGCAACATTATTTATATTAGGTTTCGCATTTTCTTCACCATAACACCAAATTATTCGATCAATTTTCACATTAATCAAGAAATCCTTATTGTGAATAAGATTTTTCAAAAATGTTGTTTTGCCTGACCCTGATGGTCCACTAATAAGCATAGTAAATGGATGGTAAAACTGATAAAACATGTTGTCTTGTTAATTATAAACTAGAGAATAAACTAGGACTTCATATAATTCGTCATTTTATAAATATTTATTTATTTAATTTGAAGTAATAGCTTCAATGGCGTTTGAGTTTTTTTCAAGATAGATAAAAAGTTTATATAAATTGTTAAGAGCACATCTAAATTTAAAATCATTTCGATGATGTGGGCAGTTAGTAAAATAATTAGGTAGTTTTCGCAGAGATGTTTGAGTGTCCACAAATATCACTTTAGATTTCAAATGTTTTTTAAGAAATTCTTGTTTTTCTCTTCCCACGACTAAAACGTACTCATAATTATTCAAGGGAGATAGTATGTCACCTAAGCAGGTATAGTCTATAGCACCATCCCACCATTTTAAACCATGAATAAATTTAGCACAAAAATGATTTTGATCCTTAGTTTTCTCATTTACTTCCTTTTCACCGAACGGTGGTCTAAATAAAAAGTAGTTAGCTACAACAGAACTTGCACTCATATATGCTAGCTCTTTAATAAAAATTTGTTTCTGATTTCCATGACAATACTGGAAATCAACAAGAGCGAATGTACTTTTAGTTACGCTGGACATGGTTTGATGAGTTACTGATAAATACTGAGCTGATTTTATATAATTTTTGAGTTTATATTCTAAAAGATTTCATATCACTGTCAGTACGAGTTGTGTCGTCTCAATAAATGGACCACATATCGCCAAGTGCTCAAAAAACTCCGCGTTTACCAAAACGAAATCAAGATCACCAATTAATATTTGGTTTGGAATATTTCGTCGGTTTAAAAACTAAAATCAAATGTGGTTTTTCACCCTCAAGAAACTTTAAACCACTTTTATGGCTGCAAGATAATAAATGTAATTTTATTAGTTTCACTCGTGATCAATGGATTCATTTAATGGCCTACAAGGAATACATACAACTAAGATTGGATCAAATAGACTTTATAGAACCTGAGAGCATTCTAGATCATCCAACTCTAGACCACATTGAGTGTAATTTTAAATATAATCGAGATGGACAATGTCTTTTGATTATTAAACAAAAAGGACATAGAATAAAACTTCATGCTGAAACGTGGAGATTAATAACTCGTGTTGGAATTTTCTTATCAACGTTGCTATGCTGGAATACTATATTACAAAAGAAAATCTCGTTCTTTTATTACAATCATTTTTTACCAAAGTGCGTGGAATTAAATAAGACTGATGTTCAATTGGCTGATATGTCCATGTCCATCGACCCTGATATTGAGATTGATTTGTTAAGATTATGTTTTGAATTTTCTCGGAAGATGTCAATAAAGATTAGGCAGGATATTAAGATACATAAGCTACATTTGTGAATGATAAAAAAATAAATGTATAAAAATGAGTTGTTCAAGTTGTTAATGAGATTCACAAACCAGTCAGAAACATTTTGTTCGCAGGCGATTTATTCAAAAAGGAATTAATGATACATGGCAAATAGATTTAGTTGAGTTAATTCCATTTCATAAACTAAACAATGGCTATAAATACCTTTTGGTTGGAATTGATGTATTTTCTAAATATGCTTTCGCGGAACCAGTAAAATCTAAAAGTTCTTCAGACATAGTTAAAGCGATGAAACAGGTATTGGAAAAAAGAAATACATCTCCAAGAAATATTCAAACTGATCAGGGAAAGGAATTTTTCAATAAAGATTTTAAAAGTTTGATGAAATATTATCAAATTAATCACTATCACACATATACTCATATGAAAGCCTCCATATGTGAAAGATTTAATAGAACATTAAAAAACTTAATGTGGAAAGTGTATGAATGGTAATTACAAGTGGATAAACAGCCTGCAAACATTACTAGGCAAATACAATAATACATATCACAGAATAATAAAAATGAAACCAAATGAAATCAATAAACACAACGAGAAGCAGATATTACAAACTGTATATAATTTTCCTAAAACATTTCCAAGACCAAAGTTTAAAGTTGGGGATTATGTTAGAATTAGCAAATTTAAAGGAGTATTTTTTAAAGGCTATGAACCAAACTGGACTACCGAAATATTTCAGATCAGTAGAATAAAAATTACGAATCCTGTTACTTACATTCTAAAGGACTATAAGAAAAATGAAATATTAGGATCATTTTATGAATACGAAATGCAAAAAGTTCGTGACGAAAATGCATATTTAGTGGAAAAAATATTGAAGAAACAGGGAAACAAATTTTTTGTGAAGTGGCTAGGGTTTGATCAAACTCATAATTCATGGATTAATAAAACTCAATTACTTCGATAAATATGTATAAGACCAACCGAAAATGTTTGCTATTATTAGTATTATTATTATTATTATTATTATTAAAATCTAAATAAAAATGGAAATCCAAAAAAATTGCATTGCGTATTAATTTTTACATTTATTCTTGAATACATAGTAATTATATTTCATTTATATATTTGTATTATTTACTCTATAATTATTTTACATATGTTCATATATACCTAGTATTTATACATCGTTATTTATTATTTGATTACCAATTTTATAATTTCCCCACGCTAGAGTGGAAATTTTATCATCTAAAACACACCGCTTATCATCTAAATAATCTAACGCTATTTTTTTGCAGATCTCTGTGTACAATCTGTGAGATCTGCTTCTGATAATTCTCTGTTCACCATAAAAAGATTGTCTATTTATAATACAGTGTTTATAATCACTATATTTTAATTTGTCGGTTACACATTTTTTTATCCCCTTAACTTTTTTCACTTCTTTTTCTTTATTGTTCCCATCATTGACTATGTATGCATACGCTTTGGCTTTTAAACCTGCAAACTTTGTCATGATTCTCCCGGCATTCTCGTCTTTCATCAGACCTAATACTTTTTTGTTATTAGGAATTATATTATGTATATTGCCGGGTAGATAATCTGATGTGTCAAATTTATTAGGGTTATTTTTAATAATATCATATATATTACCATCAGACGCTAATATAAATGAATCTGTATCCATATATATAATCTTTATTGTTTCGCTCTGGTTAAGTAAAAAGTTATAATAGAAATCATACATCAACCATTTAGAGAGTTCTAACACAGTTACCCCCACATATATCGGTTTATCGTGAATAATTTCCAATTTATTTAGCTCAACTCCATATAACCCATTATCGAATATTTCGATGCCCTTGAAGTTAGGTTTGGCTATGAGAGCCCTATATCCTTCAGAATTCCTTCTGTTTTCATAACTATTTATTAAGCGAACGTCTCGGCGATTTTCAACATTTTCCATGGTTTTCCCATACACAGCATTATTCATTAGCTTATAGAAGTTCTTCTCAAATTCATTGTTGGCAACTTTTCTTCTATTGGTGTTTAAACTAATGTAGGGCTCTAACCAAGCCCTTTGAGTAAATTTTAGTATTCTGTGAATGCATTTTAATTGCAACCCGTGTTGCAAGCAGAGGAGCAGATTGTTTAAATGAATCTTATAACTCGTTTTACGAGTTAAATCTGCTATGAGTTTTTTATACTTGCCAGTAGGAGGAATTTTATTGTCTGCACAGAAAGGTAGGCAATCATGTTGATCATGAATATCAGACGGATAATTTAGGTCAACTTCCAAAATGTAACCACTACTTCCCTCGATATCAATGGAGTAAATATCAAAATCTTTTACCTCACTTTCGCTTAAAAATTGGAAGTTTGCATATGGAAGTTTTTGAGACATGGCCCATCCATACAGATTGTTTGCATCCATATAGACCAAATAATTTTCAGACTTGCTTTCATCATAATTTTCATTAAACTTATTATTTGACTCGGACAATCTTTGGGTGCATTGAGTAATACCACCTCGAATAGTAGTTTTTAAAAACGTATGAATTTCGGGATCCACAATTAGTTCCATTTCAACTTTAGTATATTTCAGCATGGCATCCCAAGAAAGAGATGGTGCTGTAACATAATTGCAAGGATCTAGTTTATATATTTCTAAACATAAGATCCTGAAATTCTCGAAAACATCGGTTAATATTAATACATCGCTTTCGAGATATAGAACCATATAATCTTTAAGGGTCTGACATTTGAATGCGTCCCACACCGTCCGCGCGAAATTGTAGTCAGCCTCAGTACATTCTCGATCGGACAAATAATTATAGAAGCACTCTCGGTTTGGTAAAATTGGATCATCAAGCTTCTTAATGTCGCTTACATAATCG
>NW_024002036.1:3895-8691 GCF_014805625.2 Glossina fuscipes | reverse complement strand
CAGTGCTCGCGATATTAAAAACGTAAAACGTACAAGTAAAACGAGGAAAACGAAACAAGCCGGTAACAGTACGACAAGTCGGGTCACCTCGCTGGTTCCTTCTCCTTGCCCCAGCCATTATCTACAACTTCCCTGTACCAATAAAGCGAAGAAATCATAACACCATTCCCCCCGAAGGTCCTGATTATTTTATTAAAATTTTCTTGCAACGGATCCTGGATTGGCTGAGTCATACCCTGCCTAAGGAAACTCGTTACAAGTGGCGCCCGAGCAGGGACCTTCGGATCAGCAGAAACAAGGAAGTAAGCATACAAGCCGTGAGCTTATCGACACAGAGGCTAAGGAAGGAGCCAGCATGGTGAAAACATCCTGGTTGTACAGCCTGCGAAAGGAGGAGTTGAGCGAGATCTGTGGATCGCTCGACCTAGACACCAAGGGTACTGTCGAGGATATGCGGAAAGCAGTGACAGCCCTTATTGCAACCCCCGACTTATCAACGGAAATGAAGGCGAAGCTGACCGAGATGGAGACGAAATACGCAGCAAGAATGCTGCAATTGCCGGAAGGCACCATGCGAGGTGCTAGCCCCAAGCGCCAGGTGCAAGAGCACATTTTTTGTGGCGCAGCCATGGATCGCATCTGTAAGTGGTCAGTGCGCTACGATGGCGAAGGCGGCGCCCTGGAGTTCATCGCACGCGTAGAGGAACTGTGCGAAGTATACGACCTGCCGACCGATATCATGCCACGCATCATCATGGAACTGCTGAATGGTAAAGCAGCAATCTGGTACCGGAACAACCGTAGAGTATGGTCAGGGTGGCAGGAGTTCAGGCGGGAATTCCTCAAATTCTTCCTGCCCACCCGATACCTAGAACGGTTAGATGACCAGGTGCGACAGACATTCCAGCTAGCCGGCGAGAAATTTAGAGATTACGCGCTCCGTCTGCAGGACCTGATGCGCCACCTAAATTATACGACACAGCAGAAGCTAGACAGAATCGCCCGAAACAGTCAGCGGGAGTATCAACTTTTCTTCGGGGACACCGCCAGCAAAATACCTAAATGAGTTAATAGCTCTGGGAGAGCGATTCGAAGATATCCCCGCCCCAACAGTGGCACCCCTGCCAAGGGTGACATCAGGTATATGCCGTGCACCAAGAGAGAATGCCCCGACCACGATGAATACCAGCAGTGCCAGCAGAAACGTTTGTCATCGATGTGCCCAACCAGGCTACCTTGCGCGCGATTGTCTTAATCAGCGTGTTTTGTTCTGTTGGGATTGTGGCCGCCCGGGCGTTCTGACAAAGGACTGCTGCCGACAAACCGCCGGCCAACATATACAAGCACGAGGTATGACAGTGTATGAATCGATAGATCGAAGGAAGCCGCCGCCAGATGCGGTGCCAAAAACTGTGGAAATGACCGGAAGCACCCTGGTAGCCTCCCTCACCATTGGCGGCCTAGCGACAACAGGCGTCGTGGACACTGGGGCTACCAGAAGCATCATCCGCGAAGATTTCATCGGGTTTATCCCCCACATAATAAACTCTGAGACGAGAAGCCACACCATTCGAATGGTAGATGGCGCATCGCAAGATAGCAAACGTAGCATAACGGTAGAGGCGAAGATAGGCCATATGTCCTTTAACGTGGAGCTATTGGTGGTAAGAAGAAACGTCGACCACCTTACCCTGGGTATGGACTTCCTGGCGAAAACAGGCGCTGTATTGACCGTAGCCGGCCATTCCGTGAAGTTAGGCAGCAAAAACAGCATGCCCACATTGCCAAGCGAATTACTATTCGGAACACAACACCAAGATTACGCGTTTGGCTTAGACGCATCTGGTTGGAAAGTAGAGCCGCTATCAACCGGGGCTGAGCATGATGAGGAAATTGTCCCTCCGCCACCACCTATTGATCAAGCAAATCGTAGCGTTCACGAGAGCGAAGTAGAAAATCAAAGCAACTCTGAAGACAACGACCGCAACAGCAAGATGCGTAAAAAGCCTGCAATAACTGAACAGAAGATTATCGAAGTAAAAAAATTATCATCTTGCGAAGTAGAGAGAGAATCCGGGCCAACTAATACGAAGAAAGCGACAATAGATGTCCGAGCAGCAAGAACAATGCCCTCAACAACAAGGAACAAAGCAGCCAAAGCTGCAACAACTAGGCCTGCCATTCCAGAGCCTAAGTATGGAACCCATGAAAGGGTCGTGAACGCAACCGAGAGATCAGCGAGAGCGCCCAAGGAACTACACAGCGTTACGACACGAGGAGATACTACAATCGCGATCACAGCATCCAGGAAAACAAACAAGAATAAAAAGGATCCAGGTTACAGATCCAAAGCAGGCAAAGTCAGCAACATTAGCGCTAATACGAGTAGTAACAACAGAGGGCTGCGGTTGCACCATCGCCCACAGCAAGGGCAATTTAACGACGTGGCCCTATCGTCACCCAACACCTTCTACGGTTCCAGCACCGATATGGAGCGTACGAGCGATGCAGCGAAACGAGCATACATCTGGCACAATCAAGCAGACAAATGGTTACCGCTGCACGAGGGTGACAAAATTCCAAACCGTTGCAGCACAGGTATAGGGCGGTGAGCCGTCTAGCGAAAAAAGCGGCAAAGAAAAAAAATTCGAAAAAATATCCCGTAAAAAAAAAAAGAAGAAAAAAACGAAGAAACCCACGAGAATACAAGAATATTGGGAAAAAAAAAACAAAAGCAAAAAACAATAAGAAAACAAAAAAAAGAATACAAAAAGAAAACAACATTGAAAAATAAAAGCAAAAAAATATACAAGAAGAAAACCAACAACAACACAAGAATATTTGGAAAAAAAAACACTAAGTAAAAAAAAAAATACAAAGGAAAAGAAAATGGCAAAACAAAAAAAAAGGAAAAAAAAACACTAAGAAAATCAAGGAGAATACAAGAACATTGAAAAAAAACACTAGGAAAATCAACAGAAAAATAATCCACAAAAGAGAATCAACAGAAGAAAAAGCAAAAAAAAACATCAACCAAAAAAAAACAACCGAGAAACACCAACAGGGAAAAAAAGTACCAACAGAAGAAAATCAACGGGAAAAATTAAAAGAAAAACCAACACAGAAGAAAAATCAACAGAAAACAAGAATCAACAAAAGGAAATCAGCAGAAGAAAACTAACACAGAAGAAAAATCAACAGAAAACAAAAATCAACATTGCAAAGAAAGAAAAAGGGAAAAAGCGTGAGGTAATCCCGTGAGATGCATGGTGGAAACAGCAAATAGATCAACGGGAATCATCAGCAGCAGGTGCAGCCTCAAAACCTCACATCACTCACAGCAGATAACTCATCAGCAGCATGTGCAGCCTCGACACGACACATCCCCGAAAACAGGTAAATCTTCGACAGCAGCAATTACAGCAGCAGTAACGTCAACGTCACGATCAGCACATTATCACGAGCCAAGGCCAACCCAACAACGGCAGCAGCAGCATCCTCGGCCGACACCCACCGCTGAGCCGATCACGGTGAGGACAATGACGACCGAAGAACCAGCCAGCATGACCACCGCCAAGGAGACAACGAAACCGTGGACCAACGAGGAACCCATCAGCCTGGGGGTTATCGTTGCAAACAACCACAATGACGATCTCCTCCGCATCACGCCCACCATTGGGCTGTTAGGTAGCGCGCCAGCTACCTCAAAACCGATACTCGGCGAAGGAGACGAGTGGGTCCAGTTGGAGAGGGGTGACCCATTCGACGGCTACTTACACGACAAAGATAGGACGGGGCACAGAAGAGGCCGTTTTTATGACGTACTGGGGGGCCAGTGGTGCCGAACCGTCCGGGGCCGGGGGTCCCTCCGTGTTTTTCGCCTATTCCGAAGTGAGGGGGGGATGTAAGGAAGCGATTCTGCTTCCTTACGACGCACAAGTCCGTCCGCCCTAGACATTGTCCACCGCAGGCAACCCGCCAGTCCGATCTGTCCGTGCACGTCCGTCGGGGGTTCAATAGAAAATGAGCAGCCCCCCTCCAGCACTAAATGTAGTTTATAAAACGCATAGTGAATATGTATAGCTAGATTCATAATACCACAAACCTATACTCTGTAAAGAATCAAATCTCAAACACACACCTATGCGTGCAAAACTAAGACCACAAAACCATTGTAAAAGTAAATCTCAAACCATGCCTGTAGAATCAAATCTCAAACACACACCTATGCGTGAAAAACTAACATCACAAAATCATTGTAAAAGTAAATCTCAAACCATGCCTGTAGAATCAAATCTCAAACACACATTAACTCAAGTCCACAAAAAAAACACACCTACGCGTGAAAAGCTAAAATCATAAAATCACTGTAAAAATAAAATCTCAAACTGTTCCTGTAGAATCCAACATCTCAAACATATTAACTCAAGTTCATAAAACACACACCTATGCGTGAAAAGCCAAAACCACAAAATCATTGTAAAAATAAAATCTCAAACACATTAACTCAAGTTCATAAAACACACACCTAAGCGTGAAAAATTAAAATCTCAAAAATAAACAAAAAGACCCTATCTTTGTAAAAGTGAAATCTCAAACCAGGCCTGTAGAATCAAAACCGTAGAACCTATGAGTCATATAACTCAAACCCAAGTCGACCTCAGGTATAAAACCGCATGAAGAGTACAACGCAAACGGGAAGAAACCTACATGCCTTAACTGTGTAAGCGGAAGATAGGAATGCGTACGTATTACGCAGTACGGTATAAATACCGTTAGGGTCTAAGCTTATAGAA
>NW_024002036.1:0-3885 GCF_014805625.2 Glossina fuscipes | reverse complement strand
CCAAAAAAATCATGTATAGTATTTTATAGCACTGTTAGGTCATAGTTACATACAGAAGTCTGCATGCCTTACAATCGTACAGAAACGCGTACATATTACGCGGTACTGCAGAAATCCCGTTAGGGTATACCATCAAGTAGAAACCATCACGCTCTCCAATGAATAGACGATTAGACAAAACAAATAAACGTTAGAGTCACACATAGCATTGCACACAAACACACCCACACAATATCACACACGAAAAGAAAACAAGCAGAATTGAACTTAGGTAGGGAAAGAAATAGTAAAAACATACGATAATGCATAAACTGCATACACACATTGTACAAAGACACGATCACACATGCAAAAACACACAAAACACATGCAAACACAGTGCACTAGCACTCACATACCTAACGGTGATCGAATCACGCGATTTGGTACCTGAGTGCTTAGTGAACAAATAGAGTAATAAGTTAGATATAAGTTGGTTCTAAGTTGCGCATAAGTAGGGTCATGCAAGTCGTAACTGAGATTGCGACTGCAGCCAACCTAAGCTAAGCATACACATAAGCATAGGACCTCAAAACGCATGTAAACACATAGAACATGTTGGCAAGAGGACAAGCGAGCGAGACTCAGGCTATAAAAGAACAGCGCATCGCAAAGACTCTTTCATTTTTGTGTCATAGCCGTCTAGGTAAGTACCCTCAGACAGATTATCAAGTGACGAAGAAGTTTTTTTTGACTTTACGGATAGGGGATGCGCTGGTTAGTATTAATCGCCATCCCTGAAAGACTTACAGGATAATTGACTCAACGGATAGGGGATGCGCTGGTTAGTATTAATCGCCATCCCTGAAGGACTTACAGGATAATTGACTTTACGGATAGGGGATGCGCTGGTTAGTATTAATCGCCATCCCTGAAGGACTTACAGGATAATCGACTCAACGGATAGGGGATGCGCTGGTTAGCATTAATCGCCATCCCTGAAGGACTTACAGGTTAATCGACTCAACGGATAGGGGATGCGCTGGTTAGTATTAATCGCCATCCCTGAAGGACGAAGAGACTTGTTTTTATTATTGATGTTTTACTTTCTCTACTGGACTCACACACCAACCAGGGATGAACCAAGGCAGCTATGACACTCGCGAAGTTTTCGGTTCTTTCTTGCAGTGCTCGCGATATTAAAAACGTAAAACGTACAAGTAAAACGAGGAAAACGAAACAAGCCGGTAACAGTACGACAAGTCGGGTCACCTCGCTGGTTCCTTCTCCTTGCCCCAGCCATTATCTACAACTTCCCTGTACCAATAAAGCGAAGAAATCATAACACCATTCCCCCCGAAGGTCCTGATTATTTTATTAAAATTTTCTTGCAACGGATCCTGGATTGGCTGAGTCATACCCTGCCTAAGGAAACTCGTTACAAGTGGCGCCCGAGCAGGGACCTTCGGATCAGCAGAAACAAGGAAGTAAGCATACAAGCCGTGAGCTTATCGACACAGAGGCTAAGGAAGGAGCCAGCATGGTGAAAACATCCTGGTTGTACAGCCTGCGAAAGGAGGAGTTGAGCGAGATCTGTGGATCGCTCGACCTAGACACCAAGGGTACTGTCGAGGATATGCGGAAAGCAGTGACAGCCCTTATTGCAACCCCCGACTTATCAACGGAAATGAAGGCGAAGCTGACCGAGATGGAGACGAAATACGCAGCAAGAATGCTGCAATTGCCGGAAGGCACCATGCGAGGTGCTAGCCCCAAGCGCCAGGTGCAAGAGCACATTTTTTGTGGCGCAGCCATGGATCGCATCTGTAAGTGGTCAGTGCGCTACGATGGCGAAGGCGGCGCCCTGGAGTTCATCGCACGCGTAGAGGAACTGTGCGAAGTATACGACCTGCCGACCGATATCATGCCACGCATCATCATGGAACTGCTGAATGGTAAAGCAGCAATCTGGTACCGGAACAACCGTAGAGTATGGTCAGGGTGGCAGGAGTTCAGGCGGGAATTCCTCAAATTCTTCCTGCCCACCCGATACCTAGAACGGTTAGATGACCAGGTGCGACAGACATTCCAGCTAGCCGGCGAGAAATTTAGAGATTACGCGCTCCGTCTGCAGGACCTGATGCGCCACCTAAATTATACGACACAGCAGAAGCTAGACAGAATCGCCCGAAACAGTCAGCGGGAGTATCAACTTTTCTTCGGGGACACCGCCAGCAAAATACCTAAATGAGTTAATAGCTCTGGGAGAGCGATTCGAAGATATCCCCGCCCCAACAGTGGCACCCCTGCCAAGGGTGACATCAGGTATATGCCGTGCACCAAGAGAGAATGCCCCGACCACGATGAATACCAGCAGTGCCAGCAGAAACGTTTGTCATCGATGTGCCCAACCAGGCTACCTTGCGCGCGATTGTCTTAATCAGCGTGTTTTGTTCTGTTGGGATTGTGGCCGCCCGGGCGTTCTGACAAAGGACTGCTGCCGACAAACCGCCGGCCAACATATACAAGCACGAGGTATGACAGTGTATGAATCGATAGATCGAAGGAAGCCGCCGCCAGATGCGGTGCCAAAAACTGTGGAAATGACCGGAAGCACCCTGGTAGCCTCCCTCACCATTGGCGGCCTAGCGACAACAGGCGTCGTGGACACTGGGGCTACCAGAAGCATCATCCGCGAAGATTTCATCGGGTTTATCCCCCACATAATAAACTCTGAGACGAGAAGCCACACCATTCGAATGGTAGATGGCGCATCGCAAGATAGCAAACGTAGCATAACGGTAGAGGCGAAGATAGGCCATATGTCCTTTAACGTGGAGCTATTGGTGGTAAGAAGAAACGTCGACCACCTTACCCTGGGTATGGACTTCCTGGCGAAAACAGGCGCTGTATTGACCGTAGCCGGCCATTCCGTGAAGTTAGGCAGCAAAAACAGCATGCCCACATTGCCAAGCGAATTACTATTCGGAACACAACACCAAGATTACGCGTTTGGCTTAGACGCATCTGGTTGGAAAGTAGAGCCGCTATCAACCGGGGCTGAGCATGATGAGGAAATTGTCCCTCCGCCACCACCTATTGATCAAGCAAATCGTAGCGTTCACGAGAGCGAAGTAGAAAATCAAAGCAACTCTGAAGACAACGACCGCAACAGCAAGATGCGTAAAAAGCCTGCAATAACTGAACAGAAGATTATCGAAGTAAAAAAATTATCATCTTGCGAAGTAGAGAGAGAATCCGGGCCAACTAATACGAAGAAAGCGACAATAGATGTCCGAGCAGCAAGAACAATGCCCTCAACAACAAGGAACAAAGCAGCCAAAGCTGCAACAACTAGGCCTGCCATTCCAGAGCCTAAGTATGGAACCCATGAAAGGGTCGTGAACGCAACCGAGAGATCAGCGAGAGCGCCCAAGGAACTACACAGCGTTACGACACGAGGAGATACTACAATCGCGATCACAGCATCCAGGAAAACAAACAAGAATAAAAAGGATCCAGGTTACAGATCCAAAGCAGGCAAAGTCAGCAACATTAGCGCTAATACGAGTAGTAACAACAGAGGGCTGCGGTTGCACCATCGCCCACAGCAAGGGCAATTTAACGACGTGGCCCTATCGTCACCCAACACCTTCTACGGTTCCAGCACCGATATGGAGCGTACGAGCGATGCAGCGAAACGAGCATACATCTGGCACAATCAAGCAGACAAATGGTTACCGCTGCACGAGGGTGACAAAATTCCAAACCGTTGCAGCACAGGTATAGGGCGGTGAGCCGTCTAGCGAAAAAAGCGGCAAAGAAAAAAAATTCGAAAAAATATCCCGTAAAAAAAAAAAGAAGAAAAAAACGAAGAAACCCACGAGAATACAAGAATATTGGGAA
>NW_024002035.1:0-5965 GCF_014805625.2 Glossina fuscipes | reverse complement strand
GCAGTTTACGCCAATTAAAGGGGTAGAAACAACGTTATCACGCGGCAAGCCGCAGCGATGCAAACGCATGAGAAAACCTGCACTTTGGCGAAGCGCTTTCGTTTTATCAGGGAAAATGTTACGAGTAGATAGAAATCATGTTATAAATCAGGAGAAAATGGGATGATTAAGTGTTTCTTAATAAGTAATTATTTATTAAAATTTTCATGAAAGCTTTCAAAGTAATCTACGAATATCTTTAATGTGATTTTGACATTTGAGCAAGTTTGGTTAAGCTTTTTCTCGTCACATTGCTAAATAATTCTTTATTAATTCAATATTTACATTGCCTAAAAACATTAACGTGACCGTAATGTCTTGCCACTCAAAGTTTACTGAAAGGATAGAAAAACAACGAATAGTTTGATTCGAATTTCATATACCATTTTAAAAAGAAAAGCAGCAAAATCGCCCAATAAACCCAATAACCCATGGTACGCGCACCTTCAATATTACAGTGAACTAATTGTTACTTTGCGAAACTGAGTTTAAATTTCTACCAATCGAATTTAAGGATATTTAATGAACGTTAAAAACGGATGAAGAAAATTAATAGGTCGCATAACTTAGACGTTGCTTCAAATTATTTTTGCAGATTTATTTACACAACAAACATCACAAAGAAGGAATGGAAAACTTTATACAATTTTAGGCGCGAACATTGAGTGTTTGTAATGACACTAACGTTTGGAGTTTCAGGTGCCATTGACATTGAAACACTTCACATACCTCTAAGCATGGATGGTGGTATTTAATAACAAAATCTATATTTGTTTGTACGCAGAACACTTTCTAACCAAGCAAACACTATTAATGCAATTATCAATAATAAATTTAAATTTTACAGTGGAGGACATTCGACATCGACTTGTGTTCTGAGTAGTGCGTGTTTTGTTTTTCGTCTGCGAATTTTTAATTGCTTTCGGGGTTTTTGTGTGTTTAACTCGTGTGTTTTCTGTCGTTTTGCAAAAACTGATTATCGCAGATACGATATTTGCTTTCGTTTTCTGTAAATATAATCAAAAAAACAAAAAACATAAAAGAAAAATAAAATATTGAAAGCAAATGTCATTATCCTTAGCAGTTCCCAAACTTTTTGAAGTGACCGGGTATTTCCCAATTTACTAAATAATAGACCATAAGGCTAAATGGCCCGAGACCGCCAGATGAAAACTCAAATAGATTTCATTACCACCCAAAGGAAAAAAATTAAAAATTCCGACTTTCTGGTGTTGCCAATCAGTAGCATCATTCCTATTGATAAAAAATATGTTGTGATTTCTCCAACTGATCCCTCCATAACCACTTCGCAAATCAGCCCTTTCACTATTAAAAAAGCACTAGATAGGATTACAACATATATAGACGATGGGAATTTACTTGTCCTCGCTAGGAACACAAGCGCAACCGAAAAGCTCATAAAATCGAAAGCATTAGCTATTTTATGTGCTATATCCGGTAAACTTTCTATCCTACAGGAGGAATTATTTTGAATTTTGAGCTCTATCGGCTACCGGCAACAGTTGATGTAGCTTGGTACAAATGTAAAGTACAACTCTACATTCCAAATCCCATGAGGTGTAAAAACTGCCAACGCCTGAGTCATACGGCAAAAAGATGCACCAGTCCTCCATCCTGTGCTAACTGTGGTTTTCCTCCACATCCTGAAAACTGTAGCTTCTGCTTAAATTGCAACGATCAACACTCAGCGTTAGACACACAATGCCCAGGTTTTATACAAATGCGCGAAACTCTGAAAATCAAAACAGAAAATTACTGTAGCATGGGTGAAGCGCGCCGCAAATACCGGGAAATTAATCCATCTGGAACCCAAAAAAATAGCAAACGCAATACCTACGCTGCTGTCGCCTCGCAAATCGTGCCTAATAAGCCTTTAACTCCAACCGCTTCCAATGAAAAACCTGTTCTACCATCAACCAAAAATTACATTGCCAAACAAGTTCCGTTGCCCGCCACAGAAAATATTGAAAAAATCAAAACAACAGCAAATATTGAAAAAATTAAAACAACAACATATATGTCAAAATATAATAATCTAAATCCCCCAGAATCACCAGTTCTCAACTCTACTCAACAATTACAAGTTGTAATGAATCCAATCTTTCATCCCTCAATCAACCTTCAATTTCAAATTATTCACGTGTGCGCACTCGTTGCACTTCAAATTTACGTAGACACCTAAGTACAGATTATTCTGCTGGTAAGAACAAATTATTCACGCAAAATTCTTATAGTGACATTTGCGACGGAGACGCTGACATGTCAACTTAACCTACTTTCCCCTCGTAAGTGATTTCAGTCCAACCTTTATATCGCTTCAAGAGACCCATTTTAGAACCTCTTTTAATCCTATTCCACTCAAATCATATACTGGATACTTCAAGAATGCTGATGAACATTCATATTCTAAACAAGAAACTGGTGTTTTTATAAAACCAAGTATACCTCACAAACGCACAAATTTAAGCTCAATTATACAAGCCGTAGAGATACAAATAATGTTAAACATAAAATTTACAGTGCTTTCGCTCTATATCCCGTCTTCGCAATCGTTTTCTTAGCAAGAACTCTACAATTTATTCTCCGTATTCTCATGTCGCATCGGCCGTTTAAAGTTAGAATCAACAATCATGTCTCTGATTCCTTTCCGCTAATGAATGGCATTCCGCAATGATCTCCTCTTTCTGTCACGCTTTTCCAGATCGCCTTCAACGAAATTGGAAAAATTCTTTGCCGTGTTAAATTAAGGAATGTAATTACTACACCCGAAGGAAAAATTAAAATGTTATGGTTATCAAGTCACATCGGTTTATTGGGAAATGAGCAGGCTGATCGAGCGGCAAAGTATGCTGCTTCTGTTCCTCTAATTATGGATGATGTCATGGAAAAGTTGGATCTTCAAAGATACATTGGAAGAAAAGTTAAAGAGAAAATTGCAGAAGGAAATTTACAATACCATTATCAACACTACTCTTCCATTAACCCCCAATTAACTCCACCTTTATATCCAACAAATATTGAGAAAACCAAGATACAAACATTTTCGAGAATTCGCCTTGGTCATACATTTGCAACTCACCAATGAATCTTGAAGAATTCTTCCTCCCCAATCTGCAGTTGTGGACAAACTCCCACTATAAAGTACATTCTCTGCGACTGCCTTAACTTTTCCTTGGCTAGAATTATTGCATTTCGAACGATTAACCCTTTGGACATTCTACAATCAGCTTCAAAACAGAATATCAATTAAATATACTACTTTATTAATTCTACAAAGCTCATTATCTAATGTCCATTTATTTAAATTAGAGCCGACAGCCTGTGTTGCTAGTGCTCAATGTCTTTTTTTTAGTCTAAGAATTTATTTTATTACTCTAAAATTATAATAATAATAATAATAATACAGTGAAGGAAATTTTATTTAAGCAGCCCGGACCGCATATTAAGATAAGTTTAACTCAAAGCAGAATTTTAAAGCTTTTCGTTTTTATGCCCATCACTGAAGTATGAGAAGGTCGTCTATGCGACAAAAACTTTATTTTGAAAATAAAAAAATCAGTCGTTACCTCTCCATGCTTTGGGGCACGAAAATTTAGTTCTTTTACTTTCTTTCTGTTTTTAGGTTAATATTAATGGACATAAGCGATTCGGGCACGAGATTAGTTGTAATTTTTAAAATTCCATTTTCGTAAAAGTATATACTAATAGATCACCACATAGAATGGAACACTATATCAGTCTTTTTAAATTTCCCAACTGATTCGTTTCACCTAACCTACGAATTTTTCCAATTGACGGGACGCCGTGCGACGCGCGAGTTATTAAAAAAATGTCAAAGTTTTCAAGTCACATAAAAGAAAACATGTAGATATGTTGAAATGATCAAAGCCAGATAAAGTTTTACAGCTTAAGGCAAAATATGGAAACTATCAAAGCTTAAAATTATTCATGCAATCCAAAAAAACAGCCATTAGTTATGTGTCTACTCGAAGCAAACACTACAATTCAAATTTGTACATGGGACTCATACTCGCATATACCGGCTTATGGCATGCAACCGTACACATATTTCACAATAAATGTTGTGTACATCGACGCAATTTGCATGGAATGACTGCATAAACAAAAGAGGAAAGAGCGACATGAGCGAATGAATAGAATTTTAATTTTTATATCCTAGAGAGAATTCTAGAGATGATGTCATCCTTCATGTGTGCAAAGCGAGTACTCAAGCAGTACGCTGAAAAGAAATATTGCATTATTGAGCAATCGGTTAGAAAATTCTAACGACAAAATGAACAAAAAAAATTTAAGCTTAATATTCAGCACAAAAATAATCTTGTTTTCATATATACATAATAAGCACATCATAATTTGTAATATGCTTCTTTTTGCTTATACTTTGAACACAGCTGTTTGCTTTTGCTTTTGTTTACCACTGTGTAAAATGTGAGCTGCCTTTGTAATACGTAGCGCAATGCAATAGAACGGATACTACTCGAATAGTCCTCTAAGAACTTTCTAGAGCTATATCGTTGTTTGTTTCTCTCAATTCCTTAAATATTTCTATCCTAATTGAAGTGTAGGAGTAAATATTGAAAAAAAGCAGGACCACCCAGGCTTTCGTCTTGTACTTAGTAGCCGACTTTATAGCTTTCAAATCATCAGGAAATTCCTATCCAGTAAAAAGAGAGCTTTACACCGAATACCAATTTAATTTATAGGAAAGATGAACATACTAACAGGCTTTTGCAACTTACATGGACACTTGAATGATATAGAGCAGACAAACTAAAAGGCCGATTTGTAGTGTTTCGTAGAAAAATGGACAATGCTCCAAAATTTATTAGGCAGAGTAGGCAAATGTAGTTCGTCTTAAATAAAGGCGGCTTGTGGTTAACGTCAAAGAGAGCAGTTTCTATTTACCAGTATGTTTGTTCAAAACGACGTGTAGTAATGGAAATAATTCAGTGCGCTATAGAACGAATGTTCATTGATTGTTTTGTTTACATAATTGGTATTGTTTACATAATCATATACAACAACTGCTAAAAAAGAATTTGAGGAAAATCCAGTTGGGGCAGTGTTACGAAATAACGACGAAAACGAAAATATATTGTAAATCCAAATATGCTATAAGTGGTTTAGGGAATAACTAAAATATGAATTTTGGGTTGAATCTAGAACTATCTCGGATCTATAAACACATATATTTTAAGAGCTTCGCACCAATGTTTCCCATAAATTATAGCTTACAGCAATTTGTATTCGATGTTTTTACCAATACTTTAGAATGTCGTCGCACATTTACCACATGCTTCAGATGTTAAGTTAAAACTAATTCGAAATCAAAATGTAAAAATTTTATTTTGAAAGCTTTCGAAAGCGAACAATATTGTTAGTCCTTACCAATTGAGGACATCCTCGTGATCTATTTAAAACCATTTTGAATGCGTATTGTATGAAATATCGAACTATGGAATGCATCGACTTTCCCTCTCTTTTGGAATCAAATATACTACATTTGCTAACTATCACGATTGAAAAAAGTTTGACCTAAAACCGATTTTACGTGTTTCTCCTCAGATATCATATAAGACTCTCGCACAAATTAAGCCCCACACCATTTATACTGGAGATGCAGCAACGTCCTAAACGATTTCATATAGATCCGATGACATAGATACGTATAGATTGAAAATCATTTAATGAATTATTATTATTATATTATTATTATAAACTTAGCCAGAGAATAAATGCTAAGACTAAAGTCTTAAAGCACTAGCTTCGGCTTTATTAAAAACTCTACCGCGCTTGAGATTTGAACCCACGAGCACTGAGTTGCTAGCCAAGAATGAATTAATTTCTCTTTGATGACTCCAAAGGCTTCGTGGGTGTTCAACAT
>NW_024002034.1:0-3647 GCF_014805625.2 Glossina fuscipes | reverse complement strand
TCATGGCTGTGAGCAATGTTTGGCGTTTCGTCGTCTGACATTTTGAAAAGGTGGTTCAGCTTTCTGCTGAGGCTGTTAAAAAGTGATGCTGTACTGTTATCTGCAGGATACTCTACTGTGGTGTAGTTTCCTCCGAACTGAAATCGCTGGAATACCGGGTCCAACCGTATCGCCAGGGACGCGTCTACCGTTTGCGAAGCGTGGGCTGGATTGAAGCTTGGGTTCATACCAGGTTAGACCCCCCTGATTGCCACGTTTTTCAGCCCTACTGCTATCGTAAAACAGGTAAAACCGTAAATCTTTGAAAAACTCCCCGAAGACGATACCCTAGAACCGCAAGGACTAGGAAAAAATTTCGAAGAAAAACTACCAGTCTATCCCCCCTTCTTAACTCAACAAACCGATCTCGTAGTCGTAACTTAGTGTAATCGACAGAAGGAACAAAAGCAAAATAACCAATGAAATCAACAAAGCGCCAAGACGAGGTGGAATCAAACCAAGCAAAGCGTTTACAACATTCGTTATTAGAAATTTTCTGTAACTTATTCTATAATGCAGATGTTTCTTTCTTTTTATATTTTTTTCGTTTTCAATAAATGCTTAAGAATATTTTTTTTTTCTCTTTACATATATATGAGTGACTCAATGCATATAGATTTCCAAATCTTTAAATTTCAATTGAATCTTTTTTTCAGACGCTATGTTTTCTGACTATCTTGAATGAGCATCTATATATTGTTATTTATCTTTACATAAATTTGCTTCTTTTACATCGTCTCTCTTGTTTTTCTTTTTTTTTTTTATATGTATATATATATATAACCCTCGTATGGGGTGTACACTTTTAACAGGGATGCAAGCAATGCTCTCTAAGCCAAGGATTTTATTGTTACTTTCTTTTATTATTGTTCAGAACCGAACACGAATAAAATCTTGGCTCTCCTAGAACAGTGCTTGCATTACATTTCGTTAATAAAAAGATATTACTTATAAAAAAAATGTTATATATAAATGTATAAGAAAGGTTATAAATGAGGAAATGTCTTTTGAGACTTTGTTTTGCTCTTGACTCCCGTGCTGTAGCTGAGCACGGCGTGGGTGTGCTCCTGAGGTTCCGTTTCCCCCCCGATTACTTTTCATGGACCCTACAACAAATGACTTCTCCCCCTCCTGAACAGTCGACCCCTATTGTGTTTTAAATGAACGATTTGGTCGGCGTACCGCTCAAGAACCCCCCTTTTTATTGCCGCCTTGCCCAACAGATCCACGCCGGAGCGACAGAACTGCGATAACAGTTTGGCGAACCCCCCTTTTTATTTTTATTATTATTATTATTATTTTTTTTTTTTTCCTTTCGTAAACATTACCCAATACAATTTGTAACGGCCGCGAACAAACCATGGGTAGGGTGTCTGTCGGTCTGTGTCAACCGCAAGGAGCGGAATAACGGCATGCCGTTAGACGAAATCATGCGATTTTGTGGTACCGCTAATAAATCGCATGATCTTGCGGGATATGTTTATTTTGTTCTTCTCTGATTTCCTTGTTTACAAGTACAGGCAAAATCGTATGATTTTGCGGTCCTCCTTTTTTTCCTTTTGCTTTTGCAAGCATAGGCAAAATCGTATGATTTTGCGGGATCTATGCTTGCTTTTGTGAGAGTAGCGGCAAGCCGCTATAGAGAGAGCAACAGGAAGAAGAAGAGGGAAATTGAGTAAGAACGAGAAGTTTGTCTGTTTTTCATTTTCAAGATAGAGGGGAGAACAACTTTGAAGCTGGCAGAGTGCGGACGTGTCCGCGAGTTGTATCTTCAATTATCAGACAAAAAAAAAAAGGAAAAGTACAAAAATGCAATTAACAACGAGGAGCAAGCAATAGCAAGTGTGCGCTGTAAATTTTATTCGAGAAACAGAAATATTTGCTTAAATTTTAACTTTTGATTGTGAAATAAAAATGCCTACTTAAGCTTCCTTGCCAAATATTTGCTTAAATTTCAACTTGTGATTGTGAAACAAAAATGGCTACTTAAACTTCATTGCTGTAACACTGATGTGCATTGAAATTAATATTACATTTTAAATTTTATTCGAGAAACAGAAATATTTGCTTAAATTTCAACTTGTGATTGTGAAACAAAAATGGCTACTTAAACTTCATTGCTGTAACACTGATGTGCATTGAAATTATTATTACATTTTAAATTTTGTTCAAGAAACAGAAATAGTTGCTTAAATTGTAACCTTTAGTCGTGAAACAAAAATGTCTACTTAGATTTCATGATTTTAGTACTGATGTGCACCTGAACTATTATTACATTTTTACCTTGTATGCGTGCGTTTAATAAATTATAGAAGAAAAAACAAGAAAAAAAAAAGGGTTTTAATCCAATGATCCAAAAAGGAAAGTAATCACAAGTTTTTTGATAAAAATAGCATGATTCTTCAAATCACCATGAACAAAAAGCCAAGTGCGTTTGGTAGATTATGAAAAACGAGGAGAAAAAGGAATACTCCAGTAATTTATAAATTCTTACCGAAATAAATTCTTTCTTAAACGTTAGTGTGGAAAACTCGAAGTTTTTGTTGACGTCACTACCTGTTAAAAGAAAAAAAAAAGGATAGGAAGAAAAAAAAAGTAAAAAGGAAACTAAACAAAAAAAAAAAGGGATCAATGTGTTTACTTCAGTCAAGATGCGTTAAGAGGAAGAAGAATAATTTTCCAGTTTCAGTAGCTTATGAATTACGTGCACCCCCATGCACCTGCATCCCAGCTGTGTTGTGATTGTGCTGACTACTTAAAACGAACTTCCTACTTCCTTGCTGTGAACAGGAACCGCCGGTGTAGCAACTACCGCAACCGACCTCGCCTCGACACCGATCGCATCAAGTATTGTAAGTTATTTTAGTTTGTTTAATTCCCTTTTCTTTTTTGTGTCCCCGATGAGTGGCTAAGCGTTACAGCTGCCGCCGCTGTAGCTGAAAGACGAAAGAGGGGGTGTGCATATGTAGGGCAGACGCCAGACGACTACCGACTAACTTACGGTGGACAGACGGACGGTAGACAACCGACGGGACCTTTTCATTTTTTTTTTATTATTTCATTTCTTTGTCAGGAAAAGATATATACTCAACCGGCACTAAAAGTATCGAGTCTCATGACAAATTACCAAAAAAGGAAATCTAGCAAATCCTCCCGTTCCTTCCATAAAATTCAACGAAATAAAGTTGACTTGACGCCAGGCGCAACTTCGTGTAGCGAAGCCGCCTTACATTAAAGCAACCAATTGAATTTATCACGCGAGGAACTGGATTTTTTTGTAACATAAGCTGAATTTATCTTGACTCTGTACTATTACTTTTGCGTTATACTATTGTTGTTGCATATATTTCGCGTTGGGAAATGAAACGAATTATTTGGAGAGGGCCATTTACCCCTCCATCCATCAATCTACGCAACCCTATAGCAAAAAAATTCATTTACTCTCAAAATTATTTTAATTGATTCTCGGCTGGGTTGTTTGTCAAAATAGGACAATTGCAGAGCGCATCGTATGCCTCCCTTTTTCTTTTCCCCGTAGCATTTGTTACATCCAATGTAAATCAGTCTTTGCTGTGTTTTCTAACCGTAGATGGCCCTAGTCATTTCAT
>NW_024002033.1:2451-7000 GCF_014805625.2 Glossina fuscipes | reverse complement strand
TGATTCTCTGCTGGGTTGTCTTCGTAATTTAATTTTAGTTAATTTCAGCTTAGTTAATGTTAGTCCTTTTTATTACCCTTGAAGGATAATCTTAAAAATTATTTTTACTTATCCGTTTTATATTAAGCACGGAACGCGTCTGAACTTCACCAGATGCCAAATAGTTCTCCCCTCTAACTTGAAATTAAAACGCAGACAGACTTCTCGTTCTTACTCAATTTCCCTCTTCTTCTTCCTGTTGCTCTCTCTATAGCGACTTGCCGCTACTCTCACGAAAGCAAGCAAAGATCCCGCAAAATCATACGATTTTTGCCTATGCTTGCAAAAGCAAAGAAAAAAAAGGAATACCGCAAAATCATACGATTTTGCCTGTACTTGCAAAAAGGAAAAAAAAGGAGTACCGCAAAATCATACGATTTTGCCTGTACTTGTAAACAAGGAAAACAGAAAAGAATAAAATAAACATATCCCGCAAGATCATGTGATTTATAAGCAGTACCACAAAATCGCATGATTTTGTCTAACGGCATGCCGTTATTCCGCTACTTGCGGTTGATACAGACCGACAGACACCCTACCCAAGGTTTGTTCGCGGCCGTTACAGCTCGGACCCATCGATATCGCCTGCGATATGGAATGTGTACGTCAAATAGTCCGCGGACAGAGCAACTATACTCCTCCCCGACCGACTACTACGGACCAACGTTTGGCTTCGACACACGCCCTGAGTTTAAGAGTCTCATGGTCTACCGACTGAATTAGCCCGGCAAATTCGGTGTATACTCAAGAGGTTTTAGAGAAGAGAATATCTTTGGCTTGTTATACTCCTAGCTTCCGCCCTGTCTTCTAGCTGGTGTCATCGAACTTGCACCTTGTGACTAAGCTGTCTAACCTGTTCATTCCGTAAGTCGAGCAACCCTTTGAGTAGTTGATTTTGCATCCGATATTGTTGATTTTCATTTGCGATTCTTTGCAAAAAGTTTAGTAACCTTTCGCGATCTATGGGTCGTGAACCTCTTAACGCTTCCGTGGCTAAGTCGAAAGGTGTTCGACTACTGCTGCCATCATTACTACTTCCACCACCCGTGTTGGTAGAGAATTCGAATTCACTGTTTATCATCGTTGAGCGGCCGCTTGATGCTAGATTTGCTGGAATCTGGTTTGCGCACGCTTGCGGAGCAGGCTGAAAACAAGCATTCCTATGCTGAGCTGTTGCAGTTACTGTGGCATCTGTGCCGAAATTACGGTCTGTAGTACTGTTGCCAGCAGGCTGTTTGGTTGAAGGCAACTGTTGCGGATTCTGCACGCTATGGCGATGGTGATGGTGCTGATGTGGATGATGATTTGGTGTCGAGTGTTCACGTTGCTGTCGTTTCTGTGATTGATGAAGATGTTGATTTGGTATTACAGTAGTTGCAGGTGGATGAGGCCTTGAAGATCTCCGTGTACTATGTTGACTACTTAAATTTTTGTTGATGCGTGTACGTTTCGCCAGTTCGTTTTGATTATCATGACTGGCAATGTCGCTAATAGCTGTCGAAGAAGGCAATAGGTGGTTACGGTGACTTACTACTGTTATTGTTGTTTGAGCGTTGTTGAGCTGAATCTGCTGCTGTTGTTGGCGACGATTACGTAAAGGTGACGTTGTCGAGGTGATTTCAATAGATCCGCTGAACTTTTCGCGTGTGTTGTGTGGAAATGTTTCCTTACCTTCCCCTAGAGAGTTTTGCTTTACATCAGTCAGTTGAAGTGATGAGTGTCGGTAGCTCTTGGAGTTATCGTTTCCTTGGCTTATGGCGTCTAAAACTTGGCATTTACTCGGAGAATTAATAGTGTCTGCTTTGGTGGCGACAGATAACCCAAAAGCCTTCCAGAAGTCGATGCCGAAATAAAATTGCTGCTGCAACTCTGGTACTATATAGAATTCGATACTCTTAGTTTCGCCTTCCCACACGACGGGTAAGGTGATGAGTCCCGTTACTGACGTCTTCTTTCCGTCTGCTGTTTTGACGTGTTGATTCCGTAGCTTAATGACTCGATGTCTTCGATTCTCAAGGAATCTCGTTGCTCCTGCCCCACAACAACTCACGCTGGCTCCTGTGTCCAGAAGAGCGGTTACTTCGGTGTTGTCGACCTTGGTCCGAGCAAACATCCTGTCATCGTGCTCTAGGGAAACAATCGCTGAGATCTTCTTCTGCTGAAACCTCCTGTATGCCTTCCTCCTTTGGCGTAAAATCAGAATCTTTCGATGTTTTCTAGTGAGCGCTCGTCTTCTATAAATTTCTGCGCTAAATATCTCCTGTCGCTTCTGCTGGTAGTCCGCGATCCTCTGGGCTAACCTTCTGTACTCGGTGATGTCTTGACCCGTCGTTGGTGTTACTGTTGCGCTTGCTGCTGCTCGCTTTAATACTGTCACTGCTGTGATTGGTGTTGTTTTTGTTGGTATTGTTGGTGTTGTCGTTGCTACTGCTGGCGTTGTTGTTGCCATTGCTGTTGTTGTTGCTGTTGACGTTGATGTTGTTGTTGCCATTGTTGTTGTTGATGTTGCTGTTGCTGTTGCTATTGTTGTTGTTGATGTTGTCGTTGCTGTTCCTATAGTTGTTGTTGATTTTGTCGTTGCTATTGTTGTTGTTGATGTTGTCGTTGCTGTTCCGGGTGATGTCTCTTCTGGCAGAGGTTCGCCAGCCTGGTGTTTTCCGATGCGGGTAAAGCGCAGTAGCTCTCATCCTTGCCGCATACGAAACAGACCTTGTTGTGGAAGGGACACCTGCATCGATTTTCTCTAGTGCCTTCCGCTGGATTTCTTAGAAAATAATCTCCCGGCATACCGCACACCTAGCATATCATCAGATAAAACGGTGACTGGCAGAAGGCCATGCTCTGCGCTGTCCTCACTGCGATCGCTGGTGCTGGTGTGGTGGTATGACGTTGCTGGTTGCAGATGATGCCGCTCGTTCGGATGCTTACTTGTGTTGCCTGTGTTGATCCATTTCTTTTCGTGTTTCATAGCCCCGTCGTTTCCGCGTTGCCTGTCGCTGCTTGGACCATGCCGCGGCCCTAGAGCTTCAACTGCTTCGCGATGAACTCCGTCACCATTTTCACCTTCCTATCCGATCTCGCTTACGTGTTTCGGCCTGCTTCTACTTTCTCTCAACAGCTTTTCTGCCTTCTTACATTCGGCCTTGAACTCGCCAACGCTTTCTACTTTGGTGGCGAAGATCAGTGTTGCCAGACTGGGCTAAACGTTGGACTTCATTATCTTTATCATCTCCAATTCAGGGATCTTTCTGCGTAGGCGGAATGTTAGGTCGTGCATCTCCGCATAGTAATCCTCGAAGCTCTCCGCGTTCTGCTGCTTTCGCTCCATGATTTCTCTAATCAATTCGTAATCAGAGTCTGCGGTCTTGAATTGATTGAGGAGCTCAGCTTTTAGCGCGAAATAATCAAAAGTGACATCTCCTTCTCGATCTTCCAGCAGCTGCCAATACCATTTGCTGGCTTGACCGGTCACTAGACAGTGAAACTCGGCAAGTAACTCCTCATGGCTTATCTGGTGCTGCTGTCTGAGCCGTTCCACTCGGAACACAAAGCTCTCGACCGTAAGACCCTTACCGGATCCGTCGAATTTAACGTGCCAGCGATTGAGATCTATGTTTCGCCTCCGGGCGTTTTCATCACTGGTCCGCTGTTGTCCTGCCTGCTGATCGTGGTGGCAACTACCGCTAGGCTGCGCTACTGTCTGGGGTGGCATTTGCTGTTATGGTGTTGAAGTCGATGCTGCTATTATAAAGTTTTGCGTCCCTTCGCTGTCGCGTAGTTGGGTTCGCTGCGTTGCTGCGAACTTCTCCTGCTTTAGGTGGCTAATTTCTTGGATACAGCTTAGGAGCATTTCGTGTTGTTGCTTCAGCATGCTTGCTAGGTCTAGATCCGAGCTAGCTGTCTCTCCTGCTGGGTCTGGCTGGCGGTGACCGCTGCGACCATTATCTACGATGTTGCCACTGGCGTTGTGAGTGATGTTTGGCGTTTCGTCGTCTGACATTTTAAACAGGTGGTTCAGCTTTCTGCTGAGGCTGTTGAAAAGTGATGCTGCACTGCTATCTGCAGGATACTCTACTGTGGTGTAGTTTCCTCCGAACTGAAATCGCTGGAATACCGGATCCAACCGTGTCGCCAGGGACTCGTCTACCGTTTGCGAAGCGTGGGCTGGATTGAAGCTTGGGTTCATACCAGGTTAGAACCCCCTGATTGCCAAGTTTAAGAAACGCCTTTTGGGACTTGTTTTTTTTTTCTCTTAACTCCCGTGCTGTAGCTGAAGCACGGCGTGGGTGTGCACATGAGGTTCCGTTTCCGCCCCGATTACTTTTCAGGGACCCCACAACAATTGACATCTCTCCCCTCCTGAACAATCGACCCCTACTGTGTGTTAAATGCACGATTTGGTGGGCGTACCGCTCAAGAGCCCCCTTTATATTGCCGCCCTGCTCAACAGATCCACGCCGGAGCGACAGAACTGCGATAACAGTTTGGCGAACCCCCCTTTATATTGCCG
>NW_024002033.1:0-2441 GCF_014805625.2 Glossina fuscipes | reverse complement strand
CGACAGAACTGCGATAACAGTTTGGCGAACCCCCCTTTATATTGCCGTTTACTATTATCATTGTTACCTTTTTTCTGATATTTTTTTTGTAAACATTACCCAATACAATTACTAAAAAGAAGTCTAGCAAATCCTCCCGTTCCTTCAACAAAATTCAACGAAATAAAGTTGACCCGATGCCAGGCGCCACTTTGTGTAGCAAAGCCGCCTTACACCAGACCAACCAATTGAATTCATCACGCGAGGAACTGGATTTATTTGTATCATAAGCTGAATTTATCCTGACTCCGTACTACTACGTTTGCGTTATACTATCACCGTTGCATATATTTCGCGTTGGGAAAAAAAAATTACGCGGAGGACTACGCAAAAAACTTCGTTTACTTTCAAAATTGTTTTAATTGGTTCTCGGCTGGGTTGTTTGTCAAAATAAGACAATTGCAGAGCGCGCCGTATGCCTCCCCTTTTTCTTTTCCCAGTAGCATTCAATGTAAATCAGTCTTTGCTGTATTTTCTAACTTTGGGGTGGCCCTAGTCATTTCATTCAACATAAAAAAAATTGATTATTTCCTCCGTAGTAAACTAACTGCATGTATGCTTGTTATCAATCTATATCCAACTCTTTCTTTATTTACGAGTTCCTATTACCAAGTAGATGATCCTAGCTCTAGATTCTTTGTAAATATTTATGAAATTAAAAACTTACTCCTCAGCCAAACTTAGCAGGTTCGGTTATTAAAAAGAAAGGACAATTAGCTATGAAAGGCGTTAACATTTCTATTCCAAGTAGTAATTTAGAAATCTTAAGGGGATCAAAAACTATTTAAACGTGACCTGGATGTTTTTTTTTTTTTGTGCACACTGAAATACTCGCAACTAAGGAGCGGTATATATATATATATATATGGATATATATTGAAACTGGTTATCATAAGAGGTGATAAGATGCAATTAAAAAATTAGAATCAAAAGTTGACATTAAACTTTCACTGTTCACTGTTTCTTGTCAACTTCATTTGTAACTTCAGAAAGACAACTTGAAATGCTGGTATAGGGTAGTTAAGCAAATCAAGGAAAGGAACAAAAAAAAATTTTATTTAAAAATTTTCTCCTTTTTTTTTTCCAAATATTATATTATCCCCACAAGAACACTGTAGTTTGTACTGAAAGGGACGCTGACTAGCTAGCTAAACAAGTAACTACTTTCTTAAGCTACCTTCGCTTTAATGTGGGCGCCACTTTGTCAAAATTCTGCAGCCAACGTCCGTACTGAAATTACGCAATAACGGAAATAATGAAGAAAATCACCAAAAAAAAAAAAATAAAAAGGTAAAATCAATCAAAATGTTGGGTTAACTATAGCGTTGGGCGCCACTTTGTCACGGTCTTATGGCGACCAACTTTAATCAGTGAAAGGAAAAAATTCTCCCTTTTTTTTCTTTTTTTTTTTATTAATTTAGAAATTATTATAAAATTGTAATTGTTGTTGTAATAGCCGTTGGGCGCCACTTTGTCAGGCGCTTATATGGCGACCAACGCTGCTGGTAATATATATACACATATATATATAACTAATTCAGCCATTTATTTTATACATATAAAGTCAATTTCGATGGTCCGACATTTCGTTGGGCGCCACTTTTTCACGGTCTTTAGCTCCTTTTCGGCCGGTAGAGCATATATATTTTTTTTTTTTGAATGGAGTTTGGCTCTCGGAGCCTCCTGACAAAGAAAAACTAAAAGAAGGAATAGTCCCGTCTACCGTCCGTCTGTCCACCGTAAGTCAGTCTGTAACTGTCTGGCGTCTGCCCTACATATACACATACGCACACCCACTTTTTCTTTCAGCTACAGCGGTGGCAGCTGTAACGCTTAGCCACTCATCGGGGACACACAAAAAAAGAAAGTAAACAACCTAAAATAACTTACAATATAATCCAATTGGTGTAGCGTCTGCGGCAGTCTGCTTACATCGGTGGTTGCTGCTCCCAGCAAAAGGTTGTTGCCTCCTTTGATTTATAATTCATATTGACCCGAAAGGTTGTTGCTGTCGTCCGGTTGCAGCGCAGCAGGTGTATTTAGGTTGCCTTCACTTAAATTTTGACAATGAACGTATGCACTTCCAATTGTTGACTGCGATATCTCTAGACCAGAGCCATTATCAGTACACTCTGCCAATCGCAACTTTCACTACCCCTTTTTTTTCCCCTCTTTCTTCCTTTATTTTTTTTCCTTTACCAAAAAATTTTCATTGTAGATTATGTTTCGTTTGTATTGTACTTGCTGGCATTTAAATTAACAATTTTTGATGGGAGAATTTAAAAACCATATTTTAAGTATATTTTTTTCTTTTTTTTTATGGAATACACAATAAAACCAATTCCTTAAATTACCGAGACAAACAAATCACCAATAGGCTTATAACTTATAAATTTGGAGTT
>NW_024002032.1:3417-6854 GCF_014805625.2 Glossina fuscipes | reverse complement strand
AGCCACTTAGGACCCATTTTATTTAATTTATTTTCAATGATTTGCCCTCCGTGATTACATTCAGCAAGATCTTAATGTATGCTGATGATGTAAAACTGTTTTCTTCTTTTTCCGTAGAATTGCAATCACATCATCTTCAAAGTGATTTGAACAATTTGGTTGCATGGTGCTCTCTCAATCTTCTGAAACTAAATCTAAATAAATGTAAGAAACTTTCTTTCTTAAGAAGGAAGTCGTTCAGTACTCAATAATTCATTGATTCGCACAAGTTGGAAGACGTCGATTCGTTCATAGATTTAGGCGTTCTATTCGATTATAGGTAACGTTTCAATTTGCATATTGAGTCCTCGTTAAGCAAAGCTAGGTCCGCGCATGGTTTTATAAAGAACTGGTCCAAAGAGCTTGATGATCCTTAAATTACGAAAAGGCTTTACATGTGTTTAGTTAGAAATATACTCGAGTATGGCTTTGTTGTGTGGTCTCCTTCATATAGGTGCTGTGTAGATTCAATTGAATCTATACAAAAGCAATTCTTGCTGTTTGCCCCTCTTCCACCCTATGAAAATAGGTTGCTTCTGTTATCCTTACCGTTACTGGAGAAACGTAGGTTTGTTCTTGGGGTTTCCTTCGTAATCAAATTAATAAATGGGACAATTGACTCGCCCGCATTACTTCGTGAGATAGGCTTTAATGTCCCTAACCGCTTCTCTAGGCAATTTATCTCGATAAAGATTAATCAATGCAGATATAATTACGAACTGTTTAACCCGCTCAGAGTTGTTTGCATGATCACTTATTCTCATCAACGGACTCTTTAGAGTACATTAAAGCAACATTGCTTAATACGCGCGATTTACCTATGTCATACTTGAACTAAATTTTAACTTTAAAAAGTAATTATGAGTCATAAATTAATTGTGTTATTGGTTGCCAAGCTTATGCATGTTTGCGATGGCTTAGGGATTCACTTCCAATTTGTTCCTGTACCGGTTGCGGGTGTGGCTCTATGCTAGTTGTGTACATGCTTTTTTTCTTTTCTTTTTCCTTCTTATTTGTTTTATTGTACTTATACTAAGTTTTAATATTAATTAATTTAAGATTTACTTTAAGAGTCAATTGAACTCGACTGCCATTTTGTTTTAGTTGAGTTTCTAGTATAAGTGGAATAAATAAATAAATAAATGCGGCTCATCGCAGTTTTATTATATACAATATGCATGGTATATCGTCCGTCTGTGATTTAATATCATTTTCCCACTTGAAAATTTCTTGCAGTGCAATTGATGCAAATTTCAATCTAGAAAACAGAATAAAGAAATCATTTAATCTAGGCGTCCTTAGCTAAAAAAGGGCCTAGGAATTTTCAGAGATATTGACTTTCGTGTGTTTGGTAACAATATGAATAAAAAATACAAATATTCGGCCGAGAAAAGACCAGTCTGATGTTACTTACTTATGTATAAACTAGTTTATCAAAAATTTCCTGCGTCTACCCGCGCCATTTCGAATTTTTTTCGGATGCGTTCAAGTGTCTTATTAAAGTACATTTTTTACTTTACAACGCCAACCATTTGAACACGTAAAAACAGCAGCGGGTGCCTCTAAAGACACCATAGATTGACCAGTCATATTTTATATTGGAAAATTCCAATGTTTAATAGACAGATTCTTAGAAGATAGATGAAGAAATGTTCGACATATCTACAAAACATGTCAATATATCCGCCTATCTCTGTCCGTTTGAGTTGCGTTTCTTTTTGACGCTGTTCTAGTCACAAGTATTGCGCAAAAGGATAAAACAGTATCGCGTGGACTAACTGAATCTCTATCTCTTTAAGCAAAAATTTGTGGAGATTTGGTCACTGCTCATAACTTATGGAAGGTAGAACGCTAAAATTTCCTAAATTTATTTTATGGCGGGCGTTACCAACAATTTTGTCTATATTGAAAATTGCGGTAGTCGTAAGGAAATTCAAATTGTCGATATTTCAAGGAGTTTAAAATGAATAATCTTGCTTAAGTTTTGCACATGCGTTTATTTACGACGACAATACTGCTTGATCTAGTCCAAATCAAAAATCTCGGCCACAACAAAGAGGTGGATTACCTTTTCTTTTCAACCAGGCTTTACGTAAAATGGTTTTAAAATTATAATGCGACGAACCAAGTATATTAATTCTAAATTAAATGTAACGAATGTCACGGGGTGATGGGTTAATTTTTTCGCACCAATCCCGTGAGTATGGGTATTACATAAATAGACTTGGAGAATAGAATATATCAAATTAAGTATGTCCTAAGTTATATATGACGGACGTGACGGGAGTTGCGTTAACTCTTCCTTGACAATCTCGTCGATATGGACGTCAAATAAGAGGGCATGGAGAATAGAATCCGTTTTGTGCATAAAATAAATTATTTTAAAAAATTACTTTATATAAGCTCGTATGTAAGGGAACTGAAAGGTGCAATAATGCTTGCTGTTGCCGGGATTCTGCGATCCACAATCGGCTTTAGCCGATTTTTTTATTCATTCGCAAAATCTAGTTGATACTAATTCGATGGTAAATCGGGCCTAAGAAAGCCATGACAAAAGAAAAACTTCAACGTTTCAACTCAACAGTTAAGTAAAGCAACAAAGATTTAAGTATAGCGTCGAAGATTTAAGTTAACCGTTTCGTCTAAATGATCCCTATGAGTCTTTGGGCTGCCATAGATGATGCTTGCAGCTCATAAGACTTGGACCACAGACATCGTTTTAATCGAACCTCTAGAGTAAATCATATTGTTGGTAATCTAAGATTTCTAGATCAATTTTGTAAAGATTTAAGACTTTTCCCTCTTTTGTTATATTCTTTTTATTTTGCTTTTGTTAAGGCAATCACGTTCCGAGTGGTCGCGAGGTCCGCATTCATATACATGATAATTTAAATTCACTTCTGATACGAAATATTTCACATTTAGTGGACAAAACCTACCTCGATTATCCCTGAGCACAAAATTCACTTAAACGACTCACTTTATCAATTATACGTGGTTTATCGTCTTTATCTCTCGACCAAGCGCAAATCCTAAATTTTTGACTTTTCGTTCCCACTGGACAGTATTATTATTAATTTTTATAGAAACATGCGACACATAACCGTCCGTGCGTTTACTGGTAAAGTATATCGTTTTGGGTTCTTTAAGAGTTGTGCCTGCCAACGCTGCACTCACCATAGTTTTAGAGCTGCATCATCGGCAGAAATAGAGAAAATACAGAAGTTAAATTGGTTATGATCAGAAATAAAGGGAAAAAGGGGACCACCCTTGAGGACGACCGGTGGTTATTTAATTATTTTATTTATTTATTTATTTTATTCCACTTATACTAGAAACTCAACTAAACAAGTAACAGTCGAGTTCAATAGGCTCTTAATGCAAAACTAATATTAATT
>NW_024002032.1:0-3317 GCF_014805625.2 Glossina fuscipes | reverse complement strand
CAATGTTGCTTTAATGGACTTTAAAGATTCCGATAACGAGAATAAGTCATAGACGTCATTTAGGTTCTTGCAAACGACTCTGAGCGGATTGAACCGATTATAAACCGACATTTGTAACAGTGTGAACCAATGTAAACTTTAAAAGTCCGAGAAGTTAGGAAACTTTTTGTTGTTCTTCAAGTTCTATAGAAAATCGTTTCAAAGACTAGTCCTCCAAGCAAGATTGTATCAAAGGCTGCTTTAGTGTTAAAAAGCACCATCGCTGTTGATTTTTTTGATGGATTTAAAAAAAACAATCCGTGCATTTTCCCAACTTTATCTTTAGTCTTTTCCAAATGTTTCCAATACATATGACATTTCACAACTTTAAATTCGTACGATGACAGACAGATGTTGCCATAATTGGCAAATCGATTTCTTAGCGTTGTTTTAGTCATCTTGGCCTCGTTTTACTAAAACAATAGAAAAATTCTGAACTTTGTGTATATAGTTACTCAACAACGGCAGTTTGCAGAATCCCAAGGAACTATGACACTTTCCATTTGAAGATGGATACCAGCTAAAAATCATATGCCCTTGTCAGTGTCATTCTACATCTTTTTCAGTTTTTTTCTAATCAGATCTTTGAATTTTGTCTTCTCAAGTTTTTTGATTTTTCAAATTTTTATTCATTTAACAATTGATTTTCAAGTCAGATTGCTGTGTATGATGTTTTGAAGATATATTTATGTACACGTTTGTTTTTCTCTATAATTTTCTCTTATATAATATTATTGAACTAATGAAAATGGCGAGTGAAAATCTTCTGTTGCTCCTCTCTAAAATATAATTGTTCGTCTGCACCTGATGGAATCCCCTTATGTGTACTTATATCTTGTGCTGGCGAGCTATGTGGTGTTATCTCAAAGATTTTTACCAAGTCCTTGAATTCAGGTGTTTTCCCTTTGTGTTGGAAGACTTGTTTCCTTATTCCTATTCACAAAAGTAGTAGTAGGCAACTTGTAGAGAACTACAGAGGCATTGCCAAGTTGAGTGTCTTGCCTAAACTGTTTGGGCGAATTGTGGCTCAGCTTATAGCCTTTTCCATGAAATCGTATATTTCTCCTCTCCAACATGGTTTTCGAAAGGGAAGATCTACAGTCACCAACTTGTTATAGTTTACTTGTCATGTTTTCAAGGCTTGTTCTAGTGGCTCTCGCACAGATGTTATATACACTGATTTAAGCAAAGCGTTTCGTTTGGTTAACCATAGACTACTTATCTTTAAACCCCAAGCCTCTGGCTTATCTTTCTTCTTAGTGGAATGGTTAAGCTCTTATCTGCATGGTAGATCATTCAGGGTTTTATTTAACCTCATTACTTCGGAAGAATTCCCCGTGACGTCTGGCGTATCTCAAGGTAGCCACTTAGGACCCATTTTATTTAATTTATTTTCAATGATTTGCCCTCCGTGATTACATTCAGCAAGATCTTAATGTATGCTGATGATGTAAAACTGTTTTCTTCTTTTTCCGTAGAATTGCAATCACATCATCTTCAAAGTGATTTGAACAATTTGGTTGCATGGTGCTCTCTCAATCTTCTGAAACTAAATCTAAATAAATGTAAGAAACTTTCTTTCTTAAGAAGGAAGTCGTTCAGTACTCAATAATTCATTGATTCGCACAAGTTGGAAGACGTCGATTCGTTCATAGATTTAGGCGTTCTATTCGATTATAGGTAACGTTTCAATTTGCATATTGAGTCCTCGTTAAGCAAAGCTAGGTCCGCGCATGGTTTTATAAAGAACTGGTCCAAAGAGCTTGATGATCCTTAAATTACGAAAAGGCTTTACATGTGTTTAGTTAGAAATATACTCGAGTATGGCTTTGTTGTGTGGTCTCCTTCATATAGGTGCTGTGTAGATTCAATTGAATCTATACAAAAGCAATTCTTGCTGTTTGCCCCTCTTCCACCCTATGAAAATAGGTTGCTTCTGTTATCCTTACCGTTACTGGAGAAACGTAGGTTTGTTCTTGGGGTTTCCTTCGTAATCAAATTAATAAATGGGACAATTGACTCGCCCGCATTACTTCGTGAGATAGGCTTTAATGTCCCTAACCGCTTCTCTAGGCAATTTATCTCGATAAAGATTAATCAATGCAGATATAATTACGAACTGTTTAACCCGCTCAGAGTTGTTTGCATGATCACTTATTCTCATCAACGGACTCTTTAGAGTACATTAAAGCAACATTGCTTAATACGCGCGATTTACCTATGTCATACTTGAACTAAATTTTAACTTTAAAAAGTAATTATGAGTCATAAATTAATTGTGTTATTGGTTGCCAAGCTTATGCATGTTTGCGATGGCTTAGGGATTCACTTCCAATTTGTTCCTGTACCGGTTGCGGGTGTGGCTCTATGCTAGTTGTGTACATGCTTTTTTTCTTTTCTTTTTCCTTCTTATTTGTTTTATTGTACTTATACTAAGTTTTAATATTAATTAATTTAAGATTTACTTTAAGAGTCAATTGAACTCGACTGCCATTTTGTTTTAGTTGAGTTTCTAGTATAAGTGGAATAAATAAATAAATAAATGCGGCTCATCGCAGTTTTATTATATACAATATGCATGGTATATCGTCCGTCTGTGATTTAATATCATTTTCCCACTTGAAAATTTCTTGCAGTGCAATTGATGCAAATTTCAATCTAGAAAACAGAATAAAGAAATCATTTAATCTAGGCGTCCTTAGCTAAAAAAGGGCCTAGGAATTTTCAGAGATATTGACTTTCGTGTGTTTGGTAACAATATGAATAAAAAATACAAATATTCGGCCGAGAAAAGACCAGTCTGATGTTACTTACTTATGTATAAACTAGTTTATCAAAAATTTCCTGCGTCTACCCGCGCCATTTCGAATTTTTTTCGGATGCGTTCAAGTGTCTTATTAAAGTACATTTTTTACTTTACAACGCCAACCATTTGAACACGTAAAAACAGCAGCGGGTGCCTCTAAAGACACCATAGATTGACCAGTCATATTTTATATTGGAAAATTCCAATGTTTAATAGACAGATTCTTAGAAGATAGATGAAGAAATGTTCGACATATCTACAAAACATGTCAATATATCCGCCTATCTCTGTCCGTTTGAGTTGCGTTTCTTTTTGACGCTGTTCTAGTCACAAGTATTGCGCAAAAGGATAAAACAGTATCGCGTGGACTAACTGAATCTCTATCTCTTTAAGCAAAAATTTGTGGAGATTTGGTCACTGCTCATAACTTATGGAAGGTAGAACGCTAAAATTTCCTAAATTTATTTTATGG
>NW_024002031.1:2444-3259 GCF_014805625.2 Glossina fuscipes | reverse complement strand
AGAAGGAAGAAAAAAGTTTCACATCATCAGCTAACATTAAGATCTGACTGGAATTGACCACAGATGGAAGATCGTTAATGTATAAACTAAATAAAATGGGACCTAAGTGACTTCCTTGAGGTACGCCAGACGTAACGGAGAATTCTTCCGAGATGATGAAGTTAAACGGAACCCTGAAGGATCTATTGTGCAGATAAGAGCATGTCCATTTCACTAAATAGAAGGAGAAGCCAGAGGCTTCGAGTTTAAAGATAAGTAAGTTATGGTTAACCATATCAAATGCTTTGCTTAAATCAGTGTATATAACATCTGTGCGAGAGCCACTAGAAAAAGCCTTGAAAACATGACAAGTAAATTCTAACAAGTTGGTGATTGCAGATCGCCCTTTCCGAAAGCCGGTACGGAGAAATATACGAATTAATGGCAAAGGCCAAATGCTGAGTCACAATACCCTCGAACAACTTGGGCAAGACACTCAACTTGACTATGCCTCTGTAGTTCTCAACAAGTTGTCTACTTCCACTTTTGTGGATAAGAATAAAGAAACTACTCTTCCAGCACGAAGGGAAAACACCTAAATTCAAGGACAGGTTAAATATATATAGATATATATATATATATATATATTTTTTGTAATATATGTAATACATAGGTTAGCTAGGGCAAAGTAAAAACTACACGTACCCAGCTCTCGACACGATAACTTACAAATTGAAACATGTGTGAGCTAAATAACGATTTAAAAATATAGTTACGTCAATACGCATACGTACATGTATTCACACATGAATTTTCAGAAAATTTACCTTTTTTTT
>NW_024002031.1:0-2344 GCF_014805625.2 Glossina fuscipes | reverse complement strand
ATAGTTACGTCAATACGCATACGTACATGTGTTCACACATGAATTTTCAGAAAATTTACCTTTTTTTTATATATATACATATAAATATATGTATATATAAATATATAAACATATATATGTAAACCATATCAATTCACCATATCTGCACAAACAACAATACAAAAGAGCGAAGTGTAAAAAGTATGCACTTGCCACAGAACAACGAGACTGATTTCCTTAAGTTATGCTGAATGGATAAGAAATCTTTTGGTAAGCGTTGACGTCTGGGAGACTTGCTGTCGTAGAAGCCCTAAATTCAGATAAATGGTTTTTTAGGCATTCAATTTCGTTTTTCGTCGTGCAGTTTAATCAAATAAGCGTTATGGGTTCGTCAGAATGCGGCAGTGAAGTGTGCGATAAGATGTCAAGAAGAAGAAGAAGATATTAGTAACGTACGGGAAAATATACGAACGAACTGTTGGACCGGTGAAAAAAAGAACGGAGAACAGACGGCGACATAAAGACATTAAAAATATGTGACTAATTAACAGGCGGATAAGAGGTATTACAGCTCAAGTATGTTAAGTCTATAGTTCTGGTTGTAAGTGGTTAATGAATAATTTTTTTTATCTTATCAACTAGCCAGGCAAATGAAATTGAGATAAGAAAGTCAATGTTTATTTATTTATTTACTTCAAATTGGTTACAATAAACGGTCCAACCAACAATTGAAAGAAACTTCCAAATGGACTAAAAGTTTCAACTTTGAGCTACAACTGCATAGAGAGATGCAAACTTATAATAATAGTGGTAATAATAATACCAATACTAAAAAAAAATGTATATATACCTTCTAGCGTTTATTCAATTATTTAAGCAGCTATGATTGGATTACTAAACATTGCATTTTTCCTCTTCTTTTCCATCTCTGGATAGGATACAAGTCGTAGGGGTAGGAAATCTGGCAAAGCTGAATACAATTTCCTTACTTTTACTAGCTTTTGTTCCTGATTAAAACAAATTATGCTCTCTGTTAACTTTTTAAATCATTTCAACTGACATTCCTTGCGCAATTATGAGAATTTTATGTAAACACAGACGTCCATTGTTTATCACCAAACAAAAGAAACGAGCTCGACGTAGAGAATGTATGAAAAATTTTAGGCGTTGGTTTATACATAAAAAATATAAAAAAATCAATTTCATGGAAATTTACATTAGCAGACGCACACGAATGTCAAAACAATCGGCATAATATCGGGCAGTAAATTTGCATTCAATTTCATGCCGGAGTTTAGCCTGTCGGCCCCACTGGTACGATAGTCGCCGCACAAAAAGTTTATATTCCTTCGGACGTTTTCGCCATGTTTGTGGCCATTATATTTTACTTACTTGTACCCTTTAGTAGGGAGGAATTCTAGTTGATTGAGAAAATAGCTACTTTCAAGTTGGGTTTCCTCAAGCCCGTTATTTGCCGTGTTAATCTAGAATATTCCAGAAGCTGCATTTAGTGTTGAGAAAAAGTTCAATTTGGACAGATCTGATGGTCACCATAAATATTAAGGGGATGTATGGCATACTCGACTAATGTGTTGCAAGCGTAACTATGGCATCTGATTTCTTATCGTACGGAGTACATTTGCAACACGAGGAAAGTGTAAAATATTCTTTGTGCCTAACAAAATAAACTCGTAGGCATATGTTGGCTTGCTAGAAAACAATTTGATAGATTATGCTGGAGAGTTTTGTGGTTATAATTGGACGTTTCAACAAGACAATGCCCCCAATCCTGTAGCACGGCTTAGAAAAGATTTTTTCAATTGCCGTAGTAGCTGCCCATGGGACCGACCTCAAATCGATTGAGGTCCTCTAGGATCTCTCCAACTTTCCTCCAACATATTCCTAAACTCTTAGCTGTGTTCTATTCTATACTTAAGGAACTTAAACTTATTCGTAGGGGGAACACAATACCATGTTAATTACATAATAGTATGGTATAACAATAGCAGTTAATATTAAATTAATTTTTGCATATAAAATTATTTTCTATGAAATACAGGTCGAACATGTTTTTTCTGGTGTAAAGGATCAATTAAGAATATGTAATATTTACACTTTTAAACACAAATACATACAAACGGGACATAAAGAAAAAGTTTTTTAAAAGTTTATTCTCTGTGGTTGGAAAATAATACATTGCAGGTACAATTATTTGACAAGGGTATAAATAATGTTTCAAATACTTCTAATAATTAAATGAAAAATTTTTTTTGACTAAAAGCTAAGACAAAACGAATCTTTTTTTATTTGTTTCTCCTAATTTTTTCAATTTTTCTTAATGTTGATTTATGCAGGAAATATTGGG
>NW_024002030.1:0-2251 GCF_014805625.2 Glossina fuscipes | reverse complement strand
GCAAAGAAAAGCAGAGAAGAACAGTTTAAATTTTGTCCATTTAACTATTTATATATTTTATTTTCTGGTTTATCCGCATTTTGGTATCTACCACATGACTTTCATTAGCAGGAGAAGCCAGATTTTTCCTTGCTTCATATATTTTGATGCATATATATTGTAGATTTTGTAGTGCTTATGTAGGAGTGTCTTCTCACCTCCAGCGTATCCAGTAACATATTTAAATCCATAAGAACGAAAGTCATGTTAATATAAGAAAACGAAATGTAAATGAACGCAAATAAAGTATAAGAACATCGTTTAAATTTGAGAACACTTTTACTAGCAACACTTATATTACTTATTGAATTAAAGGAAGAAGGGTCTTCTTTTTTTTCATTATTTCTATCGCAAGGAAAGTTTTCATGTTTTCCGAACCGTTTCTCTAAATTACGTTTTGATATAAAAAAATTTTACCAACTTTTTTGCCTTCTTAGCTAATGACTTGGGAAACTACTTGCGTGCATCCATATAATGGAAATAAAAAGAAAAAAAGTTTAGTGATATTTTGTTCTCTCGTCACAACAACAACTATCTTGCCAGTTGGCCGCTATCATAAGGAAGCGGTTACTACAAAGAGCTTTAGACAAGTATATCCGTCACCACACGCAGGCTGACAGTGTAATCCCTGCAAACGTATATATCAACAAGAGAAATGTGCCACAGAGCCATATCTATCAACAAGGAACTCAGCAACATCAACACAAGGGGCAGCAGCAGCAATAAAAGCAATATTAAGAACAAAAGCAACGACACACAAACAACGGAAACCCTAACAACACAGTAAGATGGTGGTATGGCATTGAGAGCGGTAACACGAAAATTCGATCGGGCTGTATTAAAATGCTCTTAAGATGGTAAATGCTGCCATTATTGCGTGCTCTCATCTAAATCACAGGTACACCTAAATTTCGTGCGTAAGTATTATGTTTAGTTTAATAGAAATCCCAAATGGATGCACGACCGATTCAGTTTTATGCTTAGACGCATAGTTTCAAGTTCGCGGGGATGACTTGGTGCATTGTCCCAAACTAGAAGTGCTTTAAAGTCTAAATTCTGTTTTTTTAATAAGTTTCAACTTCAGGAATAAAACAATGACCCGTTATGGTTTCTCGGAATTGAGTAGAAATCTCGGCTCCTTGTGGGAAAAGTTTGAGCTCATTAAGTCTAGGTTTGATGAGTGTCGTTTTATTGGATACTCATCTTCTACTCGTAGCGTAGCGTGTGGGACGTCACCTCTGGCTTTCTCCAAATCTGATTCGTTGGTACAAGTTACCGCTCCCTCTAAGTCTAAAATGAACAGTAATGTTTCCGATATTGCTGAGTCGGTTGATAGCAAAACAGTTACAAACAAGCCGGCAAGTCCTTCTGTTTTAAGCTACGCTGAAGTGGCAAGGGTATATCCGCCCAGAGCCGCCACTCACTCTCATCAAGCGTCATCGCCTAAAAGTAATGAAGAGAAAAATAAATCATCCTCTCCTCCTGGCTGTTCGCGTGTGAATGTTGGTCACCAGACTGGGCAAGTCTCACAAGCTGCAGGTACAAGGGCGATAACCCCATCTATATTTTCCCCAACTCGAAACTCTCCTACCGTGAACCCCCCTCCTGTTCCAAATAATGACATTTGCTTGACGGCAGTTCCTCCCAGAAAAGCAATATTTGTGTCAAGACTGGCACCTGAAACATCGGTGGATAACATAAAAGGTTATCTGGCGACGAAAGTCCCATCAGTCAACTTAAAGCGTGTTAGCATCTTCAAAATGGCTCCTTCTCAAGCTAGGGCAATCTCCTCTTTTAAAATATTAGTTCCGACTGAAAACAGTGATATGTTGTTAAACAAATCACTGTGGCCGGTAGGATCCTTAATTAAGGAATTTATCCCTCGTGATCGTCCCCGTAATACCAAGGCAATAGTCTTGTCGCCTTCAAAAAACTAATTGTTTCTTCAGGCCCAATATCTCTCATTTATCAAAATGTTAGGGGCCTAAATTCGAAAAATTCGTTCCACTTTTCTAAATTCAGTGAGCACGGAATTTTTCTGTTTGGCCTTTACTGAAACTTGGCTAAAACCCGATCTTCATTCGTCGGAACTTTTTCATAATTCTTTCCAAGTGTTTAGAAATGATCGAGTAAATCGCATTGGTGGTGGTGTATTAATTGCCATATCTGCGTCAGTCCCGTCCAATTTAATTGAATTTCCCACTTCTCCTGA
>NW_024002029.1:0-2268 GCF_014805625.2 Glossina fuscipes | reverse complement strand
CCGTCACCATTTTCACCTCCCTGACCGATCTCGCTCACGTGTTTCGGCCTGCTTCTATTTTCTCTCAACAGCTTTTCTGCCCTCTTGCATTCGGATTTGAACTCGCCAATGCTTTCTACTTTGGTGGCGAAAATCAGTGCGGCCAGACTGGGCTTAACGTTGGACTTCATTATTTTAATCATTTCTGCCTCCGGGATCTTTCTGCGTAGGCGGAATGTCAGGTCGTGTATCTCCGCGTAATAGTCCTCGAAGCTCTCCGCGTGCTGCTGCTTTCGCTCCATGACTTCTCTGATTATCTCGTAATCAGAGTCTGCAGTCTTGAATTGGTTGAGGAGCTCAGTTTTTAGCGTGAAATAATCAAAGGTGATGTCTCCTTCTCTATCCTCGAGCAGCTGCCAATACCATTTGCTGGCCTGACCGGTCACTAGGCAGTGAAACTCGGCAAACAATTCTTCATGGCTTATCTGGTGCTGCTGTCTGAGCCGTTCCACTCGGAACACAAAGCTCTCGACCGTAAGACCCTTACCAGAGCCGTCGAACTTGATGTGCCATCGATTGAGGTCTATGCTTCGCCTCCGGGTGTTTTCATCGCTGGTGCGCTGCTGTCCTGTCTGCTGGTCGTGGTGGTAACTGCCGCTAGGCTGCGCTACCGTCTGGGGTGGCACTTGCTGCTGTGGTGTTGAAGTCGACGCTGCTATTATAAAATCTTGCGTCCCTTCACTGTCTCGTAACTGGGTTCGCTGCGTTGCTGCGGACTTCTCTTCCTTTAGGTGGCTAATTTCCTGCATACAGCTTCGGAGCATTTCGTATTGTTGCTTCAGCATGCTCGCTAGCTCTAGATCCGAGCTAGCTGTTTCTCCTGCTGGGCCTGGTTGGCGGTGACCGCTGTGACCATTATCTGCGATGTTGCTACCGGCGTTGCGAGTGATGTCTGTCGTTTCGTTGTCGGACATTTTGAAAAGATGGTTCAGCTTTCGGCTGAGGCTGTTAAAAAGTGATGCTGCACTGCTATCTGCAGGATACTCTACGGTGGTGTAGTTTCCCCCGAGCTGGTATTGCTGGAATACTGGATCCAATCGGGTCGCCAGGGACTCGTCTACCGTTTGTGAAGCGTGGGCTGGATTGAAGCTTGGGTTCATACCAGGTTGGACCCCCCGATTGCTACGTTTTCTAGCCCTACTGCTATCGTACAACAGGTAACCGTAGACCCTTGAGAAAAAAAACTCCCCGAAGACAATACCCTAGAACCGCAAGGACTAGGCACAAACCAAACTTGAAGAAAAACTACCAATATACCCCCCTTTCTTAAACCAACAATCCGATCTCGTAGTCGTAACTTGACACGATCGATAGAAGAGAAACAGAAGCTGAACAATCAATCGGAACAAAGAAGCAATTAATGTGGCAAAACTGACCACCAAGACAGGAAAGAATCAAACCAAGCAAAGCGTTTACAGCATTCGTTGTTAGAAATTTTCTGTATGCTTATTCTATTGTGAAAATGTTTCTTTCTTTTCTTTATATCTTTTCGTTTACAATCAATGCTTAAGAAAATTTCTTTCCTTTTTTTTTTTTTTTTTGTCTTTACATGTATATGAGTGACTTGGTGTAAATTTATATACTAAAAGAATATTACTTATAAAATAGTGGTTATAAATAAATATATTAATAACAAAGGTTATAAATTAAGAAAAGCCTCTGGGGACTTGCTTTTTTTTTCTTTTTCCTGACTCCCGTGCTGTAGCTGAAGCACGGCTTGGGTGTGCACATGAGGTTCCGTTTCCCCCCCGATTACTTTTCATGGACCCCACAACATTTGACTTCTTTTTCCTCCTGAACAGTCGACCCCCACCGTGTTTTACGTGCACGGTTTGGTAGGCGTACCGCTCAAGAACCCCCCTTTATATTTCCGCCCTGCCCAACAGATCCACGCCGGAGCGACAGAACTGCGATAACAGTTTGGCGGACCCCCCCTTATACTGCCGCCCTGCCCAACAGATCCACGCCGGAGCGACAGAACTGCGATAACAGTTTGGCGAATCCCCCCTTATACTGCCGCCCTGCCCAACAGATCCACGCCGGAGCGACAGAACTGCGATAACAGTTTGGCGAACCCCCCCTTATACTGCCGCCCTGCCCAACAGATCCACGCCGGAGCGACAGAACTGCGATAACAGTTTGGCGAACCCCCCTTACTATTGCCGCCCTGCCCAACAGATCTACGCCGGAGCGACAGAACTGCGATAACAGTTTGGCGAACCCCCCCTT
>NW_024002028.1:0-1728 GCF_014805625.2 Glossina fuscipes | reverse complement strand
TCAATTGAGAGAATTGTTACGTGATTTCGTTCGGAAATTGCTTTGCTTGTGAAATAATCAATATGTAACAGAGCGTCGATGCATCCTCTACCCCGCTTGAAACCAACTTGTTGCTTTGTTATCAGGTTCTTGGATTCAAGAAACCAAGATAATCTAGATGCCATAATCTTCTCTAAAACCTTAGAGAAGCAAGATAAAAGAGAAATTGGGCGATAATCAGATGCGATGGAGACATTTTTTGACTTTGGAATTGGAACAACTGTTGCCATTTTCCACATGTAGGGTATATGGCCAGTCATAAATACCGTATTATATAGGTCCAGTAATTTCTTTTTACTAGACTTAGACATAGCACTGATCATTTGGTATGAGATGCGGTCTAGACCAGGTGTCTTCCCCTTCAAATTGGAGAGACAACTTCCAAGTTCTGAGGTAGATACGCTATTTTCCAGGAACATGGCACATCTATCGATATTATTTGAAGGAGATATTGGAGTCCTTTTATTTTCAATGAAAGCACTGGAGAAGTTGCTGTCAGAGGAGTATTCGCACCACACTTTTCCAAAGTAATTAGAAATCTCATCTGCGTCAGTTAAAGTTCCATTGGGAGTGCAGATGGCAGAAATTTGGTTCAGGTTTGAAGTCCCATTAAGTCTGTTGATTTTGTTCCAGACAACTTTCATTGATGTATTTCTGTGAATTCGTCTCGAGAAAAGTTCGAAACTAAGTGCCTTTGATTTCCGTAATTCCTTCCTGAATAGAGCATTGGCCTTTTTGTATAATAACAAGTGATTCTGATCAGGACATCTCTTAAAGCGGTGCCATAGATCCATTTTATTTTTCCTCAAAAACGAAAGCGTGTTGTTCCACCAAGGAACCCTAGCTCGTTTAAAAGAGGTGTTGGATTGAGGAATAGAAAGATGAGCAGCCGTGCGAATCGCTTTAGACATAATAGCAGCATCATGGTTGCAGTTTCCGTTAAATGGCTTTGAGTTCAAAAATGACTCCACCTGTTTGGAGTAATTGATCCAATCCGCTTTATCTAGGAGGAATTTGGCCAGTTTTGCTGGAGTAGCAGAGGACGTTGAAAGTTTAAGATCGATTATGATTGGAAAGTGATCACTATTATGTAGATCATCAGAAATAGACCAGGACACCAAAGGAAGAAGTGATGGAGAGCAACATGTTAAATCAATATGTGAAAAAGTATGATGAGTTGAGAAGTGCGTTGGTTTTCCATCATTTAAAACGCAAAGGTTGCTTTGAAAAAAGGCCTTTTCTAAAACAGTACCGCGAGTGTTGTTCACTGTTGAGCCCCAGATGGTATTCCAGCTGTTGAAATCGCCGCATATAATTAATGGGGGGGAAAGTACGGAGAATAAACTGTAGAGTTCTTGCTGAGAAAACGATTGCGAAGGTGGAATATAGAGCGAAAGCACTGTAAATTTTATATTTAACATTATTTGTATCGCTACGGCTTGTATATTTGAGCTTAAATTTATGCGTTTGTGAGGTATACTTGATTTTATAAAAACACCTACTCCTTGTTTGGAATATGAATTTTGATCAGCATTCGTGAAGTATCCAGTATATAATTTGGGTGGAATAGGATTAAAAGAGCTTCTACGATGGGTTTCTTGAAGCGATAAAAAGGTTGGATTAAAATCATTTATGAGTGTAGGGAGTTCATCAAAATTATTAATAAGTCCCTTAATGTTCCATTGTAGA
>NW_024002027.1:0-1654 GCF_014805625.2 Glossina fuscipes | reverse complement strand
TTTTTTTGATAACCGAACCTGCTAAGTTTGTCTGAGGAGAAAGTTTTTTAATTTCATAAATATTTGCAAAGAATCTAGAGCTAAGACCATACACTTAGTAATAGGGACTCGCAAATAAAGGAAAGAGTTGGATCTGTATTGATAACAGGCATCCATGCAGTTAGTCACCACCAAGGAGAATAACCCATTTTTCTTCAAATTTTGCTTAGAAGCAAAGCTAAGCCAAAATAATTCCTGCTTTTGATAAAGCAAATCGTATAATTTTTTGTTGTATTCGAGTGGTGGGTGCTCATGTTAAACGATTGCTCAATTAGTAGTAGTGTAACAGAGTAGTGGCTTCAAAAGATAGTGATGACGGGATGGGACGATTCTTCGATATTAAATGAAATGACTAGGGCCATCTACAGTTAGAAAACACAGCAAAGACTGATTTACATTGGATGTAACAAATGCTACGGGGAAAAGAAAAAGGGAGGCATACGATGCGCTCTGCAATTGTCCTATTTTGACAAACAACCCAGCCGAGAATCAATTAAAATAATTTTGAGAGTAAATGAATTTTTTTGCTATAGGGTTGCGTAGATTGATGGATGGAGGGGTAAATGGCCCTCTCCAAATAATTCGTTTTATTTCTCAACGCGAAATATATGCAACAATAATAGTATAACGCAAATGTAATAGTACAGAGTCAAGATAAATTCAGCTTATGTTGCAAATAAATCCAGTTCCTCGCGTGATAAATTCAATTGGTTGCTTTAATGTAAGGCGGCTTCGCTACACGAAGCGGCGCTTGGCATCAAGTCAACTTTCTTTCGTTGAATTTTATGGAAGGAACGGGAGGATTTGCTAGATTTCCTTTTCTGTAATTGGATTGGGTAATGTTTACGAAAAATAAAAAAATGATAATAATAATAATAAAAGGGGGGTTCGCCAAACTGTTATCGCAGTTCTGTCGCTCCGGCGTGGATCTGTTGGGCAGGGCGGCAATAAAAGGGGGGGGGGGGGGGGTTCTTGAGCGGTACGCTCACCAAATCGTGCATTTAAAACACAATAGGGGTCGACTGTTCAGGAGGGGGGGGAAGTCATTTGTTGTGGTGTCCATGAAAAGTAATCGGGGGGGAAACGGAACCTCAGGTGCACACCCACGCCGTGCTCAGCTACAGCACGGGAGTTAAGAGAAAAACAAAGTCTCAAAAGACATTTCCTAATTTTCTTTCTTATTATTAATACATTTATTTATAACATTTTTTTTATAAGTAATATCTCTTTTATTAACGAAATGTAATGCAAGCACTGTTCTAGGAGAGCCAAGATTTTATTCGTGTTCGGTTTTGAACAATAATAAAAGAGAGTAACAATAAAATCTTTGGCTTAGAGAGCATTGCTTGCATCCCTATTAAAAGTGTACACCCCATACGAGGGTTATATATATATATATATATATATATAAATAAAAAAAAAAAAAAAAAGAAAAACAAGAGAGACGATATAAAAGAAGCAAATTTATATAAAGATAAATAACAATATATAGATGCTCATTCAAGATAGTCGGAAAACATAGCGTCTGAAAAAAAGATTCAATTGAAATTTAAAGATTTGGAAATCTGTATGCATTGAGTCACTCATATATATGTAAAGAGAAAAAAAAATATTC
>NW_024002026.1:0-1146 GCF_014805625.2 Glossina fuscipes | reverse complement strand
GTAATAAAGAATTACAATAACGAACCTTTAATTGTGTTTTCACTACATGGCGACCGTGACAGGATGTCGGTGAAAATTTTTTTTTTTCCACTGGCGTCCTAGATTATCCTAGATTATCCTAGAAAATTAGTTACGAAAAAAAAACTTTACATGGTGAAATTTAAAAAAAAAAAAATTTAATTTGTGGATGCCTTGTCAAAGGAAACGAAATTTAAAAACAAAAAAGAAACTATTTTAAAAAAAAAAAAAAAAATCTATATATATATTGTGAAAATTGCATGAACCCTTAGAACAAAAAAAAGGATATTTCGTGTTTAACGGACTTATGAAAAAACATATACTAGTATTGTGAAAAAATAGATGAATAAAAATTGCAAGAAATTAATATAAAATCTAGATTAAACTCAATAATATCAGATTTCGAAACATAAATAACAAAAGGAAAAGTGAAATACATTTTTGAAACACTTACATGGAAATTCCAGTAAATTCCAACTTAACATTAACTGAAAAACAAACCTAAAGTGGCCAGAGGCGCAATGTGGTAATGCTTAAATATACAATCAAATATTAAACAAATACGCGAAATCTAAAAAAATGGAAAATAAAAACACAACAGATGAACAACAATAAAGCGGTAACAACAGTAATGAAACTTCAACTCCAAGAAGTCAAGACACTCCACAATTGGAAGAAGCTGCCAGATCAACAATACATCAACCGCAAGTATACTCTAGCAAAATATAGCAGATATGCAGATACCTTATAATTAATTATATTATAATACAACTATTATTAAAAGATAATAAATTAACAGTTCATATATATAACTTTTTATAAACAAATTTAAAGTTCATTTTTAATACTTTTTTTTAATTATCCCAATACAATTTAAGTGTAAAAGAGTGCTTTTAAACAATTTTATATATATACATATATAAAGGGTCTAATTTAAGAGTCAGAATAGGACTATATTTTATAAAAATTTACATTAATATAAACACTAAAACATAACAAAACAAAAAGGAGAAAACATTAAGCAGACTACCATAAATATCTCCGTGTATTGATAAAAAGGACGAAAGAAAACTATTCTTTTCTACTTATTTTACAAATTTTGCATTATTATGGAGGGCCAAAAAAAAA
>NW_024002025.1:0-2785 GCF_014805625.2 Glossina fuscipes | reverse complement strand
TTCCAAGTTTTCTGGTATTCCATTGTTATATTCAATATGCGCAACATTATTTATATCAGGTTTCGCATTTTCTTCACCATAACACCAAATTATTCGATCAATTTTCACATTAATCAAGAAATCCTTATTGTGAATAAGATTTTTCAAAAATGTTGTTTTGCCTGACCCTGATGGTCCACTAATAAGCATAGTAAATGGATGGTAAAACTGATAAAACATGTTGTCTTGTTAATTATAAACTAGAGAATAAACTAGGACTTCATAGAATTCGTCATTTTATAAATATTTATTTATTTAATTTGAAGTAATAACTTCAATGGCGTTTGAGTTTTTTTCAAGATAGATAAAAAGTTTATATAAATTGTTAAGAGCACATCTAAATTTAAAATCATTTCGATGATGTGGGCAGTTAGTAAAATAATTAGGTAGTTTTCGCAAAGATGTTTGAGTGTCCATAAATATCACTTTAGATTTCAAATATTTTTTAAGAAATTCTTGTTTTTCTCTTCCCTCGACTAAAACGTACTCATAATTATTCAAGGAAGATAGTATGCCACCTAAGCAGGTATAGTCTATAGCACCATCCCACCATTTTAAACCATGAATAAATTTAGCACAAAAATGATTTTGATCCTTAGTTTTCTCATTTAATTCCTTTTCACCGAACGGTGGTCTAAATAAAAAGTAGTTAGCTACAACAGAACTTGCACCCATATATGCTAGCTCTTTAATAAAAATTTGTTTCTGATTTCCATGACAATACTGGAAATCAACAAGAGCGAATGTACTTTTAGTTACGCTAGACATGGTTTGATGAGTTACTGATAAATACTGAGCTGATTTTATATAATTTTTGAGTTTATATTGTAAAAGATTTCATATCACTGTCAGTACTAGTTGTGTCGTCTCAATAAATGGATCACATATCGCCAAGTGCTCAAAAAACTCCGCGTTTACCAAAAAGAAATCAAGACCATCAATTAACATTTGGTTTGGAATATTTCGTCGGTTTAAAAACTAACATCAAATGTGGTTTTTCACCCTCAAGAAAATTTAAACCACTTTTATGGCTGCAAAATAATAAATGTAATTTTATTAGTTTCACTCGTGATCAATGGATTCATTTAATGGCCTACAAGGAATAGACACAACTAAGTTTGGATCAAATGGACTTTATAGAACCTGAGAGCAATCTAGGTCATCCAACTCTAGACAACATTGGGTGTAATTTTAAATATAATCGAGGTGGACAATGTCTTTTTATTATTAAACGAAAAGGGCATAGAATAAAACTTGAAACGTTGAGATTAATACCTCGCGTTGGAATTTTTTTATTAATATTCCTATGCTGGAATACTATATTACACAAGCAAATCTCGTTCTATTATTACAATCATTTTTTACCAAGGTGCGTGGAATTAAATAAGACTGATGTTCAATTGGCTGATATGTACATATCCATCGACCCTGATATTTAGATTGAGTTGTTAAGATTATGTTTTGAATTTTCTCGGAAGATGTCAATTAAGATTGGGCAGGATATTAAGATTCATAAGCTACATTTGAGAATGATAAAAAAATAAATGTATAATAACGAGTAAAATTCAAGTTGTTAATGAGATTCACAAACCAGTCAGAAAAAATTTTGTTCGAAAGCGATTCATTCAAAAAGGAGTTAATGATACATGGGAAATAGATTTAGTTGAGTTAAATCCATTTTACAAACTAAACAACGGCTATAAACACCTTCACAACGAGAAGCAGATATTACAAACTGTATATAATTTCCCTAAAACATTTCCAAGACCAAAGTTTAACGTTGGGGATTATGTTAGAGTTACCAAATTTAAAGGAGTATTTTTTAAAGGCTATGAACAAAAGTGGACCACCGAAATATTTTAGATCAGTAGAATAAAAATTACGAATCCTGTTACTTACATTCTAAAGGACTATAAAGAAAATGAAATATTAGGATCATTTTATGAATACGAAATGCAAAAAGTTCGTGACGAAAATGCCTATTTAGTGGAAAAAATATTGAAGAAAGAGGGAAACAAATTTTTTGTGAAGTGGCTAGGGTTTGATCAAACTTATAATTCATAGTTTAATAAAACTCAATTACTTCGATAAATATGTATAAGACCAACCGAAAATGTTTGCTATTACTATTATTGTTATTAAAAGCTAAATAAAATGGAAATCCAAAAAAAAAATGCATTGCGTATTAATTTTTACATTTATTCTTGAATACATAGTAATTACATTTCATTTACATATTTGTATTATTTACTCTATAATTATTTTACATACATTCATATATACATAGTATTTATACATCGTTATTTATTATTTGATTACCTATTTTATAATTTCCCCACGCTAGTGTGGAAATTTTATCATCTAAAACATACCGCTTATCATCTAAATAATCTAACGCTATTTTTTTGCAGATCTCTGTGTACAATCTGTGAGATCTGCTTCTGAAAATTCTCTGTTCACCATAAAAAGATTGTCTATTTATAATGCAATGTTTATAATCACTATATATTAATTTGTCGTATTATTTATTATTTTTATTATTTATTATTTTAATTCTACTTATACTAGAAACTCAACTAAACAAATAACAGTCGAGTTCAATTGGCTCATAATGCAAAACGTATATTAATTAATTATAAAATTTAGCATAAGTATAATAAAACAAATAAGAAGAAAAAAAAAAGAAAAAAAAAAGCATGTACACTATCAACATAGAGCCATACTTGCAACCGGTACAGGACCAAAT
>NW_024002024.1:3096-3425 GCF_014805625.2 Glossina fuscipes | reverse complement strand
AATAAAAATTAAAATATTATAAATCAGGAATTTTAAATTACTGATAAATTTTGTAATTTATAAAAAAATTAAAATATTAATGAATTAGTTTTATTTTATTATGTTTATTTATATAGATTATACTTATTATAGTAAGTACTATAATTGAGGGGGTATAATTTATTTTTGTAAAGTTTATAATAATTAATTTAATTGGCATGAGTTGATACTAATTTTATTTGACAAAAGATATATTATTATAAATTATATTCTATGAATATTAAATTAAAATATTTAAGATTTTTATTTATTAAAATTTTATAGAGAATTAATGTAAATGACTTTATTAA
>NW_024002024.1:0-2996 GCF_014805625.2 Glossina fuscipes | reverse complement strand
TATATAGGTATATATAAATATATATATATATTTATATATATATAATATTGTTAATTTATTTAATAAGTTATGTATTTAAATAAATTAATTATATTATTACTAAATTTTATTAATTATATTAATAAATTAAGTATTTATATTAATTGATTATTAAACTAATTTAATTATAAAGTTTTATTTTGGCTTGAAAATTTATTATTAATTTAATTTATATGTAAATTTTTGTGTGTTTTTATTATAATTTAAATAATTATAGTATTATTATTATTTAATCGCAGTAATTAGTATTATTAATTAAAGAAATTTAGAAATAGTAATATAAAATAGTTTTGATAAAATTTGTGCCAGCAATCGCGGTTATACAAATAAAGCAAATTAATTTATATTAAGTTTAGTTAAATTAAAATAGATTATTTATTTATAAATTTATTAAGTGAAATTTTAAATTTATTTAAAATTAAAATTAATTTATTGAAGCTAAAAAATTTCATTAATAAACTAGGATTAGATACCCTATTATTTGAAATGTAAATAAAGGCTTAAGGTAGTAATAGTTATAATCTTGAAACTTAAAAAATTTGGCGGTATTTTAGTCTATTTAGAGGAACCTGTTCTATAATCGATAGTCCACGATGTACCTTACTTAAATTAGTAATCAGTTTATATACCGTTGTTATTAAATATTTTATTAGAATAATAATATTTAAAGTTTTTTATAAAAAAATATATCAGATCAAGGTGTAGCTTATGTTTAAGAAGAAATGGGTTACAATAAAATTATTTATGTTGGATATAAAATTAAAATATTTTATTAAAATTGGATTTAATTGTAAAATTATAAAGATAAATAATTTGAAATTAGCTCTAAAATATGCACATATCGCCCGTCACTCTTGTAAATTATAAGATAAGTCGTAACATAGTAGATGTACTGGAAAGTGTATCTAGAATGCAATTTAAAGCTTATTTAGTAAAGTGTTTCATTTACATTGAAAAGATTTTTGTGCAAATCAATATAAATTGATTAAATTATATTTATTAAAAATAGTTATTAAAATTATATATTATTAAAAAAAATTATTAAAAGATAGTTTTTAGTATACTTTACAGAAATAATAAGTATTATAATATTTTATTAGTATCGTAAGAGAATATTGAAATAATTGAAAAATTAAGTTATAAGAAAATTTATTTTATTGTACCTTGTGTATCAGGGTTTATTAAAAAATTTTTAATTATTTATGTTTCTCGGTTTTAAAAGAGTTAATAAATTTGAATAGTTAGTGTAATAAAATTATTTTTAAAAATTTATTAGAGATGAAATGTTATTCGTTTTTAAAGGTATCTAGTTTTTTAAGAAATAAATTTAATTTATAATTATTATATTATTTATTTATATTTATAATAGTATGATTATAATAATTATATGTTTTATGGGATTAGCTATAAAACAAATTTTTAAAAATTAAATATTAAATTATAAATATAAGCTTAGAATTAGTTATTATTAATTAATATGTTATAATTAATATAATATAGTAAATTATTTATTTATTTTTAATTATTTATTAAAATATTTATTTTATTTATAAAGTTAAAATAATAATGATAAAATTAATATAAAAATATATAAAAATAATATTATTTGTTAAGTTATTATAAGGAATTCGGCAAAATATTATTCGCCTGTTTAACAAAAACATGTCTTTTTGAGGATAAAAATTTAAAGTTTGACCTGCTCTATGATAAATTTAATGGCCGCAGTATATTGACTGTGCAAAGGTAGCAAAAACCATTAGTTTTTTAATTGAGAACTGGAATGAATGGTTGGACGAAATAATAACTGTTTTATGATAAATTATAATAGAATTTTATTTTTCAGTAAAAAAGCTGAAATTAAATTAAAAGACGAGAAGACCCTATAAATCTTTATTTTTAATTTATTAAAAAATTTATAGATGATTTTTTTTAGTAATGAATTAAAAATTTTATTGGGGTGATATTGAAATTTAATAAACTTTTAATTAATAAATACATAAATTAATGAATTATTGATCCATTATTAATGATTATAAGAATAAGTTACTTTAGGGATAACAGCGTAATTTTTTTGGAGAGTTCTTATCGATAAAAAAGATTGCGACCTCGATGTTGGATTAAGAAATAAATTTAAATGCAAAAGTTTAAAAATTAAGTCTGTTCGACTTTTAAAATCTTACATGATCTGAGTTCAAACCGGCGTAAGCCAGGTTGGTTTCTATCTTTAGTATACTATAATATTTTAGTACGAAAGGACCAAATATTAAATAAATAATTATTTTATTTTGAATAATATTAACTATTTTGGCAGAAAAGTGTAATAAATTTAGAATTTATGTATGTAATAATTTACAAATAGTATTGTTTTTATTTGAAATTATTTTATTTATTATTAGTAGTTTATTATTAATTATTTTTGTACTAGTAAGAGTTGCTTTTTTAACTTTACTAGAGCGTAAAGTTTTAGGCTATATTCAAATTCGTAAAGGCCCTAATAAAGTTGGGATTTGTGGAATTCCTCAGCCTTTTAGTGATGCAATTAAATTATTTACTAAAGAACAAACTTATCCTTTAGTTTCTAATTATATTTGTTACTATTTTTCTCCTATTTTTTCACTATTTTTATCTTTATTAGTATGATTATGTATACCTATATTTGTGAAATTATTTTCTTTTAATTTGGGTTTAATATTTTTTTTATGTTGTACAAGTTTAGGTGTTTATAGAGTTATGATTGCTGGTTGATCTTCTAACTCTAATTATGCTTTATTAGGAGGTTTACGTGCAGTAGCTCAAACTATTTCTTATGAGGTAAGATTAGCTTTAATTTTATTAAGAGTTATTTTTTTAATTGGAAGATATAATATATTAATATTTTATAAATATCAAATATTTATTTGATTTATTTTTTTAATATTTCCAATTTCATTAGTATGATTTAGAATTTCGTTAGCAGA
>NW_024002023.1:0-2110 GCF_014805625.2 Glossina fuscipes | reverse complement strand
AAAAGAATGTCTGACAGGTGAAATTCCGTTATATGAACAAAGCCCTTCCTATACAAGGGGCTTAGAAGTTATGTGTTATGTTAGCACAGAAGCTCACTCCACACCCCACAAAAAAGTGGAGAAGATATTTTTAAAAAAAAAGTGTCTTTAGTGCCTCTCTGGGCAAATATAAAGGGAATCCATGTAAGCAAAGCAAGCACCTCTAAGCAAGAAGAACTGCTAGAAGAAAAATGGCGTTCGACGCCATTTTCAAATTCAATAATAAACTTTGCTTGACTCAAAAAATACTGAAAAAATATGACTGGGAAAACTTCCTTACCCTAGAAAGAAATATGAGAGACAAGCAGTTTATTATTGGAATTTACAATAACATGCTTTCTAAACTTTGGAGTTATCCATGGCCATTTTTAGATTGTAACGGCCGCGAACAAACCTTGGGTAGGCTGTCTGTCGGTCCGTGTCAACCGCAAGTATCGCAATAAGGGCGTGCCGTTAGACAAAATCGAGTGATTTTGTGGTACCGTTTATTTGATTTTTGCCACCATAGGCAAAATCGCATGATCTTGCGGGATATAACTGTTTTGTTCTTTTCTTCTTTTCCCTTTCATTAAAACAGGCAAAATCATGTGATTTTGCGGCATTCTTTTTTTTCTTTTTTATTTGCTTTTACAAAAATAGGCATGATCGCATGATCTTGCAGGATTTTGCTTGCTTTTGCGAGAGTAGCGGCGAGCCGCTATAGAGAGCAACATAAAGAAGAAGAGAAGAACTGAGCAGGGATGAGAAGTCTGTCTGTTTTTTGTTTCTAATATAGAGGGGAGAATTATTTGGCATCTGGTGAGGTTCAGACGTGTTTTCGAGCTTATTATAAAACGGATAAATAAAATAATTTCTAAAATTATCCTTCAAGGGTAACAAAAAGGACTAATATTAACTAATGTGAAATAAGTAAAAATAGGATAATTTGCGCCACAAGGTTATTTAATAACTAAATAGTTCATACGATTTTTTAAGTGAATGACATCAATGTGTCTTTAGTTGAAATTAACTAAAACTAACTTAAGAAAATGGAATGTTGTAGAAAGGAAAAGATTTTTGAGAAGGATAGAAAAATAAACACGCAAATGTAATAGTACGTAAGTGTAATAAGTCTGTAAAAAGAAGCAAAAAATAAATAAATGAAAAATGAAAGAAATGACAAAATGTGTCATTAGCGGACCAATAAGTGATAGATGATGTCCAGAGTAAATTATTGTATCATGATTATATGAGAAACAACTCATTAAAAGGAAGAGAAAGAATGAAGCATTTTCTTCAATTTGTCGAAATTCATTTTCTTTGCTTACTGTACATTAAATAAAATAAGTAAAAATAAAATAAAAAAAAATTATAATAAATAAATAAAGAAGTATTAATGAAATCAAAAGATATGACTTTCTTAAATCGTTGCAATTACATATAGCCATGTGTATATGTGTGTATTTTGGGAAAAGTTTAATTTTTCTTACGATATAAAAAACAAAGAAACAAAGCAAATTTATTAATTTCATCACAAATGTTTGATGACGAAATTCGCATTAAATTGAATACATTTCATTGAACTGCTAAACGATCTGTAGTTTTCATCAAAAAAAAAGAAGGAAAAACATATCTAATCGGTAAAGCTGTGAACAAACTGTGTGTGTGTGAACAAACTGTGTGTAAATCCAGCGTTTCATGCGGTTGCGGTGGAGGCAAACGCAAGCAGCTTCAACTTCAAGCAGCGGATAGCAGCAGCAACCACCACAGGGGCCGACAGCACTGCAGCACCGAGTAGGACGTCAGCGGGAAGGGACAACGCCGTAGTAACCTAGGTACTTGCCTTGTTTTTTTTTGTTTTGTGTGCCCCGAGTTCCTAGTAAACCGCCATGAGCGGCTAAGGCCTAACTCGCACTGCGGTAGCGGCAGTGCAATGTGAGGAGTGCACGCGTAGAACGAGTGAGCGGGGGTTAAGGGGGACGTTAGACAGATACAGACGGACTCACGCTAGACAGACGTACGACAGGTTGCCGACGAAAACATCTTTTTTTTTTTTTTCTTTATTCTTTGCCATGCGGCTCAGAGAGCCAAA
>NW_024002022.1:0-25726 GCF_014805625.2 Glossina fuscipes | reverse complement strand
TTGTGGGGAACTGTAATTTGTTTAATATTAACTTTTTTTCTTGTTCCGCTCTGTGGCCTATTGTTAAGATTTCAACGTGATTTAAACACTCAAATTTAATATCGCTACTACTTATGGCTACGTCGTTCATGTTTGTATTGACAATTCTTATAAAGGCGTTTTTGCTATCCACCAGAGTACTGGCCATTATTACTCCTGGGTGTGGTCTTTGATTTGGTGCTAGAACTGATTTTTCTTTTGTTGGTAACTGTATTAGACGAATGACTTCTGCTCTTGCTGGCAATAGGAGGGTGTCTTTTTTGAAAGTATGTGTTAAGGGAACTTGTATTTGTGTGTGAAAGTGTCTGGGCCGTATGGTGAGGGTATCTTCTGTGTTTTGGAAATTCAAAACGCAATTATATTTTTTTATAAAATCCATTCCGAGAATTCCGTCACACTGTATGGGAAAATTCGCGGATACTATGTGGAATTTGTGTGGGACTAGAAATTTAACCATTTTCAGGTCTAAGTGAACAGATCCGAGTGATTTAGTAGTCCCTTTTTCGATGCCAGATATATTAGTCGTGCATGTTGTGTTTATGTCATTGTATTCGTTGTGTGTGTATTTTAGCAGTGATATATCAGCTCCTGTATCTATTAATAGGGTTAGTGGGTGGTTTGTTTCTGCATTCTTGACTTCTATAAAATTACTCAGACTGAGGTTAAAGTGATATACCTTTTTTATTCGCTCAAGGGGGTTTGGTTGTTTTCCGACTGCGTTATTCTTACGTTTCTATTATTTCTTACTCGTGCTTGATTGGAATTATTCCGATTTCCGTTGTTGTAATTATTGTTGCTACGGCGGTTGTTCGTATATTCCCTGCGTTGGTAGTTATTACCGTAATTATATCGTCCTATACTGCGTCCCCGGTAGTTAGTGGGAACGTTTGGTTTGTTTCTATAATAACAAACTGTGTTGCAGTTGCTGGTTGGTTCCGTGCAACTGTTTACGAACTTTGTTATGGCTTCGTTCATATTGTTGAAGGTTCCTGCCTCCATGATAAGTTTGACCTTATCTATGGAGCAGTTTCGGGTCATTGCTTTGATAGCTTGCTGAGTGGTATATTTGGCAGCGAGCGTGTTTGTCAGTCCATCCGCAATGTATGCTCCTTCCAGGGCCTCTGTTAGGTCTTCTATTTCTTTTGTGTATTGGTTAGCGGTTTTACTTCGCTGCTGTAAATTCATGATTTTAGCTGTCACAACCTCTACTGATTCTCCTTTTATTTTATTCTTTAACGTGTCCCTTATTTGTATCAGTGTGGTTTCGTGGCTTATTAGATTTCTGGTAGCACCTTTTAATTTGGTTTTTACCTGGGAGATTGCTGCGGCTTCATACGTTTCTTTGATAGTGTCTAATAATTCTAGTGAGTCTATGAAGCTTGGAAGATTTTCAATTTTGCCATCGAAGTCAGGGATAAGACTTGAGGCTGTCTTGAGGAATTCTACTAATGTTTGTGGCATATTGTTAGGGGAAGATTTCGCTATTGTATGATATGGTTTTATAGTTCCGTGGAGGGAATTACTTAAGGGGATTTCTATCCCTCTTCTTATTTGTGACGGCTAATATCCGTCCTCGTAGTTCCTGGAAGTATTTATCCGCTGTGCTTTTATGCGTTGATGTGAGTCGCTCGTAATTAACATTCAATATTGTTCGTATTTCTTCATTGGCCTGCTTGGAATATTTTTTTTTTAACTGCTTTTTATGTAGCAGATGTACAGTCATTAAAAGATGAATAGCGCTTATAATTATTGCAATTGTGACTAAGTATTGTATAAATTCTAACTGTATCGTGTAGTTAGTTATTTCTACATTATTAACGACGTTAGCGTTGGTATCATCAAACTTTGCCTGCCTAGCTCCCATAATGTAGTGAAAATTAAAAAAAAATAGTTTCCTTTTTTTTTTAACCCCCCACAATAATGCAGAATTTGTAAAATAAGTAGAAAAGGATAGTTTTCTTTCGTCCTTTTTCTCAATACACGGAGATATTTAAAGTAATCTGCTTAACGTTTTCTCCTTTTTATTTTGTTATGTTCTAGTGTTTATATTAATGACGTTTCTGTGTGTAAATTTTTATGAAACATAATTCCATTCTGACTCTTAGATGAGACCCTTTATATATGTATATATATAAAAAAATTTGTTTAAAAGCACTGTTTTACACTTAAATTGTATTGGGATAATTAAAAAAGTATTAAAAATGAACTTTAAATTTGTTTATAAAAAGTTATATATGCGCACTGTTAATTTATTATCCTTAAATAATAGTTATATTATAATATAATTAATTATAAGGTATCTGCATATCTGCTATATTTGCTAGAGTATACCTGCGGTTGATGTATTGTTGATTCCTCGTGGTTACTTTTCGGCAGCTCTGGCTATTGTTGAGCTGGCAGCTTCTTCCAATTGTGGAGTTTCGTTGAGTTGACAGATTGCGTTATTGCCAGCAGTTTCCGTCGGATAACACAATAATTCCTCTCGGATTTGGATAGGCGCTTACTGTAATAAGCTATTACCGTTTCGCTGCCTAAGAATTCTGCGCTTGCATAGCTATTCAGTATAAATTTTTCTCTCGGCACCGGATAAGATAAAATGGGTACTGCGCATAACAGCTTTTCCAACTGCGTGAACGCGTACTCTTGAGACTCCCCCCATATAAAGGGTCAATTTTTCTTCGTAAGGTCATGCAGTCCACTAGCAACCGAGGCAAACCTGGGGCCGAATTTGCGGTGTTATGTAGAAAGTCCTAGGAAACTTCGAACTTTATGCAAATTGTTTGGTCGTGGTCATTCTTTTACTGTTCTGTTTTTCTCTTCATACATATCAATTCCAGTCGTGGATACCTTGTGCTTAAGATATGTCACTTACTTCCCAAAGAACGTACATTTTTCTATACTCAATTTTAAACCTGCTGCCCGTAATCGGTGAAAAACATTTGCCAGATGTTTTAGATGTTCCTTGAAATCTTTACCCATGACAATAATGTCATCCAAATACACCAGGCATGTCTTCCAGTGCAGCGCTTTCAGTACGCTGTCCATATGGGCCTTTAATGTGGCTGACGGATTGCTTAAACCAAATGGCATTACGGTAAACTGATATAAGCCGTCGCCAGCGGAAAAGCGGTATTATTCTTGTCATACTCGGCGACATCTACCTGCCAGTACCCACACTTCAAATGTAAGGTCAAGAGCCATTGCGAACCTGAAAATGTATCTAAGGTGTTATCGATCCTAGGCAAAGGGTAGCTATCCTTCTTGGTCACTTCGTTCAATTTCTTATAATCCACACAAAATTTGGTAGACCTATCTTTTTTTTAACAAGAATTACTGGTGAACACCAAGGGCTATTCGATGGTTCGATAACTTTCCGCTCTAGCATATCTTTGATGAAAGTGCTCACTTCTCCTCTTTTTGCTAGTGGAATTCTTCTAGGCCGTTCCCGAATCGGATCAGCTCCTGCAGTTTTGATTATATGCGTCGCTGCATTAGTTCGATCACCCAAATTTGTAATGCCGGCAAAGATGGATCAATTTTCCAGCAAAACCTTTTTGGCATTATTCGTCTCCTGCTCATCTAGATCGCTAATCCATATTTCTATGAGAATTTCAGCCTCTGGGGATATCTTTGAGCATGTTTTTGAAATTTCGGATTGATGATTTATCACATATTCGGCTCTTTGGCATTGCGCTATAATGTCCCTTTGAGAATTTTTGTTGTAACGCTGGTTGGGTTTAATGGCCGTACTGGTATTAAATTGTTGAGACAACGGCTTTTCCAATGATGATGTTGTCTTTCGTACATTCTTTGCTCAGCTCGACAACCCATATCTTGTTTAGCCGTAGGTCTTAGGTAGCTGTGGCCCACACTATTGCTTCAGTGTTTGGAGGGATCTTCGTTTGTCGTAGTGCTACAACTTGTAACATTTCAGCTTGTCTGTCGTATGCCACAGTCAATGGCAAAGTCACATTAGCATATTGTAACACTTGCCTTCGGGTCGAATTTTCCTTTGACTATTGTACTGTTGCTAACTGAATAAGAAGCACCAGTGTCCCGCGTGACGATGTAGTTAAAGTCTTGCCATCGATTGTTAGGCTGCTGTTATTTCTCTTTGAGTGAGTAATAGTTTCCTTAGGGCTACTAAATTTCTGAGTCAGTCGTTGCCGCGTTGCGTTGACTCCTTTTAGTTTAAGCTTGTTCGTTGGATATTTCGTTTTGCACTTTCACCAATACTTCGTGTAGGTGATGTAGAGTGTGTTCTTTTGTGCTTTGGTCAGGTTTTTGGTAGACACAACCCTTGCGTATTTCTGACGACAGCATTTGCTTATTTGGACTCGTTTAACCGCCGCGCAGACGAGCATAATTAATCACTGTTGTTTTGCAATTGAAAAATTTTTTTTTAACGGCGACCTAAAAAATGCCAGGTGGGAAATTATACTGATAAGTATATTTAAAAATAATTTGGATGCAATGGACCGCAATAAATATTGCTGGACCATTTCCAGCCAGCAATGCAGGAAATAATTATGTACTGGTAGTCATTGATTACTTCAGTAAATGGTCAGAAGTATACCCCATAGCTAACCAAGAAGAAAAGACAATAGAAAGTATTCGTCAATAATTGGGTTACGCGGTTTGGAAGCCCCATCGAGCTGCATTCGGAAAATTCAAAATGGTACACCTGAATCACACGAAGACTGTCTTCGTTTTGGATACACAGCAACAGTTTCTATAAGCAAAAACAATTGCGGTGGCCGGACACAACCACCTTTTTAATGAAAGTCAAATTTGCCATAAACTTAAGTTATGTACCGCCTTGTTTGAGAAACCCTTCTAAATTTAAATTATGCGACTGAATAACTGAGTAGGTAACAATCACCTTTGCTAGATCAGTGTTCCTGTATTCAAATGTCAAGTAGAGTTTAATTCGATCATAACAATTGCATACGTAGACAAAAGGCTGCGGCTCTTACCTGCCTATTTCTTTCTCTTTCTTCGCCTTGATCGTTACACAAATAGAGGGCATCCCTTATAAGTTTTCGATGACGTATTTACTACTTACTTGATTACGCATTCTTCAAGTTCGCAAGGCATCAATTTTGTGGGTTTCCTGTGAGCAGTATCGGGGAAATTATCGTTGTCAAATTTTTACTTCAATCTGTCTACGTCATTCTTAATGACTGCTCCTCCACTCCTCCACTCAGAATACTTTTCCACATATTGACCTTAGCTTGTGTTCTTTTTTTCTAGTCTAACCTAGACGGAAGACACTACAACCTCATTTTATGCACTTTATTTAACCCAATAATGTTTATGTTGGTAAACCTGGATAAGTGCTGAAGTTTTTTTTTGTTTACCGTTTATTCCCTAGTCCCTTTTTCTAACGAATTTCCTAATCAATCAATTATATCCTGTTAGTTTTTAGCTTGAATTGTATTCATTTCAGCTTATAACAATGTTTACATTTGCAAACGTATATGTAACATAGTTAAGGCCAGTTAGGCTCTTTTCTCTAATTATGTTCCTAACCGCAATTATAAGATGATTGTATTGAAATTTGTGTTGCATCAATTCAAGTAATGCTGATTATACAAATATTCCAATTAAAAGTGACATAACCAATGCCAAGTGTCAAAGGCCTGGAAAGTTTTGGAACAGTTAGTAACTCTTTTACTAAATTGCTTGCGCAAAATAACAAAGCAAATGACAGTGTGGAGACGAGGATTGAGTTGTTGCTCGATAGATAGAAAACTGAATAACATAACTGAGAAACGTAGTGGAAGTGTGCAATCGGAGCAGTCCACGTTTGGCAATGTTGCCAAAATTTCGGTATTTGAGAACCTCCGCGCATAAAGAAGCCCAAGAACAAGTGGAAAAGTGGTCAACTAAGTGGTAAAACAAGCGAAAAAATAATAAACAAAAATGTGAATCGTGATTGCTTTAAAATCCTTGGTGGCCACTGTGGAAGTAAAAGTGTCGTCGTGATTGATTGTTGTGGTGACGTTGAGCGTAGTGTGTCTAAATCTGTTATTGAGAATAAAATTCCGAAGGAGTACGAGATATTAGTGTTTAATAAGCTTAAGATATTTGTGTTTAATAAGCTTAATAATTAATTTAACGAATATGAGTTTTAATTATTGTAGTGAGAAACTTTTCGACAAGTTTCGCAGCCAGAGCCCTATTTTGGATGGAAACACGTTTAGAATCATTAGACCTTCTACAATTACGAAGCAGGAAAAACCCATCATAGTATGGTTGTTGATACGAATTGTGGATCATTTCCTACGATTATGGCGGAATGTAAATTGTGTGTCGGCTAGGAGAAATGTCAGATATATGAGGATGCGGAGATTATAATGTCCCATAAATGTAGTTACCTTAAAGATTGCAAAAATCGACATATCTGTTTCAAATGCCACCTTGATCACAACTCAACAGGATGTGGCAATGCCCCTTTTGCTAAGTGCATTAATTGTGTAAAGGCAAATGCTAAATTTTATTCACATGTCGATGCTGGCCACCTCACATTAGGTAAGGTATCTCCGTATACTAACAAATTGAACTTGGCTAAACAGAAGGTTGGAGATTATGATTGATAAAAACGCAAGTACATGTGGTGTTAATATAGACATAGCCTCTACTCTGTCATCGCAATATGAACAGCCTCAACAAGCTCAAGATTATTTAATTATTTCTTGTATTCCCTTCAATTCCATGTTGTTCGTTCAACTGAGAAGTGGTTTAAGTCGGACATCGACGACAAGCTTTGTGAAATTGGTGGTTACAATGTTTTTCGCCATGGTATGACGTATAGAGAGAGATTGTGGCTGGCATAGTCTCCTACCCTCCCCTAGTCAGGGTTTGAATTCAGATCTGCAAATGACAGTGTGGTTGAATATCTTGGCATCTAGATCAGGGGCAATCCCGCGTCTTGTATACAATCCACATAAGTCTACGTATTGGGGATAATGGTTTCCAGGTGTTAGATGAGGTCTCATTATAGTACGACATCATAATACTTTGTGACGATTTTGATGTTGAATTGCACTTGAACGATTCAGATTCCAATGAGTTTCTTGTCTCGACATCCACTGTTGGGTTCAAGTTAGTGAACTCCTCCCGTACGATATGCCCCGCATTGTAAGCCGGCTCGTTTAGATCTCATTTGTGTTCCTGACCAATGCCACTTGGATGGGATGTTGGTTTTTATTGTAGATATGGATTTGAATCTTGATACTTATGAACTAACGTTGTTTAACTATAGGGATTTTTTGTTGATTGATTTGCAGCAGCAGATGTGTGCCTCTTTCAAATTTACTTTAGTAATGTATTGAGCATTGCCGGCATAAATGATAAGTTATTTTATTTAACTTATTTTCTGTACCCGATATTTAACGAGTACGTGCCATTGAACGCATGTGAAGTCACTAACTCCAAGCCACCTTTGTTTTCCCATGAACTCAAAAAGGACGTTCGATTTTGTAATGGGGCGTAAAGAATTTGGAAAAACTGCGTTAATGCGGTTTATTTGGAAGTTTTCCGTAACTGCACCACTAGGGGTCACAATGTTACTTGGAGCAAGAAACGACTTTATTTCAATAAGAAGCTTGATGTTAATCTTCCAACCAAAGTATTGGAAACATCTCCGGGAAGTACATTTTAAAAGAACTCCTATAATGTGTGAAGTTGGGCCTGAAGCATTGAATGATCATTTTTCGAAATCCAACAGTGCGTGTAAGAAGCGTCCATGGCTTGTGAATCAAGAGGTTATATATTGGTATTGTGAAACTTTTCAACTTAAATCCATCACTGAGGATGAAGTATGTAGGCCTATGCAATGCATTAAACCTAATTATGTTGGTCATGACAGCATTGGCATCAGGTTCATCCAGCTGTTTCTTCCAAGTGTTATTACACTCTGGACATATGTATTTAATCACATAAGCAACTTGCTCATTTATTGAACATTGGAGAATTGCGATAGTAACTCCTATTGGGAAAAGGAAGTAGTTTTTAGGGTTCTGATCTTCCGATATACCTTAATATTAGAAATGTTCTTTTTTTCATCCAGCATATAAGGACCCGAACACCACGATATATATATGAGAAGACTCAGTTCGCGAAATCTGAACGGACGATGAATCTAATCCTACATGGTTATAAATATTTGACATGATCAAGACTATTCATCGTAAAATTATCGACCTCCCTGCCATTCCATATCAAAGTGATTCTTTATCCTAGTACATTTAAAGTAGTTATAAAGGCGTTTTATAATATATAAATTATGATCACACCTAAATCTTGGCCTTAGATCTTATATTTTACGATATTATTATATATGTTTCTTACATCTTTATTTCTATTGTTGTTGGTGATTGTGCAAGAGGCTTTGCAGTCTTACTGGCACATTAATTATTAAGTATAGTAGTAATTTTTATTTTATAATGACATTGACTATAATAATCATTAATATAAACTTAATAAACTTAAACGTAAACCATGCGAAATGTGGCCGCTTGAGCTCGAAGACAGAAATTTTCAGCCATTTTTTGTTTCCAATAAAACGTCCGGTCACCTTATAATGCCATGTACTCCTTCTAACCACACCTAAAAATAAGTTTGTTCAACTTTGTAGCCATATCTTTTATAACTATTGCAGTGTACATAAGAAATAATAAATAATTACACTAACCTACGGGAAGAAAATAAAAAAGAACATATGGAGGAAACATAATACTTAGCACTTAACTCGTCAATAACATAACACTACACAGGACCCACTTAAGAATAATAATTTAATATTTAGTGTATGAGCCAAAATCATTTGAAAATTGCATCCTGAAAGAACCTAGATGGAAAGATGAATCTAACATTGTGAGTTATGTTTTCCATTTTGCCGAAAATGGGCGGATTAAAGTTCATATTGTTTATTTTAAGGGGTCCTACATTCGTCTGACACATCGAAGAAAGTTGCTAAACAGGATACATGGGTCCGTGACGTCCTAGTAAACAAACATAAGCACTCATAAAATTTTTTTTACCAACCAGTTAGGCGTAGTGAAAGGCACAAGGCCGGTTTGTACCCCAACACGTTGATGGTGTGCATTCGGCCGTCTTACCAGTTATATTTACCTTCTTTTCCGATTAAAAAAATGTACCTGGTTTTTAATATTTAAAGAAGGCATTCCAAAATAATGGAAACTTTTTAGGAATTTTAATTATCTGTATAATTATGATTTTTATAACTTAAGAAAATTAAGAAATTGTAAATACTACAGTGTACGGGAAAAGTTTATTACGCAGCTCACAGATTAACTTCTAACAAAAACATTTATATCATGTACAACGTCTTTCATTATATATCAACCAAATGCATATATATAATATTACGAAGGCTGGGTGCTGGCTAGACCCCTGGTGCCACCATACTGGGTTTTCACGGTGCTGGCAACTTTACGGATTTGGTAACATGTCCAATTTTTTCTGGCGTACGATAGACTCTTTCTGATTGTTGTATTTAAACAGTTTTGTTTACTTTGTAAATGAACTGAGATACAAACCGTGTAAAGCAAGAGGTATTCCATAAAGTTATTTAGCTGGAAAGGTAATCATTGAAGAAATAAAAAACGTACAATAGTCACAACAGTTTTCAGTCAGCATTTAAGAGCTCAACGCCATCTGCTCAGATAATTTATTTATAAATAGATTATACGTTATGCGCAAATTGCACTCAAACATCAATCATTGTCCTCTTCATTATTAATATTACCACAACCCGTCGCGCGACCTAAACGATCTATTGTACTCGTCCCTGCCCCTACCCATCCAGTTTTAGGATTCTTAAGAATTCCGCCACCTTGTTTGATTACGAGCAACATGGGTTCAAAAGACTTCTGGTCCAAACTCGATCTCGTCAGTATGATTACTCTGAATCGATGAAACGACGACGCAGTGGTCCGTGTATGAGAACTTTCAACGCCTCTAGGCGGTCCTGAGATTTCCCAGCTTTAGTTCGCCGATATTCGGTAGTCTAAGTGCGCTCAGACAGGCCCCTTTTTCTGCAGCTCCAGGAACAGATAGCACTTCTAGGGCATTTAAGCGGTAGTACATTATCGTACCGATTATAATAATACAAGCGAGATTCCAGTTTTTGTTTAGTGTCGTCGCCGTCGTTTTTTGCGTTACCTTAGCATAGGCTAGTGTAGGAAGGGTTACCGAAAGGAAGCGTTATAAGAGCAGTAAATTGTTTTTGGGCTTATACTTCACATTTAACTGTACAGACATTCATAGGCAAAAAGTACTCTGGTTGGCTTTCGATTAAGCGTTTTAAATGAGAGTTCCAGGTTAGGCTTGTGTGAAAATTAGCAGCCAGGTATTTCAGCTCAATTGAATGACAGCAAGGACATCATCATGTAACTGGACGTTGTTCAATGTTAACTTCCTCTCCCGGGAGAGAGGTATCAGCACTGTTTTTTGTGGATTGATGTATAATCCTTTGTCGTCGCGACTTTTGCGGGTTGTTACTACGACTTTTTCATTGCGTTCCGTAAATACTTGTTCATTCTTGTAGACCGGGGAAGTTGTTAGATGGTCTGCATAACCCAGCGTTTTGAATCCCATGTCATTTAATTTCGCCTGCCGCTCACCTATGACTACAGTCCAAATTAGAGTGTAGGGCGCGCTGTCTATTGGCCTTGATATTCTGAGATATCCTTGCTATCATCCTGAGCCTGAAGATTTCCTGTATCTCAATGAAGGGAACGAGAGCCACTTGCTTGACTTCTATTGTCCACTCGATCGTACCGTTCAGCTCCGAACTTGCCGCCATCGTGGATTTTCCACTTCGATGGGCGAACTGGTACTCGTGTACTGGTCTTATTCCCATAAAGGCTTCCCTAAAAAAGTTGTCTGATGGCTTCTTCACTGTTTTAAGTTGAAAGAAAATCTTCATGATTTTGGCAAGTTTTTATTTCTGCTCCTCGCTTTTCGTATAAAAATCACTTTGACATTGTTCCAGTCTAAGGGTGCATGCTCCGTTCGAAGGCTAGATTTGTAAAGCGAGCAGCGTGTGGCGGCTGCATTCCATCTGGTCCCGGCGATTTGTACAAGTAGAAAGTTGTAACATGTATGCTTAAAAAGAGCGCTTTCCCTTCGCGTTCAATATGTTCAAATGCATGGACATGTTTATGTTTCCAAAGAAAGGATAATGAAACAATTCTCATTTTGTGCATTTGTAGTGTCTGTAGGTTTGGCATGGCACCTCACCAACCACAAAGCCGGACCGTATGTTAATGATCTGGTATTGAGGCATCAGTGGATACATGCAACCCGGAAATACAGTAACACAGATGAAAACTAGTGACAGTGTGATTTAACACCCCCTACCAAAATGTGTTTATGAAAGTTGTTTCCCTACTATTTAATTCTCTGGTTAGCGAGTAACACAAGCATATGAACTTGCATTAACTATTGAAAATCTTTCCTAGATTGCTATTTAGAAACTTTATTCAATACACCGTTGACGAAAACACAGATGTGAGTTGTCTTTATTAAATTAAAAAGAACTGTTTATATATTAAAATGATTAGCTCACAAACTATGCAATAACTGGTTTATCCATGGTAGTACCGGGTAGCAGTGTCATCTTCACTCAGATGCTGACAGGCATACACAATATCGCAAGTCATTGCTTACAGAATATTTTCATAGCATGAACGCCAAGCAGGCATATCTACGCGAACGCATCAACAAGGAAAGGGCCTATCGTAGGAACATAAAGAAAATGTGCAATTTGAAACATTAAAAATAAAAGAAATAGACTATGTAAACGTGAACACCTACGTCCGCTTAGAATAATAACATTTTCTAAGAACTACTAAAGATGACACCCACTTCCGAAATTGATACTTGACCTGTTCCAAGCTGGCATCAGATGTCAACGTCTGGTATCACAGCCGATAAGCCAGTTTAGCCTGCGGAACTGGAAGTATTGGATAAGGTTGTGGGGTGTGGCGGATAGCATCACAGCCCAAACCGCCAGTATAAGCTCTCAAAGTGGACAGTTACATTTTCACCAATGAGCAAAGCGGCTTTGGCTCATCCTTGTTGATTATTGTAAACAAACTTACCGCTCTTGTTGCGCACATTCTTGAATAGAGTCCGCGTTTATCCAGGGCTCCTGGATGAGGCCTGCATCCCGATTCTCCTTCGTGAACCTCCTGGTAAGGACTGAAGAGTTGCCTTATCAGAATGCAAGTTCACTTGGATGCACCTGATGTACCTATTAATTCCATTTAGGCTGCTCAAATTCGAATTGCGTCTTTTAAGATATTGCCTATGAATATTGCTACGTTCTGAATGCTGCAGTTAGGTCGCCTTTCGTTCACCTATACCATGGCGTCGGTGCTGCCTGGGTTTTAGAGGACGTAGAGGGCCTGGGCGTTTCTTGGGGGGCGACCCATTTCGTGACAGGGTATGGTCTATCCAACGACATCATCGGCTTCACCGCTATCTCTCTTCCCTTTTATGTAAGTATGAGCCAATCAGGACGAACAGTCCAGCTAAAAAATTGAGATTTTGCGTTTGACTTTTGCTACGAATGTTGTCTCAGAGATCACTTTATATCGTACTTAGTTGGTCGTCCTTTCAAGTCGCCTTTGGATAGTCCGTTTGGATAATTCCTAGTCTAGACGACTCTGCCCCTTCCTTATAAGAAACAGCAGTGGCGGATGCTTGGGCGGCAGAAATACTACTAATTCCACTGTGGACCCTCAAAGTTTCAGCCGCTGGACGTTTTGGCAAGTTACCGTGGCTGGAGGCAAAAGAATCCAATCAAAGCCCGCTTACCACCAGTGCAGAGCTTCGCCGTTTCAGAGGATGCACGAGAGCACGCACGAGCGAGAGGATGCATCTGCGTGACTCCTTAGAACTTATAACACTTTCAGTCACTGCAAGCGACTACACTTAGCCTCTTTTTCCTAACATGGCTTTCCTGGCGCTCTGCCACTCATTATTCAGGAGTTCCTACAACAGTCCCTCAGGTGTCGGTTTAAGTTCCTCCTTCGGGCCCTTATGTACCCAAAAGTGAATCGGACTAACAGCCGAGAAGTACCTCTTCCTTATCTATGGGTATGTTTCCAGTACATGGACTTTCTTCGTACATGGCACTAACATCAATTTCCTCTGCGGGCTCGGACATTGCATCACCTTAAGTATTTACTTTTTTGATTTTTTTTTGTTTGTCTCTCTTTAGATAGATTTTAATTTAAACTTAATGTCAAGTACATGTTATTGTTATTATTATTATTTTTTTGTGCATCGGAGTTTCGTATTATAATGCTCAAGAGTATGTTATTAATTTAACAAAATAACCACCGGTGAAGAAAAAGGAAACAGTCTTTGAAGAATATATCATAAACAACCATCCACATAAATCATACATGTAATTAATTCCATGTTATATTTTTTCCTATTCTGTAAATACAGTTTAAGTGTGATTCAATGTTTATATCTTCATGAAACTCGTTGTTTTCATAGAATTACCATGTTTTCCTGTCATTTTTCAAAAGCCACTTTTATTTATATTGTTACGAAAATTCCACATTTGATTAAATGAGCCTGCATGAAAATTGACCAATTTCGTAACAAATAACGGAACTCACTACCGACGAAAAGCCTTTTGCGAAAAAAGTAATTGACTCAAAAGAGACATAATGGAGTTAGGTATCGGTAACATCGTTGTAAAATAATATATAAGCAGAATATTTGTGGAAAGCAAAACCAGCCAAGCCAAGAGAGATGATTTGTAATATTTTAATTTGTAAGCAGATCTCCTTAAGATTGAAAATCTACGTTGACCTAAAGAGCATACTTCCGTAGTGAGCTTAATCTCAAAAGAAGCTGAATAGATACGTAAACTTATAAAGGGCTGTTTTATGTTACAATATATTTTTTCTTTTAACCTCTTGTTTCTTATATATTCTATTGGTATGAAAATTATTTTTCATTCCGAAAATGAAGCATACACAATTCGGCATTTAACTCATTTTTAGCTTTGTTTCGTCTAGCAGCAGTCTGAATAAAAAGACGTCTGCATACAATATGAACACCATCGTATAGAAAACAAATCGAATATTGAGAACAGAATGATGAGGTTTGTCTATTTATTGAAACCACAGCTGATATTATATAAGGAAATGCAACCCATACGGAGTAACAAGTTCATATTCATAGACTTTTTCCCGTTAATTTAACTGTACTTTAACTGTATTTATAACTTCCCGTTACTTTAACTGTACTTTAACTTTATTTATAACTGTACTTATAAATATATATACATATATACATGGTGAGTTAGTTGATCGTGTATATATTATGAGTAAATGCTAAAAAACAAATGACCAACTTATATCAAAGTTCGTGATTCACATTACCGATATAATTTTGCACAATTTTTAACTCATATTTGTCATAAGTAGTGATTATTTCGTTTTTTCAGTCTCTTATTTTGTTCTTTTGTATGTGGGCGTGTGTACAGTTTTTATTTTGCGTCTAGGCAAACTCAAAAAAGGAGAAAACAAAAAAAAGAAGGAGAAGGGTAATACCACTCGATTTGCGTTTTTTTTACAGCTTTTTCTTATTTACATGTGAAATCAATTTTTATGTGCTGCATGTCACAATTATCATAATTATTGCTCACAATTATCTTTTCACTCCTTTCACTCCTTTTCTTAAATTTCTAATCCTTTCAAATTTTTTTTATCGACAAAATTTTGCTTCCTAATAAGAGCACCTACCGATTTGTACCGGCATGCTGTGCCGCATGACAATAAAAACAATATATTAAATTTAAAAAAGGTATGAAAACAATATAAAAAAAAAATTTGGACTTGATATAGGGCATAACAAAACACATAAAAGGAAAAATATCAATCGGTCCTTTCAATGCGCTGTCACTGTGTAAGTTCGCCTGCGGGACTGTTGTCCGTCCTGTACGCCGTCCGTTGGTCCCGTCTTAGTCCGTCAGTAACTGTTCCCAATCCCCCTACCTTTACTCGCGCGTACACCCACTCATACTCCGCCTCTGCGGTGGAGTATTCTTCTTAATTACTCATCTTCTGTAGCCAAGCAATTCCAAGTTTTAATTTGTATCTACTACTGCTGGCATTTTATTTAACATTGAATAATACCCGACGGTTGAGAGATGAAGCGCAGGCTAGAAATGTAATTTCTTTAGAGGAGACATACAATGGTTGCTCCAGTTTCTGAGGTTTCACAAAACAGATGTGTGCAAAACACCTGCAATATCATCGTCCCTTCTAAGCAAGGCAGGCGGCAAGTGAAGTAGTAAAGGTAATAGGTAGCAATCAATTTGCCCAGCCGCCTTAATGAACATCACATGTCAAAACCTCCTTGTACTGGTGCGTTCACCGTTCCATAACTATATTTCAATGTTTCCCTTTTCACGATAATTAGAGCGCAACCTCAATATTTGGCCAAGAAAAAAGTCTTCCTTTCTTTCACTTCAGCAATTTGTTTTTTTTTTTCACATATACGTATATGTAGTTGTAGATTTTATTTCAAATTAACATTCCAAACAGCGTACTGTCTTACGTTAATTTAAAAAAAAAACAAGAGTTAATTAATTATAACTATTTAGTCGTTTTGCTACCGAGTTTCTAAATCTTGAAATCAGTTTACAGTTTAGTTTCCAATTTATTCTAAATTATTTAGTTAATTAATGTACTGTGTGTGGCGTAGTAAACATACACATATGTCAACTATTTTTTTATGCCTAATTATGCATGTAAGAACAAAATTTTTCCTCTTTAATTACTTATATACGTAGCAGTCTTGTTTTTGTTTTAACTGAATTTTTAATTTAATTATTTAATTTTGCTTTTTATTAAAAATCCACTTATCTAAAACAAACCATTTCTTTTCTTTTTTCCTTATCTCGCTGATCATCATTGCCGAACTTTCTCTTTTTTCTTATACGCATCTTAATAAAGTAACAAAAATGTACAAATAGCACTGTCTTTAATAAAATACAATCTACACATATTTTTACATCTTTCTTTTCGAAGACAAAAGAGAAAATTTTCCACATCTGACAAAATCATTTGATTTGGTTCGCTCGCATCCAGACATTTCACAAAAAAAGCATCAAAATTTTCTGCTTTTCTTATTTCCTGTTGTTATAAATTATTAATTATGACAAAAACTGTGCCATTGGATATAAAAGTCGTAATAATGATCGACTATACATTTTGAGCAATAATGTCCAAAATGTTTGCATTCATCTTTTAAAATTATTTAAATCGTTAAAGTAAAATTTTGCTATTTTTGCGATCACGCGATATTGAATAACGGCATGCCGTTAATACAACGTTTCTGACAAAAGCAGACCGACTGATACCCTACCTTAACATTGTTCGCGGATTATACAACTATTATTACTTAATTTCTTAGTAATAAATCGCTGCGTCAACATACATACTTTTTTTGCATGCGTTTAGTATTTAATCCTAATGTGTCATATTTCTTTAGAGTTTACTTAACCCAACTCCTTCGTCGTTTTAATTTGGTCTGATCATAATGAATAATAATTCATAGAGTAATCTCGATAGCAAGATAAAAACTTTCATGTTTAATCATTAGCAAACGTCAAACACATAGAAAACTGAACAGTAAAATGTAAACACATTATGCATCATCAGTAATGACGAAAAAAAAGAGAATTGCATTGATCACATATCAACGAAAGTTGTATCCTAAAGAACGTTTAGTATCCTAAAGCTTTCCCAAAATCATCCAAGTTAATGGATGTTTGAATGCAAACAATAAGGGAAAGGGAGGTGATCAGCAAAAGCGTTAATAAAACATGGCAAAAAGGACTCACATGATGAAAAACAAAAAAGAAAGGCCTATATAATCTTGTTTTTTGTCACGAAGAAGAAAAACTATAGATGAAAAACGATTAGCCCCCTGGCATTATGTATTGTTGAATAGGATAAAAAATTAATAAACACAGATAATAATAATTACAAAAATGTGCATGGGATAATTATCAACGATTAGCAGAAATATATTTGTGACTACGAAAAAATTATAATTTCATTCAGCGGGCTGAACAGTGGGACACAATAAGAGAGGAGGGAGTCCTGAAAAAATTAATAAAAGTAACAATGAAAAAATAGCGTATATACAAATTTTAGATCAGTCAACAATTCCACAAAAAAGCATATATTACAACTTCTCCATTTGATCATAGCGATTTAAGTTCGTTAGTTTTAAGCAAGTCCTCTGTCAGATATTTTCTCACACTTTTCTAAATCCTTTTACCTGTAGAATTTTTTACCAAGTTCTGTAAATAATTTTTTAAATCCTCCGTTTTACAAATCGTCTTCTTTTATGACTCCGACAATTAAAGGATCAAATGTCTTTTTTGGTTCTTGAACATTTTAATAAATTTCGTTTTTCTTCCAATTAATTATTTTCATATAAAGTAAGTTTATCACATATGACTTCCACAACAGCCTTCTTTTCATATAAAAAAAATATTAGGGATATTTTGCATTCTAAATTTATAACAACCTTCTTTTGTGGATTCCTAGCCATGTTAATATTCGCGGCAATCTTTTTGCAGGCATAACTATATTTTCTTTGCATATCTCATTAAATTTCATAAAAGGAACATCATCACACAAAACTTAATCTTGGTACAAAATAATAAGTTATAATAAACTTTCCACCATGCATACAATTACACTCAAGAGCAAGAAAAAAAAATGACACAACACCTTTTGTCGCCTTCGAAGCTATATTTTTATTAAAGTAAATTTAGTTTGCAAACGTAACTTAAATTGCATTAAGATACACATTTTTAGCTTTTGAAAAACACATAATACTTAGCCTTGACCTTCAATGCGATTACAATAGCAATAAAATAGTGGATATACTCACAATCGCTCTTTTCAAGTAGCGCTGTTTTGGCGATTTTGAACAGGTGCAAAAGATTAAGCATTAATAGAAATTACATAATTTTCATACCAACTAGCAGTTTGAAACTTTATTTGTCGAATGCGAGACTAATTACAACAAGAAAATGGATACCACCCGAGATGTAACTTAGTTCGTGCATATTTTTAGGGAGGTATATCAATGGATCGCAAACCGAACTTGTATTCACCACAGGGCCCAACATCGACCGCCAATCAAGCAGATTGACTTCCCAACGCTTCATCAAAGAAATCCTGAGCTAGTGACTTTTCCGGAGTTTATCGGTGAAAATTTCATTTTCATGCGTGCCGGCGCAACAACAGATCTCAATCGCATTGACCACCTATGCGACGAGCTGAAAAGGAAATATGAGACAGAAACACAGTGCCTACGACTTTCGGAGCCATTCGAACTGCAATTAAGGAAGAACGGGATAGCACACTGCAGGATTTTTTAAGAAAATTTATTTATACGATGAAAACTCTTATTCAGGCTAGAGAAGGTAATACGTCGTAATAACAAAATTCTTTTTTTTTAAACTTTATTGTTTTATTATCCTTTTATACCCGCTCCAAATTGCGGAAACAGCGTTACCTGAAACGAGTGATTTGGAGCATTTTCATTATTTTATTGCTACTGATGATAATGATTTCAAAGGTCAAGGCATTATGCGTTTTTCAAAAGCTGACAGTGCTAACTTTATCAAAATTTACGTTACGTTTGCAACCTAAATTTAACTTAATAAATATATAGGTTCGAAGTGAAAATGTAGGAGTTATGCTATCTCTTCCCTTTCGAGTGTATAAAATGTATAAACGAACTACAAAGTTCGGTGACATAACGTTCCCAAATTAATTCGATTACATTTAAGTAGCGACTTAATCATTCACCGATATCATTCTGACAAAAATGTTACTTGTATTCTTCCTCTGTGGGAAAATGATAATTCTCTTCTCATTTCATTGTCTTCCTGCTCTTATTTTCATAACACAAGAACTCGATTCGTACAAAAAGTAAATGCCCTCTATCACTAACATATAAGTTTTCTAAAACCATCTAAGCTTTGAGACCATATTTAAATTTAATTGGCGCTGTAAGTATTCTACATTTACAAAGCCACTTAAGTAACTAGCAATAGTATTTACATTGTACGCTAAGTTAAAAGCTATGGCTTTCTCTCTTTTCTTCAGTTTTAATTGTAAGTTTGTTATTCAAATAAAAAAATAATAAATCAACTTTAACAAGCTCCTTCGAGCTCCCCTGTGCCCGGTAATGGTTTTCTTCATTCCGCCTCTGAATATCATCCGTATGCATTTACGTAGTGACCACCGTCACGTATGATGTTTGTTTGTTCGGTAAATGCTTAAAGCCGATATAGTAAGAAGTTAAAAAAAGACTACTGAAATACACATGAAACGCGAGCCAATTTTTCCGGGATGTGCGCATGATCGTGTAAGTTTGTGTATTCGACAGTTGAGTGAGAACTGTGATTCCACTGATGAAATGCAATTTTATGTCTTAAATACGTCTGCTATAGCAAAATTATTGCATTTTTATAAAAATCATAATTTCGCATTAGAATACATTTAAATTAGTTACGTGAAATTAACTAAATAGTTAATTGTATGTTGATGAAATTTACTAAGAATTTTATTTCTCTTTTCTCCATTTCATTGTTAAAAGTTTATTGAATTTGGTAAAACTTTTAATTCACAACATTAACAAGGTTTCAAGTTATAACTTAAACTAATGAGTGCTAGTTAAAAACATCTTGCAGACTCTTTTTCTTTTATATATCATTGCTTATCTAATAAATTTAATTCGATTAGTCTTTCTTAAAAACCTTTTTCGGACTAACTTGCCGATCATTGCATATGTTTTATTTTTTCCTCTCTCTCTTTTTTCATTCTACTACGTCATTATATGGCTACGTTTGTCAATGACGTCTTGATCGTGATAATAGAGAAAAAGAGTTTTGTTTGAAGCAAAATCATCCTGACAATGTACCGACGGATTTTGGCAGTGTTCCACTATTTAATTATTTATTGGTCTGTTGCGAAGAACAATGACAAAAGCATTCCGACAGAAACCCCTACATCTATGTATGCCGACTTTACCGCTTGAACCATCGATATCTGTTTAGATATGCAATGTTTACGTAGAAATAGTACGCGGCAGGACTAGTCCTTCTGCCTACTCTAACAACACACCAAAATAAACGTGTGGTCTGGACCCATATCTTGACCTTAAGGTACTCCTGCCTTGCTGATTGAGCTGACCGGGTAAAATAGACATATCAACAAACGACCATTCTTAGCATAGTATGCACACATTCGTCATTTTTCCAGGGTGCTAATATTGTAAGGCGATTCCTTATAACTTTAGTAAGAGCTAGTTTTGCATTACCATTTTCTGCCATGTTGCTTCATCGGGAGGAATTTCGATAAACTATCTGTCCTTTCTTGAACTGAAAATGTCTACTACGAGTACCATATGTTTGTTAGTTTTTCTTGTGAGCTTCTGTTAGTCTCTTGGCTACTACATCTCTTACAAGTCGCGTCTTCTCTGGCATGGTATCCACATTTAAGTCGCAATCTCTTACAACAGTTAGTGCTTGCATTGCCTTGTAAGAATATGTATGCTCTGCCATGTTTGAGCCAAATAACCGATCGAACTATGTACTGCGCTTGGTAGGGAGAATGCAGTCTCCCTAAGTTAAATATCCCAGATGTTTGATCTTTGCTGATATGTGAACGTATAATTTGTATTATCAAGTGGGTGACTTTTCTGCTGCGTTGGCTTTTAGCGAATAGAAAACAGTTGTAACGTCCAGCTAAAAAAGTAGGGTAGGGATCTGTCGGTATGATTTGACCACGAGCGTACCGCAATAGAGTAAGTGTGATCGTAATAACGGCCTGCCGTTATTCGAGAGCATATTTGGCAAGAATAGAGTCTTACCGCTGTACACAGAAAAAAAAGTGATTGATGTAAGACAATCACTAAAGACAGAGTTGGCAACTCTGCGCGTATCTGTAGTCGCGTTTTTATTCTATCAACAAATATTAAATTTTTTTTAGTTGTATTCCTTAGCTTTTTGCTTTATTCGTGTTTAAATTTAAAAATTCTCTAAAAGAATAAAGTGTGAATTTATTGTATATGAATTTATTAACCATATATGTGAAAAAATCATTTTGGTTTATTGTAAGCAACAATTGAGCTCTTGGTAAAAGTCTCTCTTTTTGCCTTTTAATCTGTGTTTACAGTTTCCGTTAGTTTTCGCTCTATATTTACAGTGGGCAGGGAAGTTGAAATTTGCTTTAATTTTCCTGAAAATTTGTGCCGTCGAAAAATTATTTTTTTTTTTTTATTTTTTTTGTTTTTCTTTTTCGTTTTTTTTTTTGCTTCATAAGCTACTTATTTTGTTTTCAATGGACATGGATTGTTTATTTACTCCATGTCGTGCGAAAACTGGCCCTGAATCTGAACGATTCATTTCTTGCTGGTTGTGTGATCGTTTTGGACATGCAAAGTGTGCTGGTATTACCGGCCGTGCTGTTGATGCAGTCCTTGACCCTTCTAAAGGTTTACGATGGTCATGTCCTGACTGTAGAAAGCGGGACATTGATTTCTACAAACTCTTCACGGAGACGAGAAATTGTTTCTCAGATTTGAGCAAAAATCTCGGCTCTGTGTGGGAGAAGTTTGAATTAATCAAGACTAGGTTTGATGAATGTCGGTATATTTCGCAGTCATCTTCCTCACCAGCTAACGTAGTCTCAACGCGTAGCGTAGCGTGAGGTTCGTCACCTCCTAAGTCCGTTTCGTTGGTGCAAGTTAGCGATTCCCTAAAGGCTACAAATAATGTTAGTGTTTCTGCTGCGGCTGAGTCGGTTGGTAACATAGATGTTACAAATAGTCCGAGAAGTCCTTCTGGCTTGAGCTATGCTGAAGTGGCAAGGGTATCTCCTCCCATAGATATCACTCAATCTTCTCAGGCGTCATCGCCCAAAACTAATAAGGGTAATAGTAAATCGTCCTCTCCTCCTCGCTGTTCGGGTGTAAATGCTGGTCGCCAAACTGAGCAAGCTGCTCGTGCAAGTGTGGTTACCCCCTCTATATTTTCCCCAACTCATAACTCCTCATCCGTTAACCCTGCTGCTCCCAGTACTGATGACATATGCTTGAAGGCAGTTCCTCCTAGAAAGGCCATATTTGTGTCAAGACTGGCACCAGATACATCTGTTGAAAACATAAGGGGTTATCTGGCTGCGAAAGCCCCTTCTGTCAATTTAAAGCGAGTTAGTATTTTCAAACTGGGTCCTTCTCAAGCTAGAGCTATCTCATCTTTTAAAATTCTAGTTCCGACCGAAAATATGGATTTGATTTTAAATAAAACTTTGTGGCCGGTTGGATCATTAATTAAGGAATTTATCCCTCGAGACCGACCCCGTAATGCGAATGCATTAGCTCTTTCCCCTTCAAAAAACTAAATACTTCTTCAGCCTCATTTTCTCTCATTTATCAAAATGTTAGGGGCCTAAACTCAAAAATTCGTTCTACCTTCCTAAATTTAGTGAGTACGGAGTTTTCCTGTCTGGTCTTCACTGAAACATGGCTGAAGCCAGTTCTACATTCGTCGGAACTTTTCCATAATTCGTTTCAAGTTTTCAGAAACGATCGTTTGTATCGCAATGGTGGTGGTGTTTTAATTGCTTTTTCTACGGCACTCCCCACCTATTCGTTTGAATTTCCAACTACTCCCGATGTTGAATTTATCGCCATTCGAGTGAAATTTCCTAACAAACACTTATATGTGACCTGCTCCTATATTCCCCCAAATTCGGATATCTCTGTATATAAGAAACAGGCCGCCCTCATATGTGAAGTGGCCAAGCAATCTAAATCTACCGATATAGTCCTTGCGTTGGGTGACTTCAACTTGCCTCAAGTCAATTGGTTTTACAGTGATAGTTCTGGCTGTTTGATTCCTTCCTCAACATCTGATAAAGCCGTTGTGTTCTTCAATGAATTATTTGATAATAATTTAGTTCAATACAATGGTACCCCTAATTGTAATGGGAGATTTCTTGATCTCTGCTTTGCAAATTTTCCTGAGGTTTGCGTTAATCGTTGTCTTCCGTTTAGTTTACCTGAGGATCCATATCATCCAGCATTGGGTGTTTCCTTTCATTACAAGTCTGTTGGTTCGTTGAACCTCTATAACGTTCCAAATTCAAATTTTTCGTATCAACGTTATGATTTCCATAAAATCAATGTTTCCATACTAAAATCTCATCTTTCTCATTTTGTGCTCGATTTCTCAGAGGGAAGCATTGATAGCTTACTGTCGTCGTTCTACAATGTATTAAATCAAGCTATTTCTGCATCCGTTCCGATCAAGCAGTCCCGTCCTCGAAGTAAGGATCCCCCGTGGTTTAATAAGACAATTAAATACTACAAGAATAGGAAAAACAAGTTGTTCAAAAAATTTTCGAAAAGTGGTTCTTCTTTCGACTATTTCGCTTACTCTGTTGCAAGGCATAAATTTAATTCCCTCAACCGCCAATACTACTGCAGATACCTTCAGTTTGTTAAATCCTCCTTGTTTGCTAACCCTAAATACTTTTTTAAGTTCGTTAATTCCAAAAGAAAAATCTCCATAAACCCGTCGTTTGTGTCTTTTAATGGCTCCGAGTCCTCGGATGATTTTGAATCCTCAAATCTCTTTGCGGAATACTTCCGACAGAACTTTTCAACTGCCAATTTTGATTTATCGGAAAATTATCCATATTCGATTTCTAATTCGGTTTCAATTCCTAACTTTGTTATATCGGAAAATGACGTTTTTGAAGGATTGAACTCTCTGAAATATAATTGTTCGCCTGGACCCGATGGCATCCCCTCATGTGTACTTATATCTTGTGCTGGCGAGCTTTGTGATGTTATCTCAAAGATTTTTAATAAGTCTTTGAATTTAGGTGTTTTCCCTTTGTGTTGGAAGACTTCTTTCCTTATTCCTATTCACAAAAGTGGTAGTAGGAAACTTGTACAGAACTACAGAGGCATCGCCAAGTTGAGTGTCTTACCTAAACTGTTCGAGCGAATTGTGGCTCAGCATATAGCCTTTTCCATGAAATTGTATATTTCTCCTTTCCAGCATGGTTTTCGAAAGGGAAGATCTACGGTGACCAATCTGTTGGAGTTTACTTCTCATGTTTTCAAGGCTTTTTCTAGTGGTTCTCGCACTGATGTCATTTACACTGACTTTAGCAAGGCGTTTGATATGGTTAATCATAGACTTCTTAGATTTAAAATCCAGACCTCTGGCTTTCCTCTCTTCTTAGTTGAATGGTTAAGCTCTTATCTGTATGGTAGATCATTCAGGGTTTTGTTTAACCTCATTACCTCGGATGAATTTCCCGTGACGTCTGGCGTACCTCAAGGTAGCCACTTGGGACCTATTTTATTTAATCTTTACATCAATGATTTGCCCTCCGTGATTAAATTCGGTAAGATTTTAATGTATGCTGATGATGTGAAACTGTTTACTTCTTTTTCCGTAGAATCGCAATCACATTATCTTCAAAGTGATTTGAACAATTTGGTTGCATGGTGCTCCCTCAATCTTCTGAAGCTAAATCTAAATAAATGTAAGAAGCTTTCTTTCTTAAGAAGGAAGTCGTTTAGTACCCAATACTTCATTGATTCGCACAGGTTGGAAGACGTCGATTCGTTCATTGATTTAGGCGTTCTATTCGATTATAGGTTACGTTTCAATTTGCATATTGAGTCCTCGTTAAGCAAAGCTAGGTCCGCTCTTGGTTTTATAAAGAGGTGGTCCAAAGAGCTTGATGATCCTTATATTACTAAAAGGCTTTACACGTGTTTGGTTAGACCTATTCTTGAGTATGCCTCTGTTGTGTGGTCTCCTTCAATTAGATGCTACGTTGGTTCAATTGAATCTATACAAAAGCAATTCTTGCTGTTTGCACTTAGGAATTTGGTTGGGACCCGATTTCCCCTCTTCCACCCTATGAAAATAGGTTGCTTCTGTTATCCTTACCGTCACTCGAGAAACGTAGATTTGTTCTTGGGGTTTCCTTCCTAATCAAATTAATAAATGGTGCAATTGATTCGCCCGCATTACTTCGTGAGATTTGCTTTAATGTCCCTAACCGCTTCTCTAGGTGCTTTATGTTGATAAAGCTTAGTCAATGCAAATATAACTTTGAACTGTTTAACCCGCTCAGAGTTGTTTGCAAGAACCTAAATGATGTCTATCATCTATTCTCATTAACGGACTCTTTAAAGTCTATTAAAGCAATATTGCTCAACAAGCGCGATTTACCTATGTCGTACTTAAACTGATTTAACTTTAGATTTTGTCATTATGAGTCGAAAATTAATTTGTTGTTAACAATTATCGGTTGCCAAGCTTATGCATGTTTGCGATGGCTTAGGGGTTCACTTGCAATTTGGTCCTGTATCGGTTGTGGGCGTGGCTCTATGCTAATTGTGTACATGCTTTTTTTTTTTTCTTTCTTTTTTTTCCTCCTTATTTGTTTTATTGTACTTATACTAAGTTTTATTATTAAATAATTTTAAGATTTACTTAAGAGTCAATTGAACTCGACTGCCATTTTGTTTTAGTTGAGTTTCTTGTATAAGTGGAATAAATAAA